>NC_089834.1:8265132-8565132 GCF_035046505.1 Tiliqua scincoides
CGGAACTAGGGTGAGATGGAGGAGATCAGGGATGTGTTGCTTTGTGGGCCTTCCCATTTCATGCAAGAAATGCTCATTTGTTACGATTTGTGTTACAGGTTGTGATTCTGTGGCAGCAATCTCTTGAGACCAAAGCAGATGCAACTTTGGGAGATCAGGAAGCAGATCTTCCAATTCTTGCTTCCTATCATAGATAATACCAGAGAAGGGTGGGGGAGGCAGCAAGTGGCCACCTCCCCACCGTCGCTGAATGATAAACTGAAAGATAAAATAGATCTGTAATCCCAAACGGCTTATGTAAAACTGAACTCCTTCAAAATCAATACTAGGAAATATCTTTAGGATAGGAGCATTAAGGTTTCCTTTAGAAGAAACAGCAATAGGGACGGAGCTGTAGCTCATGGGAGAGCAGGTGCTTTTGCATGCCTGGAGGGTCCTGTGTTCGATCTCCAGCAGCATCTTCAGGTAAGGCAGAGCTAAATTCCTGCCTGAAACCCTGAAATGGTTGCTGCCAGTCTGAGTTGGCAGTTCTGTCCTAAATGTCTGTCCAGACCCAGTAGAGAGCCGTTTCCCACAATACCTTGCCATTTATTTACACCTGTTTAGATCAACACACCACCATTTCTGATCAGGTGCTGTGCTTTTAAGGCGAATCTTTTAAGCCAGGGGTGCTCACACTTTTTTTGGCTCGAGAGCTACTTTGAAACCCAGCAAGGCCCGGAGATCTACCAGCGGGGAAGGAAGCGTCTGACAGACACCCCCTTTAATGTATGCAGCCCCTGCTGGAGTCTAGTCAGTTTCGTCAGTTTTGTTGCTGCATGCCTGAAGAGCAGCTAAAGTGTCAGTTTCAGTGTCAGTTTAATGTCAGCTAAATATGTCAGTTTCGTCTAGTCACTAGACGAAACTGACATATTAACAGTTTGGAGAGACAGGGCTCCTCGATCTACTCATTTTGCCTCGCGATCTACCGCAAAATCTATCGCGATTTTGCCTCGCGATCCACCTATTGAGCACCCCTGTTTTAAGCGTTTCCTGGTTTTTGAGCGGCATCTTGCCTTCCTAAAGCGCGTTTGTCACATATCAAGTTCTTGGCATGTGTTTACCATGGCAGACCCCAAAGCCATTAAGTTGCTCTGCTTAGTCAGTCCTTCTAGGTCACCAAACAGTAGCAGACCACGCTGATGTTATAATTTTGCATCTTCTTGCTTTGGGATGAATCCCACTGAAGTCTGCGGAGCAGGGAAAGTACCCTTGTTTTGGAGGCTGGTTTGCTTCCTGCAAAGCACTATAATTCCCAAGTGATCAGATCAGATACTTTATTAACGGTCATCCGACCAGCTAGTCACAAATCAACACAACAAAATACACAAAATTAAAACCACCATCCCTTTACACATATATAAAATCATAACATCATCAGTTTATACTCTCAATTTTCTTTCTTATCAACTGTGCAGCATGGCAGAAACGGGCCACTCTGAGCGATATATCAGGATTAACATCAGATAGCAGAAAAGCAAGCTGCTCCTCCACCTGCATCCCCGTTACAGCGCCAAAAATCGGGGAAATAAATTTAGATCGCAAATCATCATAGTTTGGACATTGCAGAATAATGTGGGCGGTTGTCTCCACCACATTATTATGGCAGGGGCACAGTCTCTCTGAATAAGGACGCCTTGCGTAACGTCCCAAAAGAACTGCCGATAGAAGTGCATTGCACCTGGCTTTAGTAAAAGGAATCCTGAATTTTGGAACAACGATGTTATAAAAATATCTGGCAGGAGAAAGCATAAGAGCTTGATCCCCAAGAAAAACATATGTAGAAAGTCTGGCTCTCGCAGATCTCATTTCAAGATCCACCAACCTCTGACGCAAAATTTCTTTTGCGTCTCCCGGGCTCATCATCGTTAAATTCCCAAGTGCCTTTGACTTTATTGAGTTTAGATCTGTGGTGTTCTTTTTCTCTTGCATCTGCCCCTTGCTCAGCAGATTGATTCCTACTTTTGTTTCTCCACGTGTATTGATTCTTCATCTTTCTTTTCTTCTGTGTCCCCCCGCCCCGCTTTTAATTCCCTTTTCCATTCATCATCTTCTCACTGTCCTCCTCTTTCCAATTCTTCAGGCTGTTCTTCATTTTCTGTAGAGAAAGTTTCCACTCTCTCCTCCCTGTAATCATTTCTGCAATCGGTCTCCCTCTTAATAAACATTTTTAAAATGTTATATAATAACTCTGTCTGTGTATGCAAGGTTGGATCAAGCCATGCTGGGGCCATAAACTTAGAGGCCCCAATCCATAGCAATAGCAAAAATCATTTTAAAACACTATATTGGCAACCTTCAGTCTCGAAAGACTATGGTATCGTGCTCTGAAAGGTGGTTCTGGCACAGCGTCTAGTGTGGCTGAAAAGGCCAATCCGGGAGTGACAATCCCTTCCACACCGGGAGCAAGTGCAGTCTGTCTCCCTGGCTATGGGCCTTCCTTCTTTGCCTCAGACTGTTGGCAAAGTGTCTCTTCAAACTGGGAAAGGCCATGCTGCACAGCCTGCCTCCAAGCGGGCCGCTCTGAGGCCAGGGTTTCCCACTTGATGAGGTCCATTCCTAAGGCCTTCAGATGTCCTTGCAGATGTCCTTGTATGGCAGCTGTGGTCTTCCTGTAGGGCGCTTTCCTCGCACAAGTTCTCCATAGAGAAGATCCTTTGGGATCCGCCCATCATCCATTCTCACAAGATGACCGAGCCAGCGCAGGCGTCTCTGTTTCAGCAGTGCATACATGCTAGGGATTCCAGGACTGTGTTGTTAGGAACTTTGTCCTGCCAGGTGATGCCGAGAATGCGTCATCATTTTGTTTTTAAAACAAAAGGACAAAGAAAGTATTAGATTTTATACTTCTGTGTATTCATAGGCGAAGGTGTAACAAAACATATAAATAAGCATAAATATCTTGTACAGAGCTGATTTGCACAAGCCCATGGCAGCCCATGGCTGCCTAGTGCAGTTGGTGACTGAGCAGTTTCTCACATCCAGCCGCATCTGTATAGCCACTCTGCATGTGACCACTGGAGACATTGGTTTAATAAGCTTGTCCTACACCAACATGATTGATCCACAGAACCTATAAACAGGCAACCCAATGATAAAAGAAACCAGAAATTCTTGTGTTGTCCAGGCATCAGGAGAGGGTCCTGTTTTGAACAGTCTCAGAACTAAAGTCCTTTCATATTCCATTCACTGCTCCCCTCTGAGTTCTTCTGTTTTGACTCTGCAGATCCAAGGAGGAGATCCAACTGGAACAGGGACTGGTAAGCAAAACTGCTTCTCTTTCTTCCCAGTGTGGGTTTTGCTAAGTAAGTTGTTCTTGTGTTTCAAAAATGGGATCGCTGTGTCTCGATTCCAGTTTGTGCCTTGAGCAGAAGGTCTAAAGTTTGACGGTGAAACTTAGCCATGCAAATATTGGTTTGTTTAAAAACAAAAAACAAAACAAAGTTCCCATTTCCAATTCTCCCCCACCACAATCAGGTTTGTAACCATCCAAATGGGAGATGGGCCTCCCCAACAATTCTTGGTTACGTGCCGGGAGAGATGCCAACTCTTTCTTTCCCAGCTCAGAATCTTGCGTTGAGGTTGGACCAGGAGGAGATGTGGTATAATATGAGTGGCAGATTGTGGTTTAAAGATATTCCTCCTTCCTATAATGGGACTTGGTATCTTGTGAATTAAAATAACGTAGATACCCACTTAATCAAATTTCTGTGGACATCTTTTGCAACGTGGTTCGTGGACCTTTTGGCTTGTCTGTGCTTTCCCACAGCAGCTCAGCTCCTGCATTTAAGGTGGGGATGCTGGGTTGGCTTTTTCCAGGCTGGGTCTCTTCCACCGTTGACTGTGGTCAGTAGCTTGGCCTTCCTTCTAACTGCACCAGGGTAGCTCATTTTTGAGCAGCGCAGCATGAGAAAAACCACTGTAGCCTTGAGCAAAACGCTAATTGAATTCAGCATGAAAAAGAGATTGTGGAATTGCTCCTGACCGAACGGAATTGCTTCCGTTCCTGTTCAATCTTATCTTTAATCTTCAACTGCTTCATAAAGTTGAGGGGGGGAAAGTTGTCCGGTCTTCCTCCTTTTTGCTGCTGTTCCTTACCTTGTGAGCCTGCTGAAAATAGAGATGATCTCTGCTTATCCCAAATGTGTCTGCTGAAAGTGAGTGGCTGCCTTGTGCCACACAACTGTCCTCGCAGTTGGCTGTCACTGTGGGATCGTTGGTTGTACTTTTAGTTGCGGAAACCCCACTATTCTCGATGCCCCAAATGGCTGAGCCCACATAGCCGTGAAAGCTGAGAGACGATTACTTTTAGGCGAAAGCTCATTTCATTCTACTGAATGATCAGTGATTTGATGGCACAGTCTATGGATAAGCTAACAGAGCAGAAAATTGTTGTGTTTGTGAATATTTTTCATTCCACAAAGAAGTTTCCCCCCCCCTCTGTTGAGTCTGAATGCTGTTAGTTTGCTGTATGTCTATACTGCCAGTCTTATCTGTCTATATAACAGATATATTATGTTTCAGGCACACCTCCCATTGTAGTTTTCATAGAATATATTAAAACAGTAAATCAATGTTTATACAAATTACACAGTGAAACAGAACCAGCACCCACATTCTGGTGCTAGCTTGGTTCTGGACCCCTGGGTGTGCATGGCCCATTCCATCTTGCCCCATAAGCTTGCAGTGGGCCCTCAGTATCTGCGGAGGATCCATTCCAGGACCCCCCCCCAAACCCCGCAGATATCAAATTCCATCGATAATTGAAACCACAGCTGGAGGACCTTGGAGGACCTCTGGCCATGACCAGAAGTCGCCGGCGTGACTTGGAAGTGCCTTCTGGTCATTGTCTGGGAGTCCGTCCGAGACCCTCCAGCTGCAGGCTCCGCATCTGCGGATACCGATGCCAGCATGCCATCCTAGGTGGTAGGCAGACTTGGCCGCAGCTGACAGACAGGGACCAGGGACCACTGTGGCTCGTTCCCATGTGGCAGTTCAGCCAGATACTTTGGGGAGGGTGAAGGGAAAAATGCCCACATGGGCACTTCCTGCTCCCACCTCTCCACAGAGGTCAGTAGAGATTGACCCCTGGGGTCTTCTGCAAAGAGCAGCTCCAGAACACTACAGAGCTGCCCTAACTTGCAGCAACTGCTCCACAGGGCTCCCTGCACCTCCAAACATTTAAAAAATAGCCAAAAAAAGGGCACTTCGGTTTCACGACGGAGATCGGAAGTGCGCACTTGTTTGCTGTTTTTAGATGTTTAGTGGCATGGGGAGTCCTGCGAAGGGCTCCCTGGACCCCCCAGGACTCTGGAGCTGGCTGCAGAGGAGTGTGTCTATGTCTGTGTCTGTGTTAAATTTTAAAAACCCTCCCACCCCAGCAGCAGCACCATCTTGGGGATCACATCACTGCCTTAGCCCCTCCTCCACACACTGTTACCTGAGAACCTCTGCTTTATGCTATGCTGATTTTTTTTCTCAGCTGTACTCCAAATTCCACTCACTATTGCAATTTAAGAGGGAAGCTTGTGGCACGTCAGAATTTACCTTCTCTTTAATCTCATTCAGCATATCGGTCCTGCCGTAAACCTGCCGTAAACACTGCAGCCAGCATAGAAAAACTCCATTATCTCATGAGTCATGCGATGGCTAGAGTTCCTCTATGTAATCCTTCTTGCCCAGTTGCAAAAAATGTGTTTTAGGGAGAAAAGACGGACAAAAGCTTCTGTTTTCAGAAACACTAAAGGGTTTTCCCCCAGGCTCCTCTCTCCATGGTTTGTTTTAAAAGGGTTTAAATAATGGCAACCCACAAGAAGTTCTGGGGAATCTGCTATTTTGAGACAGTTGAAGAGTTACATTTCCATGACAGCTCCTTGGTACAGTGTGAGGCTGTGTCCAGTGAACATACCCAGTGAGTGCAGCCAGTGGTATCGTCGGAAATGTCCCAAGAGTGCTTGGCATTTTGGAAGTTCGAGGGTAACATAATCACATTGCCCCCCAACCCGCCACCCTATTGCATTTCTTTTAATGTGATAGACCTGCCTCTGTTGGGTGATCTTTGGCCCTCTCTGGGCAAAGTAACTTTGTGATCTCCCTGGTGAATGGCAAAAACAAGATCATCAACAATAAGGGAGCTGAGCCTGGACAGGACTGAAGATCGCCAAACGGAAGCTGGGGCAGTGTGGTTTAACCCCCCCCCCAGTGAGACTTGCAGCTGGTGTGGCCTGCATCAGGTGCACCACTGTAGTGACACCACTGGGTATAAATCTTGAGTGTAGGAGCGAATAATGACCATACCCACACGCAAGCCTCACTGAGGCCACAACACCCATATGAAACTGCCTTTAAAAATGTCTTTCATTCGTATTTTCTTCTCCTGCCACTTATTCCTAGTATGAAACTGATGATCCTTCCTTTAGAGATCTAACACCTTCATTCCCAGTCTTGGACTTGGTTGTGATAGTTAGAACAAATGTATTTTTAAAAATCTGAAAAATGGGATTAAAAAATATCCTGGGTAAACATTTAAAGGTCTATTAGAGTGCATGTTTAGTCCAGAGTAAGTCCCGCAGCATTCAGTAGGACCGTTGAATGCATTCAGCCTTTGAATTCACCTGCTTAATGCAGACCCTGGCATTCTATTCAAAGCAGACCGTACACAATTATTTCTTGGAAGCATTTGCAGTCCCGGCAATTATGAGGTCTGGAAAAAAAAGATAACCACAACAAATCCCCACATCTCTTTCCTGAGACCTCAAAGACCTCAAAACATAATATTTGTGCTCAATTCCTTGGGCTTGTTGCGCTCCCCTGAGCCGCAAAGGTCCCCAGCTGTAATACGAGACTTTGAGGCTAGAAACCTGTTCTTTTAAGATGGGCAACAAAATAGAGTTCTCTGCCACCAATTCGGTGGCCAGCCCTAGGCTGATCCAGCCACTTTCAACCACTGTGCCACAGCACACTGGTGTGCTGCAAATGGTCCACAGGTGTGCCAGGGGAATTTGGGGGGGGGGGTAGGGGATGTGAGCCCCCTACTAGTGACATGGTGTGCTTTGTCAGTTGTAAAAAAAAAGATGGTGTCCCTTGATAATTTTATCAACTTGTCATGCCACGAGATGCAAAAGGTTGAAAATCACTGGGCTAATTTCTTCTTGGTGGAATGACCACACCTGCTCCGAGTTCTGGCATTCGGCTGGCTGACACAAGAGGGTTGTGGGTTATGCACTCAGGACAGTGAGACTAGGCGGACAGATGCAGAGCTGGCTTTGGTGGTTGGCTGAGTTGGAGCTGAGGAAGAGATGGCGGGCAAAAGGTTAAGCCTCCTCTCCCCAGCCTTTGCTCAACTCCAAGAATCTGAGCAGAGCTCTTCTCCTTCCACAAAACAGCTGTCTGGGGAATTGTCACACAGGCCTCCACGTAACACGCAGCTTAGCCCCTGAGTGACAAGGAGAAGAAAGGCAAGCTGTCAGTTTCTGCAAAGGAAAGTCCTCCCGCTTAATTCACCCAGCGCCTGGCAATTTCCACGCACCCCTTACGGCAGGAAGTGAAGTGGCAATTCACGTAAAAATTGCAACTGTCACGAAGAAGGTGTTTCTCTTCCCCCCCCCCCCACACACACACACGCACCTTTTGTTTGGAATATTACAGTATTTATGCGCAGAACATCACACACACTTCTGAGGGTCCCCCCATAACCCCTAAAAAAGCATTTGCGTGTAGCGAATGTGGGCCTTCCAAGGAAGCGCAGCATGGAACTGGTAGCTGGAGGAGCAGTTCGGAAATCCAAGGCTGCCTTTGCAACTCAAGCAGTGGCCCCCCGACAGGTTCTCCTCCATTTCTGCAAGTTTAAGCAAAAGATTATTTTTGAGTCTTAATGTCTTTCCTTTCCGTTGCATCCCAAGAGACGCACCCCAGTTCTGTGCCTGTAAAGATACTGACTGTGAGATCCAATATGTCACTCCGTTGATTTTGCTCCAAATTCATCAGTGCTAATGGAACATATTATCGGATAGGAGTATGTGGTGAGATGCTGCTGTTTTTGTTTTGTTGCTTGGGTCTAGCTATTGCTTGTGTGTGCAGACTGTTGAAATGCCACAATGGGAGATGTGCAAAGAGGAGGAAGATCGCACAGCATCAGTCAGGGAAGGCACAGCTGCAGAATGCTGACCCCTTCCTGCCCCCGCAATGCCTGGGGTGAATCAGTGAGTCATAACTTCCTCCCTCAATGCCTCCCCCCCCATACACTCCACCATGTGCAAAAGGCAGAATGGAGAGAGTATGAAAGGGAAGGGGGAGTAGAGGAAGCTGCCTACTGGGGAGTCAGAGTCCACTGGTCTGTCTAGCTCAGTGCTGTCAACACTGCTTGGCAGTGGCTTGGAAAGGATTCAACCAGGTAACTTTCCCTGCCCTCGGTGGAGATGCCAGGGGCTGGACTTGAGGGTCTTCTGCTTCCAGAGTGGGTCCTTGCTGCTGAACTGCAGCCCTCTTCTGGGAGAGACCCCTAGGGTTTCCCGTTGCCTTTTGCATAGGGTGGAGGTAGAGATGCGGCTGGTGCATGGCAGGGCCTGGCAGGCACATTAACATAACAACATAAGAACAGCCCCACTGGATCAGGCCATAGGCCCATCTAGTCTAGCCTCCTGTATCTCACAGCAGCCCACCAAATGCCCCAAGGGAGCACACCATATAACAAGAGACCTGCAAGGCTTCCTGGGAATTGTAGTTAAGAACATAAGAACAGCCCCGCTGGATCAGGCCAGAGGCCCATCTAGTCCAGCCTCCTGTATCTCACAGCAGCCCACCAAATGCCCCAGGGAGCACACCATATAACAAGAGACCTGCAAGGCTTCCTGGGAATTGTAGTTAAGAACATAAGAACAGCCCCGCTGGATCAGGCCAGAGGCCCATCTAGTCCAGCCTCCTGTATCTCACAGAGGCCCACCAAATGCCCCAGGGAGCACACCAGATAACAAGAGACCTCATCCTGGTGCCCCATTCTCCTGGTGCCACATTCTCCTGGTGCCACATTCTCCACCCCAGGAAGGCATTGGATGCGCGGGGGCAGGGATGGGGTCCTCTCTGCCAGTCCCCACAGCCTGCCATCAACCCAAGCTGCTTTGCTGAGCCTTGGAGGTAGGCTGAGCCAAGTCAGGTCCCTGCCAGAAAAAATCTCAGTCCTTCTGACTGCATCAGTAGGGTAAGGGTGCTTTGGCCCCCCGCCACAAGCAAGAGGAACCAGAGGTGCTGGATGGCTATTCCTTATGGTTGTAATCTGGTTTGAGCTGCTTCTGAATACATTAGATGGGAAGGTAGGGAATAACTCTTAGAATTGTGGGATGTTAGAGTTGGCAGAGACCTTGGAGATCATCCAGTTCAACCCTCTGCCCTGCTCAAGCAGTGACAGGGGTTTGTTCACCTTTGCTTGAAGACATCTGTGAGAAGCCCCCACTTCTGCTGGGGGCTGACTGTTCCAGGGCTGGGTAGCCCTTTCCTCACAACTGGCCTAAATCCACTCTGTAGTTTCAGCCCACTGATTCTGGTCCTGCCATCAGGAACCACAGAGAGCAAGTTCTGTCCCCTTTCTGTGTGTTAGCCCTTCAGATCCTCTTGTCTCTCCCCTTAAACTTCTATTCACCAGATTAAACAGACCATGCTCTCTGAACTTCCAGACCCCTTGCCATCTTGGTAGCCCTTCTCTGAACCTGCTTCAGCAGTGAAATAAAGCAGTAAATGATATTCACATCGGGGGTGGCGCACATGTGGACATCCCATTGCTATTAATACTCAAAGATTCTGTTTGTGGCTGTCATGCATTCTATCTAGTTCAGTTTCCGAGAGAGAGAACGTTAGATTAGTGTGTATAGGCATGTCCTGGTATCCACAGTTTGTTATCCATGGATACCAGGGACATCTCTTAAAAATATAGGGGAACGTTTTAAAAAATCTTGTTTTACCAGTATTTTTTAAACTTTGCCCTATCTTTTTAATGGTGTTCCCAGTATCTACAGTTTCAGGTATCCATGGGGGAGTCTGGAACAGAACCCCAGTGGATACCGGGGCACACCTGTGTAACCTAAAAGTCCTACTGGGTCATAAACCTAGTCCAGCAACCCATTCTCAGCTCTTTTTCCTCCGTTGCTCCCTTTCAGCAGTTATTCATATTTATACACTCTCTGGACTTGGAGAATGATTAGATCGAGAGCCAGGATGCTGTTTTGGTTCTGTAAGATCCAGGTTCAGATTCCCACTTGGCCATGAAGCTTTCTGGATGATCTTGGGCCAGTCACAGTCTCTCTAACCTACCCCTTGTGTGAAGGCACAAGGAGGGGAGGAACCGTATACACTGCCCTGAGCTCCTTGGGAGGTTGGGCAGTATACAGGGCGATATCATGATTAGAAGCCAACTACAGGCTTGTGCCTCACAGGTTTATGTGTGTAGAATGGGGTGGAATAACTACATAGATTTTCCAACATCAGGGCAAGACTTTCCCCAAAATGAATGGTTCGCCTCTCCTTCCCCCTTTGATGTCTTCCTCTCCCTTTGTACTTTCCAACGTCTTAAATCTCCCTGTGCTTCTGCGTGGCTTGGGTATAGCAGACGCTTTTGAAGACTGCCATTGTGCCGAGTGATACGGCCTCTCCAGAGGATTCCTAACCCAGTTCCACTCGTGGACCAGCCTCTCCCCAGCCACATCTGGGTTTATTCCTGGTGTTTGCTTTCTCTCTGATAACGATGCAAAAGGAGAAAAAATATATATATACATTTCTTTTCATGGTTTGTCACACAAGATTATAGCGTTGGGCTGTAGAAATGTGGAAGTGAGTCATCTCAGCGTTTTCTCTCCTGATTAGGAATAATCCGAGAGGAAGATGAAAATGTCACATCTGTCATAAATAATGCAGTAGTGACAGCCCAGCAAAGGAGCATGTGCTCTGGAGTCTCCGTTGTTTAAAATCCCATTTTTTTTCTCCCCCAAGAGAGAGGTGGAGGCTTGCAGTGTCTGGACCACTGCAGAGCTCCAGATACTGTACACCGTGTGAACTGCAGAGAGTTTGCTTCTGTAGGGGGCTGGTCTGGGGGGAAATCTGAAGGTGCAGTATGAGAATTGTATGAAATGGATGGTGGGCTCTTGTTTGACTGGAACCCCTTGAGCTGTGTGCATCCAACACACAGAGAATGGCCAGAGAAACCTGGCTGTGGGCCTCTTTCCTTGAACTGGGGGTTCTTTTCGGCCTTCCAAATGTGTCTTTCTAGGAATGCAAACACATTGACAGGTTGACGTGTCTTGAGCTGGTGTGTTTGGGGTGCCTGCGACTTCACTGTGCAGCCATGGTATAAAAGTGTGTTGTTGTTTTTTAGGATGACTGATTTGTTTTATTGTTTTAAAGGAGGAGAGTCTTATTGGGGAAAGCCTTTCAAAGATGAGTTCAAGCCCAACCTGTCTCACACAGGACGTGGTGTCCTCAGCATGGCCAACTCAGGCCCCAACAAGAACAAGTCTCAGTTGTAAGTGATGGCATGGCTCTGTGTGTGTGTGTGTGTGTGTGTGTGTGTGTGAGCACATTGCTTATAATCCAGAAGAAGCAAGCAAAAAAGTATTCCATTCTCAGAAGAAAAGGCTGGATTAGGCCACAGGCCCATCTAGTCCAGCACCCTGACCCAGAGATGCCTCTGGGGCACCCACAGGCACAGATGGATTAATGCCCCCTCCTACCTTTGGACCTGGTATTCATACAGCTGCTGACCCTGGAGGTAGCATGCAGCCATTGTGACTAGCAGCTATGGATAGACTTGTCCTCCATGAGTTTGTCTAATCACCTTTGTAATTCATCTATGCTGGTGGCCAGTTGTGCAGATCATGCACTGTGTCGAAGGGGGACAGCAAAAGTGGCAATGTCTAGCACTTGATCCAGAAAGCTCTCTAAACCAGCTTGGCACTCTGGTGTGCCACCTCAAAGCCTTAAAGAACGTTCACTCAGAAAGCGGGTTCTAAGCGCTTTTGACCACTGTAGGGCTTTCAGGCATGGAGTTGCTGGAGTCCTGTTCCCAATTTGGCAGAGGCAGCCGGTGAGCAAATTCCCCTGTCGCACCAAGTGGCAGATGCCTGTGTTCCCTTTACATGGCTTGCAGTTTCTGAAAATGCTTTGTGTTTTCTGTTAACGTGCACTGTTGCCATCCTCTCTCACCTCCCTTTCTTCTTAACTCCCCACTAGTTTCATCACATTCCGCTCTTGTGCCTACCTAGATAAGAAGCACACCATCTTTGGGAGGTAAGGAAGATGCTTCATGGTTTTGTTTTATACCACTGTCCTGTGTGCTGTGACAGCGGAGCGTGAGCAGCATTGTTCAAGTTTTGTGCTGTTCTTTGCCAAGACTGTGGAGACTTTGCTCCAGACCAGTATTCTTTGCTGTCAGATGGCTAGTGGGGAGCCCTGGCCACAAATCCCTGCTGTGCCCTGGGCACAGTCATGTGCTGGTCTGTTTCTCAGCACGGCCTACCTTACAGGGTTATTGTGAATGAGGACTGAAATGATTAACAATGCTTTTAAGTTCCCTTCGCCAAAAGGTTCACAAAGGGACATTACATAGTTAAGATTCCCTCTGCAAAGAGCTCACACAGGAGGTACTGCTAACATCCACTGGGAGGGATGCTGTGTAGCTACTTGTTCTCCCCCTACTAAATTTAAGAGGCACCTTTTCAGAGGTGGTTATCCCAAAAGCAGGGGTAACTGTCTCAACATCAACTTAGGCTAGTCCTGGATAATGTGTCTCTTTCATTTTGATAGTGCTTAGTACCACAGTGGGCCCTTGCTATTTGTGGGGGATCTGTGCCAGGACCCACAGTAGATAATGAAATCCATGCTTAAATTTGGAGGGCTGTGTTGCAATAATTTACCAGGCAGCTGCACCTGTGAACAGCCCCACTGGATCAGGCCATAGGCCCATCTAGTCCAGCTTCCTGTATCTCACAGCAGCCCACCAAATGCCCCAGGGAGCGCACCTGATAACAAGAGACCTGCAAGGCCTCCTGGGAATTGTAGTTGAGAACATAAGAATAGCCCCACTGGATCAGGCCATAGGCCCATCTAGTCCAGCTTCCTGTATCTCACAGCGGCCCACCAAATGCCCCAGGGAGCACACCAGATAACAAGAGACCTGCAAGGCATTCTGGGAATTGTAGTTAAGAACATAAGAACAGCCCCACTGGATCAGGCCATAGGCCCATCTAGTCCAGCTTCCTGTATCTCACAGCGGCCCACCAAATGCCCCAGGGAGCACACAAGACACCTGCCTCCTGGTGCCCTCCCTTGCATCTGGCATTCTGAACCAGATTGTGACAGAAGCCACATCCAATTTGTGTTGGTGACTTCTGGGAGAGCCCCAGGACAAATGCGCAGATTTTGGATCTTCCCAGGGTGTAATACTTGGACCTCCTACCTAGGTCAAAATCTTAAAATTTTGTTCTGGTGCACTCTAATTTGTGGAACATGTGACTTTTTACTCACACAAATTTCTTTCCTTCCTTTTGCTGTTTTTCTTCTTCTTGAAAATGTTCCAGATGTGCGTGTATCTCTTTTTGCATTGTCTTCTGAGCAGGAAATGGCGTGTTTTGGTTTTGGGTCTGTGCCATGTAATATGGCATACAGTTTAATTGATATAATTTAGAAGGAAAAAGCATACACGGGGTGGGGGGGAATGTGCAAGGGACTGAATGTAGAAATAAACTTGGATGCTTATGTTTTTAGAAAGTCTGGCTGTAGGGGTGCATTTCCCTTGGTTTTCGGGTGTGATTCAAGGTGTTGGTTATTGCCCCCACCAATCCATCCCTTGAAGTGCCTGCCAGTCTGGCTCATAGGTGGGTGAGCCCTGCTCAGACTGCTGAATTTTATGACCTCCCCTTGCATTTTGCCTTTTCTTCCCCTGTAGAGTGGTTGGTGGTTTTGAAACATTGACAGCGATGGAAAATGTGGAGAGCGACCCCAAAACAGACCGTCCCAAGGTAGTGTCATTAGCCTCCCTCCCCCCCAAGCTACCAGGCAAAATTAAGATTCTCCAGTCTAGTTTATATAGTATTTATTCATTCTTTTAAACCAGACTTCAGGAACAAAGACACGTTAACCCGCTGAAGTTTCCGTCCTTCTCTTCACAGGAGGAAATAAAAATCAAGTCGACGACTGTTTTTGTGGATCCATATGAAGAAGCAGATGCTCAGGTGAGGAGGGTAGCAAAACTCACATTTGGGGGGAAAAAATTGGGTGGTAGGGACAGGATGTGGAAATGTCCATTAGCTCTAAAAGGGCTTTAAGAAAAGAATCACGGCTAACAGAGTTTCTGTGTCTAGGGGTGTGTTCTGCTGAATATTTACCTTATACATGTGTATCCCACTCCTCCCCAAACATGGGTGCCCAACTGAATGCCCATGTGTATCCCCCCCAAACATGGGTGCCCAACTGAATACTGGTTTGCTTTGAATGTATACCAAGTTCTGTTTCCAAAAATCAGAAGATAGCTTGGCTTAATGCCAAAGCAAATCCAAATGCTGAATTAAAACAAATTACCTGTCTGGAACTGGGGCGGATACCCAACTAGGCCCCGGAAAGAGAAGAGTCTCTCTCTCTGCAATGGCAGAACCATCAAGAAACCCCATAAGTCAAAAGCCACTCTTTTTAGCATGCCAAAAAAGAGGTGGGAGATCTGCTGTCCTTCCTGTTCACATCCAGAGCGCTGTCCCTTCTCCACCCAGGTACATATTGACTTAAAGGGAAGGGGACACAGTGGGAGTGAGCTGAGAAGCTACAGAGGCAGCTCCCCCCCCCATACCCTTTCTGCTGCTTCAGCTGTTGTGCCTGTTTTTCTGGACGGGGACCAAGTAGTACTTGCTGGACAGCATGGAACTTCCTAAGACTGAAATGTCCCTGAGGGGCCTCTGTGGAGATTGGGATGCAGGCAATGCCGTGTGTAGTTAGTTTTGTTGATTAGGTCTTGTGTTTTTTTTCTCCCAGGTTGCTGCAGAGAGAGAGAAGGCTCAACAAGAAGAAGCAGCAGCCCAAGGGAAGCTCCCAGTTGCACCAAAGAAAGAGCCCCCAGCTCCAAAGACATACCGCGAGGGAGTTGGGAAGTACATCAATTTGGTTGCTGCGTAAGTCCCTGGTGCTGTGTTTAGGCATTACTAAACTTGGGAGGGTCCTGACTTCACAGAAAGCGAGGGAGAAGGACCTCTGCTCAGCACTCTCAGGGATACGTTCACAGGCGCCACTCACCTGTTTGTTTCCCTTGTAGGAAGCGAGCAGCAGATGACGATGGGCCCTCCACCAGCACAACCATCAAGAAAGAGAAAAAAAGCACAGGCTTTGGGGACTTCAGCTCTTGGTAGCCACCCCTCCAGATCACCTTCATCAGCAAACCTGAGTCTGGACTATTCTGAAGAAGTGGCAGGCAAACCAACAGGGGCTCTTCTTAGCTGGATGTTTGCCCAGCAGCTCCTTTCTTCCTTTGGCAGCACAAAGATCCTCAGAAGTTTTTAAGCAACTTTTGGCACCCTCTTGTCCAACAGTCACCCTTCTATAGTTGCTGAACAGAATGGATTGGTGAGAGGCTCGGTGAACAAGGCTCCGTTTCAGATAAAATGGGCAATACTGTCATCACCTCTGTGTCTCTGCTTCTTTCACGCCTGCTAGTTCACTTTTTTTAAAGGTGAAAACTGATGAGAAGCATCCTCTAAACCTCTGGATGGTCTGCAGTGTGTGATGCAACCAAGCAAGACCAGATGGCTAAGCGACTCACTCTCTCTCCCAGGAATATAAATCCATGTTCGCACCTTGGCCATTTTTGTTTACCAAACCCCAAAGAAATGATACACCAGAGGCTAATGCCTGATAGACCTACAATCTTTTTTTCCTCTCAAATGTGTATGGGGCAGTTTGATAGGGCCCTGACCTAGCCTGGGAGCATGACAGGGGCAGAAATCCCTCCCTCCTGTGCACACTCCCAATTCAGAGTGTGGCAGTCACTTGAAAATGAATCCTGTGATTCTCTATCATGCAAGGATGACAGTTGTTTTTGTGCTACCATGTAGGAATTACTAGCAAGAAATCTTAATCAGATCCTGCAGGGCCACATACGTTAAGAGCCGTGTCCTGCAAGATGTTGTTTCAGTATCCGGAAACTGGGGAAGCCAAGACCGCAGGGGGCCCATTTGTGTTCACATATATGAAATGTATACCTAGAAATGTAGCAAGTGTTTATCACGTGAAAATCGTAAATGAAAAGTTGCCCAGAACCTGTCCATCTTATACATCAAAATTTATATCAAGGGAGATTTTCCCTTATGAAAACATTGTTTTCATAAGGAAAAAATCTCCCTTGATACAAAAATCTATACCTAGATATATTCTGAGAATTTTTTTTTCAAACACATGACTAACACTGGCTATATTTCAAATGATGTTTTTCTTTCCCGACACTGTTTGTTTCCTTGACAGGAAATGAGTCCAACTGCGTTTTTCTTCAGTCCCTTAAAGGGGTCTGGGCTCTGAGGAAACAGTTGCAGGACTCAGTTAACGATCGGAAGTTCAGCCTCACTTAAGGAGATTCAGTGTGCCTGCATTTTTTAAAAGTGCGTTAAAGTTTAACGCAGGGGTGGTATCTCAGAGGTTGACCTGCTGCTGCAAACCATGGTCATTCCCCCAATGGTCAAGCAGGCGCTGGGGGTGGTGAGTGGCTCAGCTTGCTTACCTGGCAGTCTTCTTCCTCTGAGCAGTGCTGGCACTTGCTGCAGTCCTGGGACAGGGTTCCTCAGTATCCCTTTTTTCTGGTAGGGAATTCAGGATTCTCCTGTCACAACTGTTTACGCCAGCTTCTTTGCCCCCACTTGTCTCATAGCATGAGGCACTGTTTTCCGGTGTACATTCTAGAAGCCAGACTACCCTTCCCGGATCTGGCCTGGAAAAAGTGTAGTGGGATCACCTTTTGCTGGCTGATGTGGCGTCAATGAGCAAAACCTTGTGAGACTCTCAGCAAGTTAAGAGCCTAGAAAAGCAGAAACACGAGGTCAGGGACTGGGGAAAAAACCATTTGAATCACTTTTTTGTGGCTACTTTCATTTTATGCATGGTCTAAAATATATGAAGTCATATTACTCACCTGCTAATGTTTAACAAAAGTGCAGGCCCAGATCCAATAAGCTTCCATCTTGGGGTTGCTGCCAGGAGAAATCTGGCCACTATCTGATGTACTCTGCCATGATGTAATCGCAGTTAAGGGCGCTTTGTCTAGCTGGAAAAAAGTGACTTAATGCTTTACTGAAAGTACTTTTGTTTTCTATGGTTGACCAAACCTATGACTCTGAAGCAATTAAAGCATTTTCTTGTAAGATGGTGTCATATGATGGGTATTGAAGAACAGGCTATTTTCAGCAGTCTCACTAACAGATGTGCCTTTCACCAAGCATAAAAACAGGTCTCTGTCTGGGAGGAACTTACAGTATGAAGTTTGACAAAGGAGATGTGGGGAGCAAGTTGGGGTATATATACAGGGTAAGAAAATGGTAATTTTAGACTAAATTGTTGTTCTGAGATGGGGTAGGCTTGACACTTTGGGAAAGCCCCTCCTACTACAGGAGGCAAGGAAATCTCCTCCTGTTCCTGGATGGTATTCAACCCCCAGACTGGCCTGGAAAAGATCCTTACCCATCTGTGGACATCCCACTACACTGCCCAAGACAAAACCTGTCAACAGAAAGAACAGGAGCAAAGGCTGACAGGCTCCATAGACACCAGATATGCATAAGGCAAGGGCCCCCACCTTGAGAGCCCAAACTACAAGTAACCTATTGTCCAGAAGAGCAAGACAATGAAGCCTGGAAGTGAGGGAGGTGGAATGTCCCCATTTCTGTCCCCAGAACAGGATTACACCCAGGTGGCACCAGACTCCAAAATCTTCTGCTAATAAACCTGCCTTCACGGAGGCCAAGACATCAGTGTGGGGTAGTGTTGACAAAAGACCACTCTGCCACCCTAGAAATCTCACCCAAGGATGAGTGTCTCCAAATGCTGCCAGTGCCACTTCACTACCTTCTACTGTTGCAGACACGATGTGAATCTTGTTCTGTTCCACAACTGGTACTCCAAACCTCGTGACTACACCAGATTCAACCTCCACTCTTGACCACTTAAGGGTCCAGAATATGCATTAATACATACTGAGGCTTCAATTCTGCAAGCTATGGGGACTAAAGAGAACGATTACCGAGAAAACAGAACATGTCCCAGATCTCATAGCCCACGGAAGGCAGTAAGAGAAGTTACATCATCCAACACTTCCTCATCCATATGGACTACTGTACAGGGGGATAGCTACCCGCCAGTCTGTCCAGAGGTGCGCACCCTACCCAATCTTGTATATCTGACCCCAGTATCTGCCAAAGCTGTGATTGTTTTGTCCCAGCCATCTGCTCCAAGCCTTGGGTTGGTCAGCTCTGAAAGGGTTGTGGCAGCAGCCTGCTTTCTTTCTCTTTGACGAGCACAGCACAAGCCCTGAGTCAATACAGCCTCTCAAAGAACGCCTGCCTCAATGACTTCACCCTCTGGCAAGAATGGTGCCCTGTTCTGCTTGTTCTGCTGCCCTGCTCACCCCAAGGGCTGTCTAAAGACAAGGCTGGTTAACAGTGCCATCAGACGGACCCTCGAATGTCGCACAAATGCAATTTAGGCTAATCATGGCAGCCTCCTGTTCTGCAGCCCACACTGATACATGCGCCGTTGATGTGAAAGCCACTTTCCCCTGCTTTCACTTTAGGCATAAAGATGCCCCCAAGTCCTCTCTGATTGATCAAGAGCTGGCGTAGCAGCATAGCTGTTAAGAGACTGAGCTATGAACTGTCTCGGCGGCCTCAGGCCCAACCCACCTTCTCAGCCACAATATAGAGATAATACTACAAACTTGTAGTGCAAACCTAGGCCTCTATACTCAACAGGAAGTCTCTCTGCAAACTGCACATCTCAAAAAGCATCATGTACGTGCCAGTTATGATTGTTTGTAAAGACCAAATCAGTAACTGGGGTGAACTGCCCTCCTTCACAACTGTCACACACACCAAACCTCATAAATTAGATGTTGCTTAAGGAATTTTTTTTTTAAAAGGTGTTTGTACGTCAATAAAGAGGTTGAAAAAAAGAACAAATGTATTGTGACATCAGTTTTTTGTACATGATAACTTATGGCCTATGAAAGCAATCTAAAAACAGAGATTCAGCTGTAGCCAAGACAGGTTTACAAAGGAACACTTCTTATGGAGATAGTGCAAGCTGAAACCATGCACAAGCCTTCAAGATTAAATAATGAAAGACGCCAGAGGCTATGCCCAGTCTGGTTGGGTGCTGTGGAAGACACGGGGCTGAGTAGCTGGACTTGTACACGTCTTCCAAGCAACACCACCAAAAAGCCATTATGTACCCACCAGTCCTGCTTCTATGTGCCCGTAGCTGCTCACAACACAGCCACAGAATATGGACAGAGTTTTGGGAAAGATTCCCCACACAATTCAGGGCAAATTTAATGACCCCCACCAAACCCCAAACAACTATTGGGGACATGATTAAATTACCAGTGGGCAATTCATCACTAACCCCCCGCCCCCTGCAGCCAGCAACAGAAGGCTGAACCAGCAAACAAAACATAGTTAGAAGCACAGGAGGGTCTGAAACTAATTGTGTTTTGCCTGTCCACACTTGATACGGTTGTCACTGTATTGCAACAAAGTCACTATACATCAGTTATGCTCGTATGCATACAATTCAAGAACACAAAGTACTAAACATAGACAAGGTGTCTCCATAAAGAATGAGTGAAGAGAGGAAGGCATGGGCCTGTACGCCTGGCATAACTGGTGTGATTTAATGCTTCTTTAATGGCACTTAATTCATTCAAGCAGCTCTACCACCAACTTCCACACAATACCTACCTTGGGTCAAGGTGAGCAGGAGCACCACAGTGTCTTCCACGCTGGGTCACTAGAAGGTTCATTATGAAAGGAGAACAAAAGGCACCAATGAACAATAGTTTGCACTTCTCATTGACTATACAAGTTCTGAGTCATGGAGTTTACTGGCTTCCCGAGAACAAAGCGCTCCCCACATGTCCTTGGGGAAAAATTTTCTGGGAAAGGTCAATTAGCACACTGAGGTCTGTACGTAGATAGTAAATCCTTTGTTACAGGAATACACAACTTTGTTTAGTTCAGCTAACCCACACCTTTGGCTGCAGCAACCACCTGTGTTTCTTTGTTGCATCTTCTGCTCCTCCAATAAATATTCATTTTCCAATGGAAAACCCTCTGGGTCCACAGTGCTTCCAGGTATCCATGAGTCAATTCCAAAGAATAAGAACATAAGAACAGCCCTGCTGGATCAGGCCACAAGGCCCATGTAGTCCAGCTTCCTGTATCTCACAGTGGCTTACCAAATGCTTCAGAGCACACAAGACAACAAGATATGTGCATCCCAGTGCCATCTCTTACATCTGGCATTCTCAGGTAACCCACTTCTAAAATCAGGAGGCTGCACATGCACATCATGGCTTGTAACCTGTAATGGACTTTTCCTCCAGAAATTTGTCCAATCGCCTTTTAAAGGCATCTAGACTAGATGCCATCACCATATCCTGTGGCAAGGAGTTCCACAGACTAACTAGAATCCCACCCTCTGTGAGGTGGTCACCTCAGATGGCAGATTAAACGTTTCAAAAACATTTTGTGACCCACCAAAAACTGGCCTGCGACCCACTGGTGGGTCCCGACCCCACCATTTGGCAAACATGAATCTAGACGCAACATCCAGCTTTGAAATTGGACTGTGGATGGAGGCTGGCCCCTCCCAGAAAACACAATACATTACAAACGCATCAACAAAACAACTGAAAGCTTTTATTGTTGATACCGCAAATAGATACAATAAAGTGAAACAACAAATGGAGTACAGTATTGCTAAGACAAAAAACCATAAAGAAGCCACATCAGCTGCAAAAGAAACATTGGAAAAGTGTCCCAGCAGCAAGGCGCACGGCAATTGCCACCAACAACTCGAGTCTCAGCCTGGGATCCTCTGAAATCCCTGCACTTTACAACAGCTACTACCGATTGGTTTGTACTAACAGTCCAGTATATGGTGCTACTGACTTGTTAATTGCAACGTTGGCTCTCACAAAAAGATGTGGCTACCTGGGGAGGGTAGCAACATGACACATTACCACTGCAGGCAACCATCTCATTTTACATGGTGGCTCATTCACCGCTGCTTCTCCAGTTCCCTGGACTTGAAAAGAGGAAGTATGGAGGAGAAAAGTGTGATAGGAGAAAGAGGAAGAGACAATCTAGCTCATCTCTCTCTTCTCCTCCACTTTCCCCCTTCTGCTGCATTCCCCTTTTTCAAATGCAACGAGCAGGAAGAGACGGGCCATTTGACCCGATCCAAGCCACCTTTAGGCCCTGCTAAAAAAGGATAGAACAAACTTTGGCCAAAAGAAAAAAAAAGTAAAATGTCCTCCAGCACCTTTCTAGAAGAGGCTGAGCCTAATGGGGATGCTGGGGGTTAAACAGCACATCAAATCCATATACGCACTCAACTCAATCGGTTCCACTGTAAAGCAAACTCTCATTGCTTGAGACCCAGCGGCAGGCATCACAACATACTACGCTGGAAGCATTGCATTTTCTACTGGTCATTAAACACTATCCACAGTGGTCAGAGAAATACCTGCTACGTAGTCAGTTCTCCATACTGCAACTGCTTATGCTTACAGGAGTCAGAAAACAAACAAACAAAAATTGGTCGCCTGCAGGATCAGGTCAGATGCATCAGAGGCCCCTGTGCAGGGCTTCCTTGCGTGGAGGTGGGTCTCATCCAGCCCCCTCCACCCTGTTGCCTCAAGCTGCTCTGCACAGAGATCCTTTGGAACATCCGAGCCGATCATCAGTCATGTCATCTTGTTTGGTCATTTCACGGTAACCATGGCTACTGAGTTCAAAGAAGATAAAACACACTTCTATACATGCACGCTTTTGTGAGCGCATTTCCGTAAAGCGCCCCATGAACATTCTACCCAAGAACCAGCTTGTAGTCCGTTCATCTAGGCCAAAAAGAAACACACACACACACACATAAAAAAACTAGCAGGTAACACAGAGATGCTCACAAAAATTGTTACAATTTATAAAATATAGATTATATATATAGATATTTATAAAATAAATGTTAAGACCAACGAGTAATAAAAATAACAGGTAACAAAAGTGCTCAAGTCAGAGGGGAAGTGTAAACTCGCCCAGAAAGAACACACAAACCCTTAAATAGAATTACACTTACAAAAATGGTTAGAGGGAAAATGCTTTGTAAAATGTTCAAGTATCATGTAATGCTGGAAAAGTTCAGTAACCAGACTGATCTTTCTATATCAACCAACATCCATCTGTATCTAGATTCTATCTCCAATCCAAACCGTCAACGCTAAAACAGCCCGATTACCAGAATCGCCCACAGTATTGGCCAAGAAAAAGAGAGTTCACCGACTCCCCAGTACTCCAATATGGGATGCTACTACCCAGGGTATCAGTTGGAGAGTTAAAATTCTCTACCTTCCCTCCTGTTCCCTGTTTTTCAAAATCCATAAAAATATTGCTCTATTTGGTATTCTTAAATGCCATACAACTTGCATTAAGTTTTACTCACAATTTTGGAATGCCAGGTACCAATTTAAAAAAAAATCTGAGTTGAGGGGAGCAGCCAAGTGAATGCAAGATTTTGGCAAACACACCACTTTTGTTCATTCAAGGGCCAAAGGACAGGTTAGGCTCTACAGAGGCAATGGTAACCCAGTGATTGGCTTTAGGCTGAAATCCACTTTGGAAGGAAGACAAGCAAAAGTACAGAGATGGAAAAAGGAGTGGGGAGGTTTTAAATAAGCCTCTCTCTACACCAAACAGGGTCAGGTCAATCTCTCCATGGACCTAAGGCTCCCAGGACCTAAGAACCTTAAGCTGCCCCCTTCTCCTGTTCCCAGGGGTTTGAGAAAGAGGGGAACTGTACAGAAAAGTATGGAGGAGAATCATGAGCCTAAGTTTGGGGCACACTCCCTCCACCCCACACTTCTGCTCCATTCCCCTCTAATCCAGGCAGCAGGAGGAAGAGATGCAACTGAGGCAGGTGGTGGGTTCCCCCTGTCAATCTGCAGCTTCCCTCAGTTGGCCTCACAGACAGGCCAAACCTAACACCATATTCACCCCAGCCATTTTGATGGCGTCTTAGGTGTGTTTTGCCTTTGCAAATGCATTTTTCAAACTTTGCAGGAAGAGAGGTGCTTGACAATTTGGAGGGGGGGGGAAGTGAAGCACCCACTTCCTCCCCACTACTGTTCCAGTCTCAGCAACCCAAAGCCCTCTTTCCAACTTAAACATGGGAAACTCATAGCTTTGGCCTGGTGATTTCTGTTTGTAACAAATGATGCCCCAATAGAAAGAGGATGAACAATTCTCAAAAGACATTTTTCCCCTCAATGTTTCCCACTCTCTACACCCCTCCCCCCTGCTAAAAAGAACCTACAACCTTTAAATTGGTACTCTGATTCTTACAGTACTTGGTGAGAGAAGTTCTGCAGGCGGGTGGCCTTGCTAGAAAAAGGAGATACGTTCTTGGGAACATTGTCAGACATGGTACTGGTTATAGCTTGCACTGCAAGTCAACACAAATGATTTCCTATCTACAGCCACAGTGCTTTCCAATGCTGGCAGAGGGAGAGAGAAGAAAACCAGACTGCCAGATTCAAGTGATGAGCACTGCCAAGCACTTTGCGTTAGGGGTGTTTAATCAGGGCTCTACTGGACAAAGATGGCTGTGCATGTCACAAGCCCACAAGGCACACACACAGCCTACTACTCTAGTTCCCATTTGGGCTACTGCTAATCCATAAGGACTAGAAACATCGGCGCTAGCAGCAAAAGTAGCGGCAGAATGAAACCAGCGACCACAGAGCCAAGTACCCAAGAAGCATTCCCCAACTGCCGGGCCACCAACCTCTCAGCAGTGGCTCTGTTGTGGCTGAGATGCTGCTGCCTGGGAACGGAGACAAATCCCGTGTCCAGTGCCAATTTCAGTCAAGTACTGCCCCAAAGATTCAGAGCTCTAAACTTATTTCTTCTTAAATAAAGCACCAGAATAAAAGGTCAATAAAATGGGACTCCAGCTGTCGCTAGTACAGCTCTTTGGATCTGAATGTCTAAGAGGTAAATGTATACATTTAATAGATCTATCCCCGTATCCTTTTTGCATCACAGTGTATCCATGTGACTTCCCAGGCATGTTAACTTTTAATTCCTCAACCGGGGGGGGGGGGAATACTTCGAAAGAGAGAGATCTATATTTAGAGAAAAGTTACACCCACGTTCACATGAAAGGCCTAGGTAAAGTGCAGTAGAGATCTAAAAGCCGATCAGAGGATATTAGCAGCAGCCAGCAAGGAGAGAATGCAAAGCCTTGAACACCATGTAAAAAGCAGAATAAAAAGGAACACAGGCGTTTCCACCACAAAGCTCTCCACGTTATCCACACATTAGAGACGGTTACGTAGTGTTAATTATTTAAAAAATGGGGTGTCCCCCCCCAAAGTACGCCTTTCCTCCTGAACGTTTTTGAGCAAAACCTCAATGCCGCACACAGGCCAGCAAGATTCCTCAAATCTGTTGAATCGGTATCCCGAAAAGTTCCCTCAAGTGAACTCGGCGTGGACACAAACATTTGCGTGCCGTGGAGGTGTCTGCTTGAGTCACTCCACTGGGCAGCAGCTGGGAAACAAAAAACTTACAAGACAATGCTCGTCTCACGTCACTGTTTCTTACAAAAATGTGCTTCGGGATGATTCAGCCAGCAAATCAAACACCCTTTAAAAAACTAGCTTTTTATGAAGAAATTGTCTGTTTCTGCCACCTGCACCCCTCTTTCCAATTGCCCAACACAGGCAGGGTAGTAAACAGCTATAGGCTCCGGCCACTTTTACACACACACACACACACACACACACACACACACACACACACACACACACACAAATAGTGTCTCAGGACTGCAGCAGCAGGATACTACACCGTTAGCAACCACTGTCTCCAGTGCATTAAAAATATGTAGCTACATGGAACCAGCCAAAAAAGATTGATGGATGCCCAGCCCGTTAAAGGGACAGTACCAAAAAAAATTTCAAGTGGACATCTTGAAAAGCTGCATATTTATGTCCTTTGATCTCCAAGGCTTAGAAATTTTTCATTGAAGACCAAAGTTGAACTTCCCCAGGAATGTATTGATTTAGGCTTTTATATTCTACAGTATTACTGTCTTAGTTATTCTTGCAAGTTATTGTCTAAACCTTCCCTTTAGGCGCACTTGTGCGCAAGCAACAATCTGACCAACTGCAGTCAGTACAACTGACTGAACCTTTAACCCAACTGGCCAAAAAGACACAGGTTCGACCCACAAAGTAATAATGGCGACAACAACACTGCACTCTTTTCACAGCAAAGGAGACCACAGACATTGCGATGTATGAAGACACAAAAGAAAGAGTGACACTTGCTCCACCAGGACTGCTCCCACCAGCTTCCCATAAGACTCTGGGGCAGGTGAGAGGCAAGAAAGCAGGTGGGCACTAGCCAAGAAAGCGGAATCCACAATTGGGAGATTATTCCTCTAGGTGTAGAAAAAGTTCATCCAAAACAGTTCACGCAGCAGTACACATACAAAAGAAGGGCATTGACACGAGGAGAAGGGGAAAAAAGGCAAAAACATGGCCTGGAACAAGCCACCAAGTTACATGACTTAAGTTTGGAGGATTCAGACATTCAGTGATTTTCTCAGCCACCGCAACCAAAATCCTTGTTGCATTAAGTCTTTATAAAGCACATTCTGCAAATTAATTGTCCAGGCAGAATGAGAACAGCTCCAATTTACTCCCAGCCATTGTCTTTGATCATGTGGGCAAGTTCAATGATGAATTTTCCTTCTTTGTATTTCTGACTGCTCTCAAATGCATGTTCCTGAAACAAGAAAACAACACGTTAGGGTTTTGTAATCCACCTTGCTCAGGGCAACCCATCCATGAGACCAACTGAGTCAGGTGTCTTAAGTAGCAGACGGTGGGGGCTGCTCACCTCCATCTGCCACCTGCTCCCCCTTCTCCCACCACTTCCTGATGGGAAAGAGGGAAAAGAAAGAGGTAGATAGAGGAGGGGGGAGCAGGCAGAGCAGATGCCGGAACATCAACAGGTAAGGAGGGGTAGCGCTTGGCCCACTGCCTCAGCCAACAAGACATCAGGGGCTGACCAAACAAGAATGCCTGATACGCAACAGAAAGGGCTGAAATATCACCAACACAACTCTTCCACAACGCAGCACAAAAGTCACAAGCAGTCAAGGTGGTCCATGAAAGCAATAAAAACCACAGTCAATCCCTTTCACTAACAGGCCAGGCCTATGCATGTCTACGCAGAAGTCCCACTGATTTCGATGGAACCTACTCCCAGGCAAGCACGTCTAAGGTTGCAGAATAAGAATTCTTACTGTGCCTGCACAGTTCTCCTGCATCGCCACAAATGAGATGCCAGCTTTTCTAATCTAAACAAAAGCTGAAAAAAGAGAGACTGGAATCAGCCCAAAGGGGCCGCCCCAATCCCACCTGTGGCAAATGCCTTGGGTTTGGGGAAGTAAAAGAAGCACAAGATGACAGAGCCACGATTCTTTGTAGAACTTTAATCCTTAATACATTGTGGGGGAAATGGAGACCAAAAGCAAAATCCTTGATGCTCAAATACAGGCGTGTGAGGCCTCCCTGCGGGGGGAAGGGAGGGGTCTGGTCCACGCAGCCTTTCCAAGGGGGCCTCCCTGGTGGAGGCCTCAGACTAGTTCACCAGAAGAAAGGGGGGGCTGTGTCACCCAGCTCCCCCTCTTTGGGTTGGCAGCATTTGCCATAGTCAGACGCAGGGGCTGCTGTCAGCAGATCCTCCTATCTGCTCGCCAACTGCCTTGTCATCCCTGGCCTCCAGGTTGATGTAGGGCAGGCCCCTCCCCTTCCCTCACAGGGATGGTACAAAAAGGGTGTGTCTCTGGGACTGCCCTCCCCTGGGACTACCACAACTCCTCCCCTTCCTCTCTCTGTCTTCCTCCCACCTCCTCTCACCTGGAGCTGCCAGGGTTGTTCCTGAGATGGCTGGGGAGGCTGCTGCCTCTGCTCTGGTCTCTGCCTTTGGGGGGTGGGCTGGCCCTGCCCGCCTGGGTCCTGTAGCTCTGCAGACGACTTCAGGAGGTCCAGCTGTGGGCTCCCGATGTCATAGCCAGCTGCCCTGCCCAGCAAGGCAAGTCCCGGCTGGCTGGATAGGGGAGTGCTCCCCTTCTCCCCGAGGTGGGGGAGGGGTGGCTGCCCAGAAGCTGAACGGCCTGCATTCTGTTTCCCTCCTCCAACGTGGAGGGGGGAGTGGGGGGGAGTTTGGCCCGCAGTGTTCCTCCGCTGCGCTTTGCCACCCACAGGAGTGCCCAGGCAGCATATGGAGAGGTGGCCCCATGTTCCACCGGCTTCCTCCCTGATCCTCTGGCCCAGAAGTCTTCTCCCTGGGTAAGCTGGGGACCTGTGGGAGGAGGGGAACCCCGACAGGCATCACGCAAATCACTTGCAATGAACACTTAAGTCCCAGCAATTAGTCCAGAATGAAGGAAAGCAGGGTCAACTGGAGATAGGAGATGGGGCTACAGTGGGGGCAACTCTGCACATGGGTCAGAATCGGCATCAGAATCAAGCAGCCCATCAAACAAGGGCCAAGACAGAGACGCTCTTACAACGCGAGCAAATTCCATCCCAAGGAACATGCTCCCACCACATGTACAGATGATCCAAGCAGCCACACCTGCGCATGCCCAGAAACAGACTCTCGCTTACGTATTTCCATCCAAGGGTGGTTTTGCAGTTTTCACAATAAATATCTGCGACCGCGTGCAAGCCAGTCAGGAGGACTCTCTCTTCTGCAGGGCCACAGCCCACATTCACCCTGTGCAAAGGAGAGCAGGGGAGAAACATCAGCAGTTCCAGAGGATTTTGGCTTCGTTTGTATCCTGTTTTGCACAACAAATACACAATGGCGCCAGGATCTGTGGGTTGTTAAATTAAGGAAGTGATTGTAAAGGCAAGACTGTTTTGCTTTCCCCTTCCTAAATCAAGCTGACGAACCAATTTAAGCAAACTAACAGTGTAAAGTTAGTGCACCAACTAAAGTTAGTGCTGGTGCACGTGACATCCAGATGCATGGGCACCAACAGCTCAGTGGCTTTACCTACAGTTTTGTTGTTTCCGTGGCCAGCAGGAAGCTGCTGATATTCTGATAAAAATGTTACTATGACAGAATCTTCATCTTCATTTAATATGCAAGTTAGAGTTTACACGAGACTAACACATGCGCTAACTCCAGAGTTAAAAATATACCCCAAGGTTTGGTTTCTTGCAACTATGATTATCTGCCAGTGTTTTCTCATGCAGGGGAGAGCCGTTCAACCTTTATGGATGAATAAGGATATGAATTCTCGTCTCCGTGACCAATGCTTTTAACCCACTGGTTCCCAAACTTCCCTGGGTCATGATGCCCCCTGTAGCCTCTTCTTCCCAGCTCAGCCAGGCGCCGCCATCATGGATCTCATGAAATCTCACAAAATCCTAGATGGCAGCACCCAAATCTCGCAGTATTTCATGACATCCAATATGGCAGCACCCAGGAGAGGACACCAAAGATATCCCCACGGCACTCTTGTGATTGTGCAACAATGCCCTACGACGCTGCACCACACACTTTGGGAACCCCTGCTTTAATCACTACAGCACACTGTCTCTCAAGAGGTTTCTGTTCCCCACAGTCTTGCCATTTGTTGCACAGCTGACTGCTACATAAAGTGCAAAAGCAATTCACTATGCAGTGGAAAAACCATAGCTGAGGGGCAAACATGGTAGCTAAATTCACTCCTCATGCTGGAGAAATTCACTTTATTATCAACACCAGGTCAATGTAAAACACATGAAGGAAAACAAGTTTCACTATAGGCTGTACAACCAATTGTGCACTATACGATGCACAAGCAAACATTTTCTGTTTTAAAAAGCAGCACTGATCATAGGCTATAGGCAAGTAGACGGGAGGCTTTCGATACCCATTTTGGCAATTTGCCAAGAGAAGAGGCATTTGATCGAGGCAAAAACTGGAATCCTACTTACACAGAATTGAAGAGGTAGGCTCGTCCCTGGCTTCCCTGGAAGGACTAAGAGAAAGA
Organism: Tiliqua scincoides; assembly: GCF_035046505.1. Taxonomy (NCBI): domain Eukaryota; kingdom Metazoa; phylum Chordata; class Lepidosauria; order Squamata; family Scincidae; genus Tiliqua; species Tiliqua scincoides. The sequence goes on from NC_089834.1 coordinate 8,294,512, forward strand.
GAGATTTTTAAAATTTGGAAAACACTTTTCTACGATCACGCTGCAGCCTGTGCTCATTGAAGGCTTATTAAACAACCAGAGAAAGAGACATTTGAAGAGGGGAATGGAGCAGTGGAAGAATCACAGAGGAAAGTGGTGGGCTAGAGCAACTCTGAGGCTCTCCCTGCTTCATCTTCTACTCTCTTCCACAATTCTTTTCAAGACCAAGGGTGCAGGAAGAGTGGCAGCAGTGGAGGTACTTGTGCCTCTCTGCAAACCCACCACCTGAGGCAACAGCCTCAACTGACCTCATGAACAGGGCCGGCACAGAAACTCAAAGACAAAACCTGCTGGAATGCTGCCACCTTGACGTTACACAGGATAGGAAGGACGGTTCTAAATTCATTTGGTTTTTACCCAGATCATCATAATTGTTCACCAAGCAAACAAACAAAGCAAGTCCAACTATACATAGCTAGAACTGGAAAGTGGATGTCAATGAATGGACAGACTCCATTACAGCATTGACTTATGAAGTGGATAAGGATTCCACTAGTGCAGGGGTGCCCAAACCCCGGCCCAGGGTCCACTTGCGGCCCTCAAGGCCTCTGTATGTGGCCCTCAGGGAGCCCCTAGCCTCCAATGAGCCTCTGGCCCTCCAGAGATTTGTTGGAGCACACACTGGCCCGATGCAACTGCTCTCAGCATGAGGGCAACTGTTTGGCCTCTCGAGTGAGCTGTGGGATGAGGGCTCCCTCCATTGCTTGTTGTTTCATGTCTGTGATGCAGTAGCAGCAGGAAAGGAAAGGCTAGCCTTGCTTTGTGCAAGGCCTTTTATAGGCCTTGAACTACTGCAAGACCTTCATTCATTCATATAAGGTCATCTTTAATATATTCATTTATGTAAATGTATTCAAATTTGAAATGTAAATTAATTCGGCCCCCGACACAGTGTCAGAGAGATGATGTGGCCCTCCTGCCAAAAACTTTGGACACCCCTGCTCTAGTGGAATAGACAAGAACAAGGGCATATACTCCTTTACCACCAGAACCCTTAAGAAAATATGCAATTTGGAAGAATCTTTGAGCTCAGTTAAATGGACCAATGAACGTCTGAAATTGCCCCACCAATGAGCTAGATACAAACATGAGTTGCTCTGCCTCTGATGCCCCCAAAAAAGGTTCCTTTCTGATGCCACAACACATTGCTCCACACTCACTGCCTGCAGGGAAAAAGGCAGTTGGATCAGACTGCAACCAGACAAAGATGCCATTAAAAAAATATATCAAACCAGCTTTTGTTAGGGGTAAGATAACACAGATCTTCAACCAGAATTAACAAGGTGCCTCTGGGAGGAAACGCCGGGAGTAAGCCCCATTGTACTCAATGGGGCTTACTCCCAGGTAAGTGTGGCTAGGATTGCAGCCTCACAGCCTAATCCTAGGCATGTCTAGTCAGGAGTAAGTCCTGTTATACTCAGTGGGGCTCAAGGTACACCAACATACATTGTACACATAAATGTTATATGTTATGATGGCGCAAACATTGTAAAAAAACTCTGGTAGATCTCCGGGCCTTGCTGGGTTTCAAAGTAGCTCTCGAGCCAAAAAAGTGTGAGCACCCCTGTTTTAGGCACAGGGTTACAAAGACACCCGCGTACATGTCACTTTGCAGATTCCCATTGCCTGGAAGTGGTCAGAGGCTGAAATGTGAATGGGGCATTTGCACAAGTTGCTATTATTCTGAGCTACATGTTGCCACCATTCATTCTGAAAGCCTGAAACAAGCTAGAAAACAAACTCAGTTCTGGGGTAACCACTGCTCTCCTTTTATACTGAAGGAGGATATGGGGATAAGAAACAGAAAACTTTTCATCTTCACTTGCCTTCCAATATCAAGTTTGTGAGAATGGAAGCAAGCATTGCAACTGACAAGTCAGTAGCACCATATACTGGACTGTTAGTACAAACCAACTGGTAGCAGCCGTTGCAAAGCACAGGGATTTCAGAGGTTCCCAGGCTGACACTCCCATTTCCAAGCCTTCCAACTGATAAATTAAACAAATTCATTGGCTCCTATTCTATTAGACATTAAGCTTTGGGAGACTGGCACCCTCAAGTGCAACTCGTAGCAACACGCTGGGGCAGGTGCGGGGATAGCCACGCAACCCCAGTGCAAGTCCCAGGGCCTCCAGCACCTGGGTGCCTGCACTGATGGGGGTGCATTTGTGGAATGCACATGCAATTGCACACATCACTGCTATGAACAAGAACGGCCACCAGTGCCGAAGAAGCTCTTGGGGGAGTCTCGCACGAGACGTGCTGCTTGGAGGAGCACCCAAGGAGGCAGGTGCCAAGACATGCCAGGAATCAGCTTTCCCTCCATCTCTTATGCAAGAAAGTGAATCAGTCACACAAAGCCGTGTACAGTTTGCAAACCTGGAAGGGCTTCGGTTTATTTTAAGGCTTGGCTTCTTAAGCCCAGAGTGCTTATTTTTGAATCTGAGGCACACAATGCTTTCCAGTCATCACCTCCAAATTCTGGCTCAGTCATTATCTAAATCAGGGGTGTCCAAAGTTTTTAGCAGGAGGGCCACATCATCTCTCTGACACTGTGTCGGGGGCCGGGCAAAAAAAAAGAATCAATTTACATTTAAAATTTGAATAAATTGACATAAGTTTACATAAATGAATATATTAAAAATGAATTTATATGAATGAAGGTCTTTCAATAGCTAAGGCCTATAAAAGGCTTTGCACAAAGCAAGGCTAGCCTTTCCTTTGCTGCTGCTACTGCATCACAGACGTGAAACAGCAAGCAATGGAGTGAGCCCTCATCCCACAGCTCACACAAGAGGTCAAGCAGTCGCCCTCATGCTGAGAGCAGTTGTGTCGGGCCAGTGTGTGCTCCAACAAATCTCCGGAGGGCCAGAGGCTCATTGGAGACTGGGGGCTCCCTGAGGGCCGCATTGAGAGGCCTCGAGGGCCGCAAGTGGCCCCAGGGCCGGGATTTGGGCACCCTTGATCTAAATCAAACCAATTCACCTCTTTAAACGCAGCAATTACCAGGCATACTTTATGCTTACATTAAATTCTGTCTTGCCTTTCTCCCCACCTACCCATGCCCTACAAGGTATGCAGCAAATCAGTCACCATGTACTATAAAGGCAACAACTCAAGGGGGCAGATGTCAGAACCATTTCAAGCCTGAACGCGATTTGGTGGAGAGTTTATTCAAAAACTGAAATGTTGTCACTTGAGGAGTCACACTATTTAAAAAAGACCCACATACACAGGACTTAAAGAAGAGCTTACAGGACATATTTGGATTTAAAAGCTCTTTCTATTTTTGTGTACAACGGGGGTGGGGGGGGGAGAGGAGGAACCTAGCAGCCCAGTAAAGAGAGAATCAGGATTTTTCTATAATGATTTTATCTCAAGAAACTCAAAATCCACAGCATGAACAGAAACCACGTAGGCTCCCGAACTGCCAGCATCTTCTCCAGCTTTGGTGAGTGGATCGATATGTGTGGCGATCACGACAGGCCTCACTTCTGCAGAGGAAGCTGTGAGCCACAGGAGGATCCACTTCCTTTCTGAGGTCCACGACATGTCAGAGACAGGGGATCCAGGCCAATGAACATGAAGGGAAAGACACACGCTTGGGACTGCAAACCCCCTCATGTGTTTCCTAGAGAAAGAATGCTCTTCCTCAAAATGCTGCAGGGCAAGACAGTCCTCAAGGAACAGGCCGGGGTGGCCCTTCATAGTGACCGCATCATACAGCAGAGGTGGGGCCAGGAGCCACCTTCAACTGTCCCCCTCTACCTCTTCTTCTCCCATTCCCTGGATTAGAAAAGAATAGAAAGGAGAGGAAGGAGGGTTAAGAAGAGGGGAAAACAAATCATGCAGTCCAAAAATGGACTCTGTTGCTTCAGGGATGCTGTACAGAAAACAGCAGGAAAAACCCCACCAGGGAAAACAATCCCAGCCATAGAACCACTTCTGTTTAAGCCAGGGGTCTTCAAACCCTGGCCCGGGGGCCAGATGCGGCCCGAAGCAAGCCTCTATCCCGCCCACGGCCAACCTCTTGTCCCCTGAAAGCATCTGGCCCATTCAACTGAATATGACCAGAACTGTGCTTTGATTGTGTCTGGAGGGTTTCTGAGGGACAGAGAGCCCTTGTTCACTCATCTAAGTTCCATATTTAATTTATTTATTTAAATTTTATATTTAAATTTTTTCCCAACCTTCAACACCATGCCAGATATTGATGAGGCCCTCTGGCCAAAAAGTTTGGAGATCCCTGGTTTAAACTGACTGCCTAATTAGTGGCTGTCTGCTGGTATTCATTTGCATCTTTTTAGATTGTGAGCCCTTTTGGGACAGGGAGCCATTAGTTATTTGATTTTTCTCTGTAAACAGCTTTGTGAACTTTTAGTTGAAAAGCGGTATATAAATACTGTTAATAATAATAATAATAATAATAATAATAATAATAATAATAATAATGATGATGATGCTTTGGTCCAGGGAAAGCTCTAATTACTTCAAAAAAAACCTTCAAATCATTTGCTTAAAAGGCACGTCTGGGCAGCTTAAAATTAAAAAATATGAATGTTCTTTATACTTTTACAAGTTAAAGATCTATTTATACAGAGAAACCTTTTAAATTATAGTCTCTACAAGAATAGACCAGATGACAGCAAGCCCTAGAAAACTTATAGTATCTTTGCCCAAGCTAACTGGGCCAAGAGGCGCCATTTCAAGGGGAGAGCAACTTCCCCCATTCACCCCAGCACAACACCTCTCCCAGGTTTTGGTCAAAGTCTTCCATGTGCCTCTTTAAGGACCATCTCCTCATTTACTTTGCTAGCCAAAGCCTTGAGAACGGGGGTTACTCACATAATTTTTGCATCACAAAATGGGAAATAACTTGCATGACCGTATCAGTTTGCTTCGGTTTTCAGAAGAGTAAGAACTTTATTATTTATTATTATTATTATTATTATTATTATTAACAGTATTTATATACTGCTTTTCAACTAAAAGTTCACAAAGCGGTTTACAGAGAAAAATCAAATAACCAAATGGTTCCCTGTCCCAGAAGGGCTCACAATCTAAAAAGATGCAAAAGAACACCAGCAGACAGCCACTAGAAAAGACAGTGCTGGGGTGAGGTGGGCCAGTTACTCTCCCCCTGCTAAAAAAAGGAGCACCACTGAAAAACTTATGTGAGCCAGTTGTACCTCAAGTTAAGCTAACTAGGCTGGGAGTGTCAACGTAAGGTCCAAGGGCTGGATGTGGCCTGCAGAAGTTCTTTAGCCAGCCTGCAGGAGAGTTGGGCTCTCCCAGCACCATCATCAGCTGCTGAGCTGAGCTGCGCTGTGCTGCATTGGCACCACTGAAAAGGTGGCCCACATCATCACTGGGCTCTTCTACATCTTGAAAATATGATTAAGATTTGCATGTTTCTCTTCTGTCCTCTGCAGCTAATGAGTTCCTAAGTAAAAAAAAGTGCTTATTTTTGGACATCACCTGCTTAATGACATCATTAAGCATACAGCAGGCATCATGAATGCTATTGGGCCTGCTGCATGAAATGTGTTTGACACCCCAATTTAGGCACCAGCGTGTAGTTTGGAAACATAAGAACAGCCCCACTGGATCAGGCCAGAGGCCCATCTAGTCCAGCTTCCTGTATCTCACAGCGGCCCACCAAATGCCCCAGGGAGCACACCAGATAACAAGAAGACCTGCAAGGCATTCTGGGAATTGTAGTTAAGAACATCAGAACAGCCCCACTGGATCAGGCCGTAGGCCCATCTAGTTCAGCTTCCTGTATCTCACAGCGGCCCCACCAAATGCCCCAGGGAGCACACCAGATAACAAGAGACCTCTTCCTGGTGCCCTCCCTTGCATCTGGCCTTCTGACATAGCCCATTTCTAAAATCAGGAGGTTGCGCATACACATCATGGCTTGTACCCCGTAATGGATTTTTCCTCCAGTAACACAACCTGTACATTGCAACTGACTACATTTTGCAGTACACAGTTTTGACCAGATAGCAACGAGACCCCATGCAGGCTTCTGAGCTCTTGGGGGGGGGGGCTGCCACGGACTGACCACTTGCCTTGGAAATCAGTTCGTCATGATTGGCCAGGTGGGCTCTGCAGTGGATACAGCTGTAGGTGCGGTGACAGTTTGGCAGGTACGCCTGGAACGTTTTGGACTTGGTCATCTTTACCATCTCGGTCGCTGGCGCCTCGCTCGGATCGGGGCTGGCGCTTGAGTTACAACTCTGCTGAACTTGCTGACAAAAGAAACACTGGAAAAGGCAAGCAAAAGCCGTCGTTGTTCTGGAGTGTGTGTGGCACTTTCCACACAGACGCCACAGGAGAAATGGTCAAACCCTGGAAGGGAAGGGGAGAGAGAGAGAGAGAGAACACTTGTCAGCAACTCAAGCTCTCCGGCACAGCACATTTCAAATCACTCTCACTAGCCCGTCTCGTAATTACAGTACGATTACAGTAGAATGCACACAATTACTCCACAGAGTAGTTGAGTATAGCTCCAAATGAGAGGGGTGGAACCAAATAGGAGGGTCTTACCCTTGCAGATAAACTGGGGCGGGGGAAGCAACAAGACAACTCCCAGCCTTTCCACCAAATCCCAAGCGGATCTAGACAGGAATTGTACAATTCTGTTTCTCTCATGCTGCAAACGGCCTTGTATGGAAATCAGTTCCATGTTTGAGGGAGTTCTGCTGACTGAAGTAGTCACCTTCCACTGAGCCCCCAAAATGGGTGCGGCAACCCCAAGTCCTCCTGCCTGACAATCCTTTCTGGAGGAAACGCTTTTCCACAAGTCCAGGAAGCCCTGCCAGGGCTTGCCCAGGAGGCCAAGTGCCAGGCCCTTCCTTGTCGCCAGCCTAGACAAGGAAAGGTGAAGAAAACAGGGGGGGGCAGGTGTAAGGAGGCCCGGGTGTAAGGAGGCTTTTTCCAGAAGCATCTGCAGGGAAAAATGATGCTAATCATCAAAGCACGGTTTCCTTTTGTGTGAACAGCATCTTTCCCGTCCCTTACTTTGCAGCGCAGTGCTGAGCTCCCCAAAAGCTGCTCATGTGGGAGCTGCAGAGAATCCCAAGGGCCTAGAGGCGCAAGGCAGCTCCTGCTTTTTACAGTACACAAACTGGTGCGGCGCAGGTTTCTCATTCTGCAAACTAGATGCAAGTCGAACATGCCAAACCAGATCCAAGCTGATTCAGTTCAGATCAACAAATCAGATCCCATCAGAAAATTGTCCAAGAGAATCCAACCTAGCAGACCGGTGCATTGCACTGGGGACCTTTCACGGCATGATGGGTGGTGCTGGGCCGTGCAGATGATTCCACATGGTTGCAGCAGCGCTACCACTGGGGGCCATGCAGCGCTGCTCAGCCTGGCCCTACTGAAGACAAGGAATACCCCGTTCCATTAACTATCCAATAACCCCAAACAGAACCTGGGGTCAGCCAATCAGGTGACATGAAAAGACACATGAATTACTACTGTGTCAGCAATTTTTGCTGAGGATCTTGGGGGGGGGGAATTCACCAGTGGAGCCTATTACCAGCTTGTGCTCCTGGACTGAGTGGGTTATGTGTTGGCAACCTTCAGTCTCGAAAGACTCTGGTATCGCGCTCTGAAAGGTGGTTCTGGGACAGAATCTAGTGTGGCTGAAAAGGTCGATTCGGGAGTGACAATCCCTTCCACACTGGGAGCAAGTGCAGTCTGTCCCTGGTCTGTCTCCCTGGCTATGGGCCTTCCTTCTTTGCCTCTTTGCCTCTTTGCCTCAGACTGTTGGCCAAGTGTCTCTTCAAACTGGGAAAGGCCATTCTGCACAGCCTGCCTCCAAGCAGGCCGCTCAGAGGACAGGGTTTCCCACCTGTTGAGGTCCACTCCTAAGGCCTTCAGATCCCTCTTGCAGATGTCCTTGTATCGCAGCTGTGGTCTACCTGTAGGGCGCTTTCCTTGCACGAGTTCTCCATAGAGGAGATCCTTTGGGATCTGGCCATCATTCATTCTCACGACATGACCGAGCCAACGCAGGTTACTGAGTGGGTAACCGGAAGTATAACCATACTTATGCTCTTCATGAAGCCAAGCTTCATTCTAGTTTGGCAGCACACTTGTATCCATAAGTAGATGCCATCTCCAATGCACAAACCTCACTCAAGTTATTTGGGTCTTATGAGTGCCTAACCAGTGGCAGCATCAGCCTCTGTGGAAGCATCTCCCGCCAGCCCAGTGCGCACATAAAACCCCACTCCAATCAATTTAGCACGCCCTCTTCCTTTCACACAGATCAGCAGGCTTAATGCATTTGACAGAGTCAGGGATTCAGATTAAGATCTTGTGGGCCCAGAATAAACTCATTTTGCATTCAAATATTCAGCACCACTGTAAGAAACCCGTTTTGGGAGGTTTTTAAGCCAGCCCCTTTTTATCCACCCTGCTTTAAAGGGTTAGATGTTCTTATGAATTTCAAACAGATCATCTTTTCCAGGTTCGCGGGATGCAGAGCACCATGGATTCTTCCAACAGGTCACCAATGGCAACAGACCTACCTGGGTTGCCAACTGGCTCTGCCTGGGGCATGAAACACAGACTCTGGGCTCCATCTCCACCTCTGTGCACACAGAGGGCTTTGTGGAGAGGAAAGGTCCAACTTCACCTCAGATGGGGGTTTCAGAAAAAAAACAGCAAGTGGCATCATGCAGCCCCTTTGCATGGTCTCACCTTCTTTAGCATTTACAGAGAACCTGGGGGAGGTCCCATTTTTAACCCATTTCAGAGATTCATATCCTACCTTTTAAAGTTAAGCCTCCTGCAGTAACTTACAAAGTTCAATGCTTAAATAATCAGGCTCAGGCATGAAAAAGCACCAAATCAAAAGAGTTCAATGAAAACAGATTTGTTCCTGGATTTCTGCAGAAGGCATTTCTCAGAACGGTGAAGACATAAGAACCCCCCTTCCCTCCCCCCCACTGGATCAGATCAAAGGCCCACCTAGTCGAGCTTCCTGTATCTCACAACAGCCCACCAGATGCCTTGGGGAGCACGCAAGGCCACAAGAGACCTGCATCCTGTGCCCTCCCTTGCATTTGGCATTCTGACCAATCTGAATAACTGATGTGCTTAATATCAAGCAGGGAGCAGAAAGGAAGGACGGACCACAGCCATGTTCCTTTGCACCAGCAGGTCCCAGCGCAACTCAGAATTTGTTTTGCATCTAGAAGAGGCTGAATACAAATAATCACCACACACCATACGGCAAGCTACGTGCTGAAAGTGCAACAACACAGACGACTATGGCTGGCCATGAACTATTTCACAGCTGCAACTGCTCCACCCTTGTTGCTATGGAGCAGACACGCTGCCTCTACCTGCCCTTCAGTACACTGCTGCAGTTTTTTTAACATTACCTGATTTGAGAAAGAAAAGGGTTAATCTCCAGTAATTTCTGGTTTTTTAAAAGTAAGACTGATTTGCTTGTAAGCATTGAAGTCCTCTGTTTTTAGGGTGCACAGTGATCCTTGTTTCAGAGGGGAGCCTGCCTTTAGGTGTTCCTGGCTGCCACCTGCCTACTGAACACTTAGGGCAAAGAGGTTTAACACACAAGCCCCTATCACACCTTAACCAAACACCATTCTCACAGTACTCAACTCAAGTTCAACTGCAACCTTGGTTCCTTACTTTATGAGGTTCAACACGCCAAAAAGCTACCATTAAAAAGAAATCTCGCAGCAGCATTAAATATTAAGAGTCTTTCAAAATATACAGCAACACTTGAGACAGGAATCTGAACTCCATGAAGAAAACAAGTTGTTCCTGGAGGGTATATTCCAGCCATGAATCTCTACAGCCCAGGAAAAAAAACAGCTTCTTGATATCATCCAACACGGATCAACAAGGCAGAAGACCAGTTCACCAAGTGGGAAACCGTGAGGAAAGCAACCTTCACCACTCATTCAAATGCGCAGTGGGAGCATTTGCCATATGGTTAACTGGTTGTCTGTATTCACCCAAAACTGAATCCAACTTGTGCCCATCTTAAACTGAAGGCTCGGGGATTTTTCCCCCCATGCCAACATTTTCTTCCTCTTGTTGCTTCCCTTATCTGTTTGAGGAACTCAAAAGCTTACTCTGGCTGGCCTCAGAGGGAGCGCCCCAGTGAGGCTTCCCCGACACAACCATCTCCTATGTAGGCGCAGATGGTAGATCTTTCTGCAAAGCTCACACAAAGGAGAGACTTCTTTCCTCCTACCAATTCTCCGGCGCGCGCACTCTCGCACACGGGAAGGGAGGGTTGCTGGCCCCTGGACATAATGGCTGGCTAGCAACCAAGCCAAAATATTCACAGGCCCTTGATTCAAACAATTCTTTCCTTGAAGCACTGCCCACATGACCGTAATTACTACATGCTCGCCCTGACTGTACTACAGTCCTGCCCGCAAAACATCCACGTTTTGTTCTGCCTTGCGACTAATAAAAGATTAACAAGCTAAAAACCAGACTCCAGCAACTGCAGCTCAAGCGCTTGAAGTCTGGAAGTGCTTAATCTTTACTTCTTGGCGGGAGAGCTAGAAAATTACATGAGCAACCACCATAATTTACAGCAATGAGAACAAAACGATAACTGTTTGCTAAGTCAGGGAAAGGCCCGGCTTCAAAAGTGCAGGCCAAGCAATTGATATTTATGGAAGAAAAAAAGCTATTTGGACCCTGTCAAAATAAACTCCCCCCCTCATTGTTCCTCTGACAACAGAAGCTGAATAAAAATGAATTACAGTCTATCTAGTCATATCCTGTGGCTTATTTTTGTACATCTGCTACATCGTACATACTAAATATATTTAAGGGTGCTCCGTGCAGGTGCATATTTTACAACAGAAGTGCTAGAGTTGAAAAAAATGTGTTCCAAAAGTGTTTTAAATATTTGACACTGTTTTCATTGACACTGCCCAAATTATGATCTACCAGATTGGCTGCTCCCCCACCTCCTCCGCTGCCGTCACCCAAACGCTTACTAAAGACTCAATGAGTCACCAATGTTCTTGGTTGGATGTACAAAATAAGCATCACTCTGATCTGATCTCATAGTTCATCAAACCGGCACATGCAACCTCAGCCTGCCAGCAGAATGACATCATCGGAAAGGAGGGACACTCTCAAGACTCCGGCAGCAGCCAATCTGAGGCCAAGGGGGCCGTCCCAAAGCTGCACCCGGATGTATAAACAAATACTCAGAGCATGTTTAATTGCAAAAGACTCAGACCCACATATATCAGCTAGCCGCTGAACTGAAATACAAACAAAGAGGCATCGAGCATTTCAAACTGCCATATCAAACACAACACCAACATTTATAAGCGTTCAAGTTTCTTGATGCATACTTAAGCCAACATACTACCACAAGAGAAAGCACAGCAATAAAAGCCCTAACATCGGGGGAATTTACTTCTATGTAAACTATGTAAACCTTTTAAAGCCTCTTTGATGGCCAACAGTGGACCTTAATTTTCCATTCTCGTGCAGCTAAGCTGACTGAATGAAGTCAGGCTGAATGCGACTGAATGAAGACGGAACAGCCTTGTTTGCCTTCTTAACTCCAAAGAACCCAAAGCTCAGTCATGGGCACGAATATGGTTGTATCGTCAGCAAAAAAACACACAGTATTACATCTATATTAAAGATACAAAAACAAATTAAAGACAGGCTTTGTAAAGGCAGAGATCCACAGATGCTCAATGCAGATCCCAGGGAGGAAGCTTTACCAAACACCATCAAGACTTGAGTCCCAGAGAGATGCAGTGGATTGTGCTGTTATTCAAAGCTAGGAACCAGGTGCTTTCCAAGAAAGCTCATTCCAGGGCGAAAACCCTGAGCCTTGCTAATCTTCCAATCAAGCAAAAAAAAGCACTTGTGCAGATCTCCTTGGTGCTTTGAAGAGCGCTGCCCAAGCGATCACCACCTGCACCCCCCCAGCCAAATTCAACTGCCTGCTAAGCTGTGTGTTTGCAAGCCAAACCATCCTGCTTTTGCTGCCAGCAGAAGGGAAACAACCACTCCCAGCCTTCCAGAAAAATGTAACTTTTGCAAAAGGGGAGCCTTAGGAGAAGCGGCTCTCAAGGAGAGGGAGGCACCTCTAGCTTCTGTAGAAAAGGGGGTGGCATGCAAGAGGCAAGCCCTCTCCTGCTCCAGAGCAGCCACCAGCTGCCAGTCGGCCATGGCCAGCCTGTGCCTGGTGGCTACTTGGTGGAAACAAAGGCCAGCAGCAGCCTTTCCTTTTTGCTGTGTTTACAGCCCCAGTAAGAGCAATCTGGTTTCCAGGGACCCCTTGCTTGAGCTTGGGGAGGGAAGATGATCGGTTCTGATGAATGGGCTTTAAGATTATGTAATGCTCCTTCCTTTTAATCCTATCGGTAGGAAAGAAGCCAACTTTTCTGTCCTTACATTCACCGCCTGATACAGCAAAAAGCCTGGAAGAGTGCAGTGTGTGCCGCTTAAACACAAAGCAAAACAGAGCTCACACACCCACCCGCACATCCCAACACTCCTTCTCCTGGAGACGCTGCCTTACCTCAAGGGCTTACTCAGTTGACCCACTGAGCATGGTGGGCCCCACGAGGGGAGGGAACCGGAGAGCCAGACCGCGCAGGAGAGCAGATGAGATGAGACCACCACCAACCCAACCCCCCCACCACACAAGCGTCATCAAAAAACGTGCAAAGCCGAGCAGCAGACAAAACATGATCCACCCCTCAGCAGGCCGACAAAGAGCAGCCCTGTAGAGGTAGCGAGGGAGCACAAAGGCAGACCAGAGAGCTGTGCGTGTGGGGAGGCCTTCAGAAAGGGGACACACACACACATACACTCCAGTCTCCTGGTGTGCAACATGAAAGCACATACACACATGCAAGAATATAACTCCTTTACACATCTTCAACACAAGTAACAGGAAACTGACCAGATCAGTCGTCTTTCCCTACATTAACTGAAACAGTTTATGCTCTCCCCTTCTCCATTGTTTTCTGAGGTGCTGACACCTAGATTGTAAGCTTCCTGGGGCAGGGCCTTGCCCTCTCATTCTGCATGGCACGCCATGTGCATTAATGGCGCTGCATAAATAAGTTACCTTGCCCTCCCCGACCCAGTTGGGATTAAAAAAACTTGCTTTATATCTGTCTCACTTCTCCCTTCCCCCCCCCAAACAAGAGTGACTGGGAGTTTGCCACCCACACGTGTTACAAAAATAGTCCTTCCCACCTCCTTTGCAATATTATTCAAAGGGGGGTGGAGGAAGAGGTGAAATCAGTATGCAGACAGCACCTCTGTACAGGCAAGAGTTGAAATTCCAATGAGGGCTCAGATCCATCTACTCTTTCAGCAACAAAACGTGTCCTGGAACAATCAAAGCAATACCAGCATGCCTCTGAGCATGTGAAAAGAGTCTCCCCCTCCTCACTCATTGCTAGCTCCAGATTCACAAGTTGCAAAGTAAGGACTTCCAAGTCAAACACGTAAAATTGAGCCCGTGTCCAGACCAGTAGGAAAGCAAAATCTTTGCACCTACAGTTTCTCTCTACCTCCAGATGTGAAAGGTTCCTTCCTTCTACCAATTCAGGATTTCAAATTCTAAGTGGGATTCTGTCCCTTTCTCCTGCTCCCAACACCCACTCTCCTGAGTTTAATTTCTAAAATGCAGCTGTTTTAAGATTTGGTTTTGGCTGCAATTATGCAAAAAACTTTTAAATAAAAATTGGGTTGTTTTTTTTAAAAGCACACTCAAACAGACCATATGTGCCACAAAAAGTTACACTTACAGAGATGGCTCTCCTGTACTGGAAAAGCAGCATAACCCTCCCCTTCTTACCGGCGCCTGCACTCTCCTTCCCCTGCTATCTCCAGATCTTGACATTCAGGGCATTCAGTCATTCAGGGCTGACACCTGTCCTCCTGCAGTGGAAGAGCAGCATACTCTTCTCCTTCCTCTTACACGGGAACAAGTCCTTTCTTACACCTGCCTCATTCCCTGTCCCTTCCCTGCTGCTACCTCCAGACTACAAGTCCCTTGGGGCAGAGATCTGCACTGAAAACTCACACAATTCTTCCTCTTGCACTGAAACACCATATTCTTCCTGCCCAGGCCTCCATACTCCCCCATTTCTCCTGCATTTTTATGATTGCAAGTCCTTCCAGGCAGAGACCTGTCCTCTTGTATTGGAAGAAGAGTAGCAGCAGCAGCAGATTCTTCCTCTTCTTCTTGCACTAGAACAAACACAGGTTGCTCATCCACCTGATCTCCTTCCTGGATGTGGGAAACCGCAAAGGCAGCCCCTCAGGGCAGAGACCTACCCTCTTATACTGGAACAGCAACAGCACCCCCACCCCCTTCCTTCCTCATCCTTTAACCTAGAACAATCACGGGTTGCTCAGCATCCTGCCTGACCTGCTCTCCTTCCTAGCTGTGAGAAACCTTGGTTGCCAGCCCCTTGGGGCAGACACCTACCTCCTGCACTAGAGGAGTGGCAGCAGCTCCTTCCCTTTCCTCTTGCCCTGGAACAATCTTGGGCTGCTTGGCTTCCTCCCCTTTCTGCTCCTTCCCCTCCTGGACTGCAAGCCCCTCGGGGCAGAGACTTGCCTCTTGCACTGGATCAGCAGCACCTGCTCCTCCTTCCCTCCCTCTTTCCCTCCCCCTTGCAGACTTGAGCTGCTGCCCAGTTATTACTCTGCCTCCCACCTTCCCCCTGGACTGTGAGCCCTGCCCCCTTCCCTCCCGGATTGCCAGCAGCCCCTCGGGGCAGAGACCTGCCTCTTGCACTGGATGAGCAACAGCACCCCCTCCCCCTTGCCATGGCAGGGTCCTGGACTGCAGCCCGGCTCCTTCTCCCGGCTGCCACCTTCCCCCTGGACTGCATGCCCCTCGGGGCAGGGACCTGGAGAAGGAGCAGCACCCCCTGGGATGCTGCCTGGTTCTCACCTGCCTGCAGCCTCCCCCTGGCCCGCCAGCCAGCAGCCCCTCGGGGCAGAGCCCCCTCCCAGACCCTCCTGCACTGCCAGCCCCTCGGGGCAGAGACCCCCCGCAGGGGAGGGGTGCGCGTGGCCATACTCACTCGGGGCGTGGCCACCTTCCCCTCAAGCGCTCCGGCGGGGGCGCCAACGGCCGGCCGAGGCAGGGTTGCGAGGGGGGGTCACGGAACGCCCCCTCCGCCGAGCCTCCCCGCCGAGGCGCCCCCGACGCATCCCGGCCGCTCCACCGAACGCACACCGCAGCTCCGCCCCCACCTCCCGCACATGCGCGCCCCGCGCGCCTCCACACGGGCCTTTGTTTGGACTCCGCGCGCCCCGCGCACGCGCGCTGAGGGTACAGGCGGCCACTCAACCGTCGCCGGGCGGCCGGCCAATCGGAGCGCGGGAGAGGCGGTTGCTAGGAGACGGCGGGCTGGGTTCTCTCCATTGTCCTGAGAGGGAAGAGGGCTGGAGTCACGCGACCTCTAGAGGCTCTGCGGGGAACTGCAGGGCACGAACTTGAAGCGGCCGCCCTCTGGTGGCTCTGCGTGGAACAGCAGGGCAGCTTCATATTTTCTTCAGTTCCACTCAGGGCCACCAGAGGGCGCGCTTTGCTGCTCCCTGCTGCTCTAGCAGTTGTCCTGCAGTTCCACTCGGCACAGGGGCCAGCTGTGCCACCCTGAGTGTTGGCACTTCTGCCAAAGTGTTGGCACCCTGGCCTCCTCGTGCACACTCTCCAAGGAGGGCAGAGAAGGGGTAGGTTGGATGGTGCAGAGCACTGCTCAAGCAGCTGCTTCACCCACCCCATGCATGGGCTGCACACTGTTCCCGACTGCAGAGTAGGACCGGCTGAGACAATGCAAGGAAGGACTCTGGGGAACTTTCCAGTGAGGGTGACACACCACAATGGGTAGGGCTTTGGACCAGTGGTTCTCACACCCGTAGCACCAGGACCCACTTTTTAGAATGAGAATCTGTTGGGACCCACTGGGAGTGACATCATCAAGCAGGAACATTAACTATCCTAGGCTGCAATCCTACCGCCACACACCTAGGAGTAAGCCCCAGTGACTACCATTGTTAAAAGCACAGTCTGTTAAAAGTACAGGTCTGTAACATTTCCTTCAATGCAGTCACATACTGTGGTAGCACCAAGTCTAATATATTAAAAATAAAATATTGAAATGAATGGGGACCCACCTGAAATTGGCTCATGACCCACCTAAGTGGGTCCCGACCCACCGTTCGAGAAACACTGCTTTGGATGATATGATTTCCTTTTGAGTTGCTACTCACCCTGAGCTTGGGGGGAGGAAGTTATGGAAATCCTGACTGTAGTAATCCAGTAAATTTTACTTATAAAATGTATATCCCATTTTTTCTCCAGAGAGGATCCAAGGCAGCTAACAATAATCAATTAAAAATGACCAAACAATCCACCCACAGCAGCAAACACACCACTGCAGGAAGTGGCAAAATAAAAGTAGAGTCATAACAACAAAAAGTGGAGTCTTTGGCCTATGCTGGAAGATAAGGCACCTGTCTTGCATCATGAGGCATGGAGTTCCTCATGAATGGACTCCTTTCCAAACCAGAGCGGCAGAACGTGCAGGTGGGCCTCCCTGAAAGATTGCACGGGGCAGGCAGACTGGTGGAAAAATGGCTCAAGGACAGGCTCTCTCCTTGGGGTGCTACAAGTTTTGTGCTGAGACTGTGAGGTGTTTGTCCTGATGACTAAAAAGCATACGCTTCCATTAGAAGCAACCCAATTCTGTAGAGATAGTAAAGCATTAGTTACTTTTTAATCTTGTACCCTTCTAGCTACCTTTAGCGGCCTGATGGAAAGAGCCGGCCTTACCTTATATTCTGGAAGAATGAGCCCCACAGCTGCAGTTCACACCATACACCGTGCACAAGGAAAAATTTACAAGGGGTCTGGAAAGTAGGTCCAACCTCTCAGTACTGTTGGACCTATGGAGGAGTTATGGGCATAGACATGACTTAAAAGGCCTACTTCTTGTGAGTGCTTGTGATGTCACTCTTACCACACACAGTGAAAACAGTAATGTTGTGTAGCTCCTGAAGATTGCAATTTAGTGCAGTCCAGCCACAAAAGCTTGCGCTGAAATCCTCTGGCTAATCTTTAAGGTGCCACACAACACTGTCATTTTTGCTGCAACAGATTAGCTTCTCGCTCCACCCCTCTGGAGGGGCCATGCTGTATTGCAGGGGTGTCCAAACTTTTTGGCAGGAGGGTCACATCATCTCTCTGACACTATGTCGGGGGCTGGGAAAAAAATTAATTTACATTTCAATTTTGAATAAATGTACACAAATCAATACAATCCATTAGAGATGGAACTTATATGAATGAATGAAGGCCTTGCAATACCTCAAGGCCTATAAAAGGCCTTGCACAAAGCAAGGCCTGCCTTTCCTTCACTGCTGATGCTGCAACACAGACATGAAACAACAAGCAGTGGAGGGAGCCCTTGTCCCACAGCTCATGCAAGTGGTCGAATTGTCGCCCTCAAGTTGAGAGCAGTTGCGCCAGGTCAGCAAGGGCTCCAGCAAGTCTCTGGAGGGCCAGAGTCTCATTGGAGATCGAGGGCTCCCTGTGAGCCGGATTGGGAGTCCTCGAGGACGAGGACCACAAGTGGCCCCCAGGCCAGGGTCTGGGCACCCCTGTTGTATTGTGGTTGGAGTGTTGGAGTGTTTAGTGTTGGACCCTAAACCCAAACAGTTCAGAGTCAGATTCTTATTGGGTTGGGCAACCTTGAGACAAATTCTTGTAGATCCAAGCGTAGGGGTTTTGATTCTTTTCTCTTTTCATCCTAGAAAAGCTGTTTTGTAATGTTGCATTTCTGACAGGTGAAATCGCTCTGTAGAGACTTATATGGTCTACAGACAGCCCAAGGTAGATCAGAAGGGTCATCCACTGCTCCAGTTCTTTGCCCATGTAGACAGATGGTTCTTCCAGGTTAACCCCTTCTGAACCTTTCTGGTGTGAAGAAGCCCAAAGGTGGCTTTTCCCTTGAGACATCAAGGTGCCCACAGACAGCCACAGTTACACATCAACTCATTCAGTGTATCTCAGTACATGCCAGGAGAACAACTCCATCTCCATTTTTGAAAAACAGAGACTATTGATAAGTTGCCCAGCAGAGCAGAACAAGCAAATACTGTCTCTGCCCCAGTGCGTTTGACTTGTGCAGTTGAAACAAGCAGACAGCAAAGGGATCTCATGAACAGATACAGCAGGGAGTGTGATGGCACCACCGTGTGGTGGAATAAGCTTGATCTCTGTCGCTTTGCTTTCAGCCCAAATTCACTAAACAAGGTACTTGATCTGATCTGTCTTACTCAGAAAGGGGCAGGGTTGATGCACCAGCCAAAGGTTTCCAGAAGCACTGCTGGCCACATTCCCACCCCCCCACCCCCGGTTCCATCCAGGAGTGCTCCCCAACTGCAAACCTGATCTGGAGGGGAAGTGCTGCCCTTGAAAGAAGAAGCTGGACACCCAGGTCCAAGTCAGCTCTGAGTGACCACCACCACCACCGCCGCCGCCTCCATCTTGCCTGGATTATTACATCCAGCCCACTGCTGAGTGCAGAGCCTCTGCTGCCTCCCTGGGACCAGGAAAAAGAGAGGTGGGGCAGGGCATCCTCAGCATGCCAAGAACACCTCCAAGCAAACCTCTCTAGATAATCTCTCCCAGCAGCTTCACAGCATGGGAGACCAAGATGGGACTCCAAAGGCAGGGGGTGGTGGTCAAAGAGTTTTGTCCCAGCACCACCTCCTGGGATGTTCCCTTCCCCAGGGAACAGGGCTACCCAACCCAGCACAGAAGACTACCATGGCCAACGATGTGCTTTCCTCAACATCTGGTCAGGTGGGCTCCGGAGAACTCAAGACAATGCATTATTTTTGGTTACTCCTCATAGAGGTACATCAGGATTGTGGGTTGGTTGGTTTGTTTAATGCCTGATGCTTTCCCAGCGTCTCTCCAAAGGGAGTCGTGCTTTTGCAGGCAGTGTCTGGAAACATTGACAGAAGAAGGCACTTTGACAGGGAAACAGAGACACAATTAAATGACAACAGAGCGTTGTCTATTTTGGTATGATGTCTGCAGAGGGTATTTTTTCTTCTCTCTTTCACGCATCTCTCCGCTGTGTAAGAAAATTAAGCTTCCTGGTACAGCAGCCAGACTGTCAGGACAGAGTGCTGCAAGAGAAGCAGCAGCAACAGATTCCATCTCATTCACTCTGGCCATAAATTAAACACATTTTCCTTCTCTCATCAGCCTCACCCCACCCCACCCCACGCTCCCTCACAATTAAAAACCTGATTCTATTTAAAACAACAAAGATGTAGCCATTGCTGCAACAACAGCTAAGATGGAGTGTTTTTGTTCACTTTGCCTTCTAGAAAATTGTGTCACCAGCTCCTGCGACAGCAGTTGATAAGGAGACAGAGCGTGGCTCTCGTTGCCCAGGCAGCCATCAAGGGCAACCTTGCTCTGCAATGATTTCCTAGGGCTAGAAATATCTCTGTGGAGAGTGGTGTGGCCCAATCAGCATTCCCAGAATGATACCCCAATTCCAAGATCTTTTTTGGTCCAATGGCAGCCTCTGTCACCTCCAGGAGTGCAGTTTCACCCTGCAAGCTGGTCCATGTCCAAGAATTCTCCTCCACACTCTTCAGGCACTTTTATGCTGCACCTCCATGCTGTATAATCCAGGCTGGTCCAAGACCCTCCTGGGAACTTGAGGCAGTGCGCCAAATGCTATCCCCCCCTTATCTGGTGACGCACTACCCTCTGCCCCTTCCACTCCCTGGCTTCCAAAAGGAAGAGGAGCAGAACGGAACTGAAGAGGGAGGAGTTCCACTTCATCCCTACTTCCTTTTCTAATCCAGGGACTAGGGGTAGGAGCAGTGTAGGCAAGTAGGCAGACACACCAACTGGTTGCTGAGGTATACACCTTGGTCAGCATCATGGACGGACGCTGTGAATAGCTGTCATGGCTCCACTCGGAACAACTGCTTCTGGAGTGTGTGTGTGTGTGTGTGTGTGTGGGAGGTGCTATTGAGCCATAATAACTATGAGCCCAGGCTCAGCTCCCAAGATCAAGCTAGAGCCTGGGCCTGTCAGCAAGGAGACCCCACAGCCAGCACACGTTGAGCCTGAGAACAACGTGAGAAGTTGGTCCTTCAAACTGGGTCTTACAGCTGCCATGCTTCCCACCGAAGGAAGAAGGGCAGCTACATTAAAACCAAATGGGGAGACTTCTCTACACGTGGGATGAGTACGACCCTGTGGCTCTTGTCCACAGGAGATTTGCAGCTTATCAGAGTGATTCGTGGTCACGTTCTAAAGTTTGGATCTGGAGAGGGGGCAGGTGGGAGCAGAAAAGACAGCCCAGGACTGGGCTCCGGTCTTGGGTCATTTTCTCTTGTGCAGCCAGGCTCCACCACCCTTAAATATGGCATCCGAGAGCTTCACCACACAGCCCAGTCTCTGCTGCTGCTTCTACGGCTTGCTCAGCTCTCCCATAGAATCAGAAGCATGAAAGAGGGTCAGGGTCAGAGCCACAACTGCAGAGGTTCACATCTCCACCCTGAGTTGCCCAAAGTGAATCTTGTTTTCAGACCAGAGCTGGTCCAAGACCCTCCTGAAGACCTGAGGCAGTGTGCTAAATGCTGCCCCCATCCTCTATTGTTCCCAATCCCCTAGCCTGGAAAAGGGAGGGGGATGGAAATGTGGAGAAAGGGTGGGCTAGAATGTTAGAGACACTGGTATGAAACTCAGGTCCTCCCCATTCTGGTCTGTTCCCCTTTTGCTTTCCCTCTCCATGAAGTGGGGGGGGGGGAGCATAATTGTGAATGAACAGAGATGGATGAGCCCAACCAATCTGTGGCTAAGGCAACCCCCTCAATTGGCTTCATGGATGGGCCAGCCATGAGTTAGAGGACCACATCCGAGTTGTTCACAGCTATAGTTTGGGCATTCCTCTTGCCCCAAGCAGGGACCTTCCAGCAAGTTCAGTTACCAGTAGTACTTAAATGTACATGGTGAACTGGTTTAAATGCCCATTGCTCTCTAAATGCAAAGCAGTACAGATAGCTCTTGCACAGCTGCAAGAGTCCCTGTGATCTGCTCATGTTGGAGGCAACCAATTGAACACGCAACGTGAACGGCTTAAAAATAGACCTGCACAGTGATGATTACTTCCACCGCTTGCTTCACTTCTGCTGGCCTTGATCCTTTTAAGGCTCCAGAAGTTGGATAAGCTCTCAGGATCAGAGCCACAACTGCTGAGGTTCAATGCCTCCACCCTGAGTGGTCCTCAGATCTACTCAGCTTCAGAAAATAATAATAATAATAATAAACTTTATTTATATCCCGCCCTTCTCCCTAAAAGGGACCCAGGGCGGCTTACAACATGTTAAAAACAGATTAAAAACATAAATTAACCACAGAAAAGCACACTCTTGTGTGTTTGGTAGAGGCTAGAAAATTTGTGGAATAAATGCTCTGATCTCTTAGGGATGAGGAATGGGGCTCTGACCAGCAGTTGGATTAAAAGGTACATAATAGCACTGCTTGTACTATTTTTCCATGAGTACTTCATTAGTGGCGATGCAGCATGTTTTTCCACATGCCCCAGATATGGATATTAGGAGCAGGCTTTTTGAGCAATTGAAACTTATAGCTTCCCCACCCCCCACCCACCCAATAGTGCATTAGATACCACCACCACCATTATCACTGAGAGTGAGGATTCAGGAGTCAACCTGGCCAGGCGGGTCTTTGGACAGTGCCTGACCCCTGCACCACCACTCCTGGGAAAGCAGCACAAACCAGTACTCACATTGCAGGCTGTGGTGCAAGGAGGAGAGCTCAATCTCAGTCATGATTCCACTGAGTCTGGATGAAAAGTGCTACTGATGAATTCCGGGCTCACCACCTAAAGAAAGGGCCTCACAAACTGACCCGAGCCCTTGTAGAAAGGCCAGAGTGACCAGAAGGGGAGCTCTGCCTGTAGAGGAAAAAGGACACACACACACATATGTTTAAGGGCAACAGATTTCTCTCCAACACAATAAGCTTTCTACAAGGAGGAAATTTCTTTTTGAGGAGAGCCTTGGTCAGATGAGCCCCCTCCCACAACCTGGAGCAGCCAAACCAACTTCAACACGAAAAGGAACAAGAGATCCTAACTGGAGCATCGCATTGAGATGGAATAATTCTCTTGCAAGTTTTCTCCAAAGAAAAAAACATCTACCAAGAGATACAACCAAGGTTGTTTAAAGGTATCTGGTGGTGGTAATGTCACAGGAGGCCAGTTCTCCAGGCTGTTTTAAAAAGGCATGACGTTTTTACACTTTATAATGAATACCTCTGTCAAGATCTGGCAGGCTTGGAACAGCCTGTGTAGATAAAACCTTTCTTAAGTTGCTTATAAACAGCTGCACACATCTAAGGTTGCCTCTCTTTCTTGGGCCATGGCCAGTTGCTCCAGTGCAGTGTTTCTTAGTGTTTATCCCCTGCCGTACCACTCTGCATAGTTCACCTACTGGAAGTATCACCATTGCCACTGCCACCATTACATCATTGCCAGATACTTCCAGGTAACTGGAAGTGCCACTACAAACACTGGTAAGAGGCTCAGAGCAGACAGGGGGCTTTTTCAAACAGGCAAGAAACGCACACTGGAGCTGTGCCCATGGAGCCGAGCCTTCTACCACTGTTTGTCGCATTGTGTTGCCGGTCTCACTTCTGGGCAGCAGGCATTTGGGGTCCTGGACATACCACCAGACACCACCTCAAGTACCACCAGTGATACCTATACCACTGGTTGAGAAACACTGCTCTAAGGCTTTCAACAAGGACTTTTTGGTAGGTATATTCTGAAGAATCTTCACTTAGTGTTAAAAAGGATGTCAAAAATGGTCCAATTACTGCTGCTGTGACTTTGTGCTGCAGGCCCTAAGTAAGAGAGGTGATCCAAAGGCAGGGATACTGGGGAAGAGTTTGTGTGTCCACTCTCTCTTCCCACTCATTCTTAGGGCTTTGTGGGTGTGTGCCTGAAGAGGAAGGGCAAAGGGACAATTGAGTCATGACAGCTTCTCTGTCCCCCATGCAACTGAATGGAGTTTTGTCCTCTCCCCCCCCCCCACACAACAGTTGTGCATGTAACAACTGATAAACACAAAACCTTCCTGCCACATCCCCAGGTCCAAACCAGGGTTAACTGGAACCTCCCTCGTAGCTGGCTGGTATGGAGGATCCCAATTGACAAAGAGAGCCTATCCGTTTGAATTTCTGCCATCGTAGACTTCTAAGCAGCAATTGCATCTCAATTTGCAGATATGGTTAAAGAGTGTAAGATGCAATAAAATCACAGAAGCCAATTCAGAACATCAGTATGAGCAAAGTGACGTGCATGCCTGTTAAAGGTCGTAGAAACAGTATGCCTTAGACTGGACATTTACCCATCGAGTTAGAGGGGTCTTGTGATTCAAAATGGCTTACCATTTGGCCCCAAATCCTGAATTTTAACCTGTCCACTTAATACCCTGATAAATTATCTGAAATGTATGGATTAATGGCAGGATTTTTTTTGTCTTGGGAAGGCGTCATACAACCTTCAATCAGTCTATATATGCAGTTTTGGTAATACAGAATTACAATTTAATAATTTCTTCACATTTGTTTTTACAATAATCAGATGGCACATACTAACAAAACAATTAACTGATTAAAAAAAATTATGAACGTTTCACATCAACAGAATTAAGACAAAATATAAATCTTTTCTACTTACAATCATTCTACAGATATTATATTAACCAAAAATCACAAATCTGTCCCACGATATAAATGTTTAGTTGTTACAGAACATACAGAAAACCATTTTTATATAAAATTCTGCTTCTGTCTTCAGTTTTAGACTTCACCATTAACTCAAATTATCTATGCAGGATGTTTTTGGGTACATGACTAAGGCACCAACAGTACAAAGCAAATACAAAGCAAAGAAGTTTTTCTTTAGGAGTGCTCCACACTTAAAACAGCACAAGAAAAGGCAACAATAGTAAGCATTCAACTTTTGAACGTTTGTTCTGGGTTCACAAGGTTCATCGTGCTGTTCGATTTCTCCCAATAGTCTGTCTCATTTCTGATCAAAGCACGTCCAACAATCCCAATTGCGAAAATGGCTTCCAACTCCTGTGCACCTCCCATTACTGTAGTGTTTTTTTCAGTTTCAGACAAATCATCTTTAAAGCATAAACCTATTTCAAACTCATGTTAAAAGGAGTTCTTGGACTTAAAACTGCAATACTTACAAAAATACTTTCCCTTAAAATGTGGGATTGCTTCAAAACATTGCTTTATAAATATAGAAATACTATGCAAGGGACTAAAGTCACGTGGACATTTTTCATCTGAGCCATTTAAACATTGATTAATCAGACACCAGGCCACGTATTAAAAGCTCACAGGAATCAGACTATCCATAAGAGTACAAATCCCAACTGTAGTTTCTCTGCAGAAAGCTTGGACAGGGTAGAAATATACCTTAGTAAAGCACGTGGCCTGGGAGGAGCCACAGTGCTGTGACAGAAGACAGGGTTTGCATATGCAAGAGGTCCTGGGTACAATCCCTAGCATAGTTTAAGTGACCAACCTGGTAACAGGGTTAGGAAACACATACACAAGCGCGCGCTCTTCACCTGAGACCCTAAAGAACCACCACCAGCGGCAGCTGACGGGGTCAGACGGACCAATACTCCAACTAGGTGTATGGTGGTCTCATACTTAAACATGCTACAGTTTGAATATACTGTATTGCCCTCTATTAACTCCACCAAAGTTCCACCACAAGGCTCCCCCTGTATGGCTTTAGGAAAAATTTAGGTCTCAAAACAGTACCAGCTTGGAGGCCAGAGTTTTGTTCACACCACTGTGAGCTTGATGGGTCTTGTTATGTTAAGACTGGAACCAGGACTGGCTCAAGTCTCCCTAGCACCTGACAAGGCACACCAAATGCTGCTCCTTCTTAGCCAGTGGTGTACCAGCTAAGCACTCCTCCTGCCCTCTGGATCTGAAAAGGAAGTGTGGAGGAGAGAAGAGAGGTGAATTAGAGTGCCACTCTACCTGACCACTCTCCTCTTCTCTGCCTTTTCTCTTCCTCTTCAAGTCCAAGGAGTGGAATGCTTGGCAGTGTGGTGCCAGCTAAATGGAGAATGAGCGCACAGGCAGGCTATTTGTATCTTGACTGATTAATATGCATAGTATCCAAGCTAAATAAGAATCTCATACAGCAACCCTTGAATATGCACATTCATCACTCAGCATCAGTCACAATAGATGCGACCTTGATGTCAAAGATCAATGAATAAGCTTTTTGCAGCAATTTTCAGAAACAGTATGTAGAAAGACAGAATAGGTAAGAAATAAAGAAGTCAACCATGTACTAAAGCACTGGCCATTGTAAGCATGTTTTAAAATGGTTTTCCTGTCCTGCTGATCAGGGCTGGTAGTCCAAACACAAGAGCATTCAATAACTGCAGTTCATGGTTTCATGCCCAAAGGTTTCCACAACAAGGGCTTCACACGCACCAGATATGAAACGGGTAGGCCCATGGCTGGTGCAGAGATGTAAACTGAAA
Source organism: Tiliqua scincoides (assembly GCF_035046505.1). Lineage (NCBI taxonomy): Eukaryota > Metazoa > Chordata > Lepidosauria > Squamata > Scincidae > Tiliqua > Tiliqua scincoides. The sequence continues at coordinate 8,320,222 of NC_089834.1, forward strand.
GGTCAGGTTATACTACAAAAAGTTTAACTAGTCAACAACTAAATGCAAGGAGCTGGAAGCTGCTAAGGGCACAATCCTAACCAGGTCTACTCAGAAGTAAGTCCTATTTTATTCAATTGGGCTTACTCTCAGTAAAGTGCAGTTAGGATTGCATCCAAAATCTCTTTCTTAATGCTTTGGCATTACATCACTGGAGTTTTCCTAACAGTCATCTTTCAAAACTCACCACACTCATTTCGTAACACTCAAGCTATGGTGTGGGCTTTCTGGTGAGATGTGACATGCAGGGAGACCACCACCACCACCACCAGTTTCCACACTAGTACAAACAGTCAAGTGCAAGATCACAGGAAAACCAGCATAACTGCCAAGAGTCACTGTCGCAGTTTTCCAACAGTTTGCCCAACATGTAGGTAGAGTACAATGGACAAGAGGTAATAGAAAATGCCCTTTGACAATAAACACCTGTATCATTTGCATCTTTTTAGATTGTGAGCCCTTTTGGGACAGGGAGCCATTTAGTTATTTGATTTTTCTCTGTAAACCGCTTTGTGAACTTTTAGTTGAAAAGCGGTATATAAATACTGTTAATAATAATAATAATAATAATAAGAGTTAGTTTTAGCAGCCTATTGACTTTAGTAAGAAAGAGTTAGAATTGTGTCCTGTAAGCGCCCTTACACACTGGGCCCCAATCCAGTCAAAGCTACTTGGGACACAACCTGCAGCCCTGAAGATCGTTAACTAGGACGCAAGTCCCAAGTAAACATGCACAGGATTGCACAGACGTCCTGCTGAACTTAATTCCCATTAGCTTCAAAAATGGAATTCAGCAATGCCTAACTTGAGCTGGATCTGAGCCTGGGACCATAATCCAATGTTAGTTGGGAGTAAGTTGTAAACCTGCAAAATGCAGGACTGCCACTAGGCTTTCTAAATAATATTGAAAAACACGAGTGCCATACACTGACAAGGATCCCTCAATACTACAGTAGCCAAACAAGTCAGAGGTTCACCTAAATGCCTTACCAAAGAGCAAATCAAACTATTTGAAAGGTTAATGTAAAGATACAAGTTTAAAATTTATTTATTTTTATTAATTACAAGTGCATTTTTGTCCATATTAGTCAGCAGTCTTTATACAATCCATTCTTGACTGCTGCCAAACAACAACAGAGCAGAGAAATGAACAGCTGAAACCATCTCCCCCCTACCCCTTTTTCCTCCTAAGCTATTTGTTGGATAGAAATTCATTTAACACAAGTTGGAGGTAACTTTTCAATCTTGGAGGTAACTTTAAGCATGTGGCACTGAGACAATCATCTTTGCACAGAAAGCTTTTTAACAGTCATGCGAGGGCACAGTAATTATCTGAAACAAGGCAAATTTCTCACCACGGAGCAGTGGGGAAAGCAGAGGAGGCACCGCACTGGAACAGAACACCTAGAAAACTCCACATTATACAATTTCAGAAACAAATACTTGAAAAGCTGTCCTTAAAGAGAGAGTTTGGATGAAACCTGATTTAGGGACAACTTGGTTGCAGTCGTGTGTGCTGGTCCCTGCAAATTCTGGGTCATTTTTTGACCAATCAATAGTTTGGATTTGAGAGCAAATCACAGGCAGATTGCGCAGGACAAATTAAAGATGCTGGCAGGCTGTAGGAGCAAAGTTATGTGCCTAACACCACAATCCTAAGCATGTCTTTTCAGAAGTAAGTTGCACTGAGTTGGTGGGGCTTACTCCCAGGTGAGTATGTACAGGATTGTGGCCCACCTTTCTCATTTAAAGATGCAGTGTACCTTTTTCAGAGCCCTCCACATAATGTTCAAAGGTCATTAAAGGTATCTGAAACATTTTGCTGGTATCCAGTAAGTGGGCAGAGCTTAAAATAAACCACATGATCTCTCTGCTTCCTAATATGCACTATTTGGGTAATTCTGCAATGCTTCTGAGTGTTCAGCGTATTTCAAATGCCTTATCCCGGTGTAGTTCTTACAACTACCCTATCAGGCAAGGATTCTCCCCATATTGCAGGTAGGGAGCTGAGGCAGGAAAGAGTGACTCTCCTAGGACTGCCTCGTGAGCTTCTGGCAAAGGAGAGACAAAAACCCACAGGGGTCCTGATTTGCTGTTCAGTCTCCTGGCCGCTGTGCCACAGGTGCCTTTCCCAAAACACTTGTGCTCCTGCATGGGTGCCTTCCACAAAACAAATTACCAAATATGCAACTCTGTCTCAAATTATTCTAATGAGCTGCTACTTTTCTGCATGACATCCTGAAACCATGACAGACAGTAAGAAGATTGGAAGTACCATTCCTTTCAAAATTGCACAAGTACCTATGATCAGGGGTGGAATGGGGGGAGCAGAGCACATTTGTTTTCTGTTGAGTTAAAACACAAGCAAGATTTCCAGATCCTCTTCTACTGAAATGCCCTGCATTCACTTGTACATATAAAAGAAGAAATCCAACAAGTGCAATGGCAAAATTTATTTTAACATAACCTTTGCTGTTCATCAGCTGATCTGTACTGTACAAGTTAATAAGCTATTACTATTTTAAAGAAGTGCAAAGGATGCATGTGTGTGCAACTGATGCAAAGTGCCTGAAAATGGTAGCTCCCCCCCCCCCCCAACACAATGCCACTACCAGGCCAGAAAATTAAACAGCCCAAAGTGTAAAAGATTTTGCCAGCCATTTTCCCATTTAAAGCCAGAAACAACACTGCATTTTTCAAATAAGAAAGGAGGCAGTTTCAACATGTTGCCAGCAGAAGGTGGGTTTGAAAGGACAGCACTGCAGAAAGGTCAGTAATGGGAATGTTACACACAAAAATATCAGGAACATTTTTTTTCAGGCATAAATAAAGAATCCATTGAAAGCACTGAAGCCGGAACTAGCAGAAATGACCCTCCTGAATGGCTTGAAGTGGTTAGTGGAGAAGCTGAGAGGGGCCACCAGGCATGGCCACAGATAAAGAACCAGGAAGAAAACATCTATATGGAGTATGCCCAGCCCTTTAACGCCTTTATCCTAAAAAAACAGAAGAGCAAACAAGTTTTAGCAAAGGACTAAGCGCACATCCACCAATCAAGAGAAAGTTATATTGTGTAGCTGAGACTGATGTGTCTAATTTTCAATCACAGCTCCTAATCACAGATTATTCAGTGACAGCAGCAGCAGAGTCCTGCCTGCCTTCTCTCCTATAGCTGGAAGGAATTTCCATAACATCTGCCGGAGGATGAAGCAGGTCCATAATCAAGACAGCACATCAAAATATACTTGCTACTTTCATCCCATTACCTCTACAAAAGCTACTGTCCTAGTTGAGTTGATCAATTACCTTTTAGATCTAGATGAAGCTATTGTATTGACACACAGAGAGAGGGCTCTACGCCAAAGACTTTTTCTAATACGATTAACACCAAATTATTGTGCAACAGCCAGTAACATTATTCACACTGGTCACAACCTACAGCAGGGGTGCTCAATAGGTGGATCGCGATCTACCGGTAGATTGCGAGGCAAAATGAGTAAATCGCGGAGTGCCGACTCCCCCCCCCCCTTTAGGTGCCTCTGGGAGGAAACGCCAGGAGTAAAGCCCATTGTACTCAATGGGGCTTACTCCCAGGTAAGTGTGGCTAGGATTGCAGCCTCACAGCCTAATCCTAGGCATGTCTACTCAGGAGTAAGTCCTGTTATACTCAGTGGGGCTCAAGGTACACCAACATACATTGTACACATAAATGTTGTATGTTATGATGCCGCGAACATTGTAAAAAAAACTCTGGTAGATCTCCGGGCCTTGCTGGGTTTCAAAGTAGCTCTCGAGCCAAAAAAGTGTGAGCACCCCTGAACTACAGTATACAATGCTGAGAGCTCTATGCTGAGGACTACAAGAAAGGAGATTTCGATTAGACATCCGGAAAAAATTCCTGACAGTAAGGGCGATTTGGCAGTGGAACAGATTGCCGAGAGAGGTGGTGGACTCTCCCTCACTAGAGATATTCAAGCAGAGGCTCGACAAGCACCTGTTGGAGATGCTCTAGGAGGATTTCCTGCCCCTTAGGCCCCTTCCAACTCTGTGATTCTATCAACATCAGGCAATTAAAGCAGCTTGTTATTCCACTACACTTAAATACAATGGATGGTATTCTAGAAAAATCAGTCATGGCTACGTTCCATTGAAATTAATGCAACTTGTTAGTCATGACTAAAGTGATCGAAAAGTTTCAGTAGTGTTTAGTCAGGATTCACTGTCTTGGGATACAACTCAATATTTTTGAGGGGAGAGGGAACCTGCAGAAGAAAAGTCCTAGATCAACTCCATTTGATAACTAACCAAGTAAGTGCCTGCTAGCCTGCCTACCTAACCAGGCTGAAAGAGAATGCCTGCTAGCCTGCCAGTGAAGAAGCAACACATGATAGAACACAGAAGAAGCAGGGACACAACATCCTTTCCATTTGATTGCTATTCTCCTAAAGTTACACAGCCTTAGGAGAGCTACTGACTGACTTCACCTCATGGAAAAGGAGTATACCACATACAAATTTGTCATTAAACAGTGAGATTAAGTGGAAGACCCATCCACACTCTTCCCTACCTCTGAAAACTACACTTGGTAGGGGCTGGGTGCATTCAGCAATTCTGTGCAATTCGGAATTAGACACCAGGTATAGCATTCAGAATCTCACAACTCAACCCTTTCATTCTAACCCCCCCCCCAAAAGCAAAAGTGTAACCCTTGCAATGGTGGAGGGAAAAAAAGCTTGAAGTGGTCATCCACTTTCTGGGACAACCCCAGAATGGCAGGGGCAGAGAGTCCTGTGCTCTGGACACCACTTCTCTTCACTAGCAGGGGCAGAATACATTGTGCAAAACAAGCATGAGCTTATTTCATCTCACCCTGTCAAGCTTGGTTGGTCCAGCATTCATGGCCAAATAGATACAGTGCTGCTGCCACATACTCAAGCCACAGAAGCCCACACATTCAGAAGAGAATTCTTTATGCTCATTTAAAGAAGTTTGTGCCTTTCTGAAGTGAACACTTTCACCACTGAACTTTCGGTGAGCAAACAGTTATATCTTTTCAAAGCAAGTGATCAATTCCCACACCGGCTGAGCCTGGGTGCCTGGATTTAGCCCAGCTGGTCAACATCAAATGAATTATCCTTCCTTCCACTATTTATTAATTCAGCTGAAAATTCAAAGTTAACAAAAATGACTGCAAAGGACTTGTCTGACTTCAAATTCACTGGCAAATGATAACCAACTCTACATAAAGCAGGGCTTTTCTTTTCTTGTTTTTCCAAGTACCACAAGTGAGTGGCTTGCCCTAGAGATGGGGCTCCACTCTGCACCCTTCTTCAAACGCTGCCTCTACCGAAGGGTCAGGCAGCTGCACAGCCACATCTCACCCTTTAATGCATCACTGATCGCAGCCCTCTCACAGTGGGATCATGCCATGCCACATGACCACCACAGCAGTGGTACTACGTACCACCAGTCATACTGTGATGGCTGAAAAGCACTGCTCTAGGGCATCATTCTAAGACAGCAATCTCACATTTTTTCCCCCAGACACCACCATCTGGCCCCGTTTTCATTTTTTTGACCTATGCTTTTTCTTACTTTTCTCATAAGTCCAAATTTAAATGCAACACTGGCCACAGGCAAACTGCTCAGCCCTGTAACCGAGTCATTTTGTTGCACATATGTGGGCTGGTCCTATGTGTGCAACATCTGCACACGAACGATCATCAGGGCAAATGTGTCAAGGACATATCTCAATCTCCACTCCACTAGTCTTTTTCCTTCTTTCATTCCTATTAGCATGGAATTCCTATTCTCCTACTTCATACATCCTGCCCAGAACGGAAGCACTGTACAATCTGAGATGTGTGCCCAGCCCTCTCTCCGAGGGCAGGGAAGGGGTGGAAGAGACACATCCAGGATAGAATGCTGCAGCTCACACTGAAACGACCTGAACATGGCAAGATTGCTGGTGCAACCCTGTTTGGTGAAGCCGTAACCCACCAGGAGAACGCCAGGGTTCAAGCAGCAGACAAGTGTGCTCTGAAAGCAAAATATTTCTGGCATTTCTAATTAGTGAATGTTAAAGTACAGCTACAACCCTTCTAGCATTTCCCAGCCTACAAATGTAAATGTTATTTTCTAGATCAAAGCAGCACTTTGAAAGATAAATCATATATTATGCAAAGTTCTAGTTACTTCATATACAATTACTTCCTTACTAGGGGAAAATCCTCTCTCACTGTGCAAATGGGTAAATAGTTCAGGAGGCTTTTAAAGAAGACAAGCAAAATAATCAGATATCTCAATATGTTCACCAGTCATTAAAGACAGAAACATCTGCTTTAGAACAAACATCTGACTCAAGGTATTAAGCCATTTTCTGAATAACCTTTAAATACTTCTGTGGTGCTTCTGTTTTCCCACAAACAAACGCCAAGGTTTTTTCCAACAAGCAACATGTTTGAATTTTAAGCAGGGGGAGATTTGCTGATTTAAAAACCATAAAAACGGAAAGCAAAATCTAATAATAAAATGCTTTTTCAAATTACTGCTTGGAAAGGTTACAAAATGCCATTGTACATTCTGCATTTGTTATTCTCCTGCCTGTTTTACATAGTTAAGAATAAAAGTCACACAAAGTACCCATGTGTAATTTAAGATCGGTATCCTGGCTGGAATCGTGCCGTTTCCTCAAAAATCAGTTCTTTCAGCTTTTCTTTTGGCAAGTCATCCAGCTCCATGTCAAACTTGAAGGGCGCTTCAGCTACAGGCTTTTTTAAAAAAAGCAAAAAAGTTAGTTTCTGAAACATGAAGTCATTGCCTCTTTGGCATTTTATAGGCATGGAGATATTTGATCAAATGTTAACCATATGAAACAAAACCTATTTGCTTCACATGGACTACAGAGATCCTGCATTTCCAATTAGTACGTACGTATTTTATCACTAACCATGACCATTAACTGGTTCACTACAAATCTTTGCATATTTGGAATACCAAAGCAGCAACAATACAGACTCTGGTGCAATGCCAGCAAAGACACAGCAATAGTTTTGGCTGCATAATGTGTTTTTGGCTACTTGCAAAACACACCTAATTTGAAAGCAAAGAAAACTGAAAATCACATGACCCGCAATCTTTCCTATTAACTGTCATAAATGCATATTATATGAAGTAATGCTAGCAATTTATAGTTTGCCTCCCCAACATTAGAAGCCATTTAAGGAATCACTTTAAAATAAGTTCAAAAATTTACAGTTACAAATCAAATGGTCCTCTAACCTCATCACTTGGGTCATAATACTGCTCCAGGTACGGATGGGCCAAAGCTTCTTCCACTTCAATTCTCTTATGGGGGTTGAAGGTCAACATTTTATCCAACAGATCAAGAGCTATGGCAAAGATCATTTTAAAATTAATCTTTTCATATAGCAATGGTCTCTCCCTCCCACACATGGCTAACAGGGAACTTCCTATTTCACAGTCCGCTTGTGCCTGGATGGCAAAAGACTACTGAAGGGCTGGGCAGGGCTGTCGTGAATATGTACTTGTTAGGCCTTGGTTAGCATGTGGAGCCTGAACCAAACTACATCAGTAACGGAGAAGTGGCTAGCAGTTCCTAGCTGCAAGAATGTGAGTAAACAAACACAAAGATTGTTGTCTCTCCTCTGCTGGCCAAAAAGGACAGACAACAAGAATTACAACCCATTGGAATGCAGCACCTTTGCAGACAGAACAGCGGCCTTATTAAGTTGATGAAATGCAGCTGTGGATCTCGTTGGGAGGGGTAAGAACTAGGAGGACTAGCAGCCAGGCCCACTTCGAGAACATTCTGTCCTCAAAAGTTTCTGATTGGACAGTCTAAATAAGTATGAAGTCACCTCAGTACTATCAGCATAAGAAGTATAATAATGAGGCCCAAAGGGGAGGTCCGGCCCCTTCTTGGACAGAGTTTTTGGGTGCAACATCCTGCACACTGTGAGCTCCATTGTCTAACATGGGCATCTGGCCTCACAGGTGGCCTGGAGCTAAAAGATCTACAAGAAGCTGACCCAGGTGAGTGATAGGGATTAATAGAAATAGCCAGCTAGCTTTATTATTTTATTGCTGATATGTTTCCTAGATGTTTATGCCTATAGCATTTGCTGCCTTATGTAACTTATGTAACCTTATGTACTTAATAAACTAAAATCTATTTTACTAAGTTGTTTCATTGTCTGCTGGGGACAAAGGTTCAGAATCCTGCCTAGCCGTTCAGCAAACTACCAAGTGCTCACTGAGGTCTAGTAACTTGAGAACTGAAGCTTTAATTGGAGAAAGCGTTCAAGTGACTGCAAGGGATAGAATTAAGCCTATAGAGTCTCAGTTTCCCTGGACTAAGGCACTGGCACGTACAGGGTGGTGGCAGTACTACTGAACAAGGGGCCTTGAGTGCTTTAGGGTTCGAGTACCAAGAACTCTGAGCACCCCAAACCCCCCTAACTTCGTGACAAGAGCAAAAAGAACAATGTATGGGAAGCAAGAGGTTGGACTGGGCTCAACATAATCTACTGATCATCATGCCCAAGACTGGCAGCAACTCTGCCTGGAAGGATGGTTGCTGGTCCTCCTCTCCTTATTTCCTTGCTGTTACCCTCAGCCCATGCACATATGCCCTGGTTCGCAAACTCCTTGGGGGAGGGCAGGTGCTCAGCAAAGGTTGCTGGGGCTGATTGGAAATGAATTTTACTTATATGAGCCAGGTCCTGCCTCCTGGGGGTGCGAGGAGCCCCCAGAGGTGTGAGGAGCCTGCAGAGGCTTCTGCAGGGCTCCTGAAGCCTCTAAAAAAGTTTAAAAATAGTCGGAACACAGTTCCTGTTTTCGATCAGAAAACAGGAAGTTGATTCCTTTTTTTTTTTACTTTTTGGAGGCTGGGAGAGCTTTGCAGAGGCTTCTGCAGGGCTCCCCACACTCCCAGGAGGCAGGAGCTGGATCAGAAAAGTGAAATTCACTCCCATTCAGCCCTGGCAGCAGCATGATCCTGGGGATTGTGCTGCTACCTTTCCCTCCCACCACCCCTTAATGAGACAAGAGGCAGAGCTCTTAAGGCTGGGGCATCACAACACCCCAGTTTGAGAACCTCTGGCATAGGTGGTGACTGGAGGATTTTCTTCTCTCTGCTATAGGTACAGGTAGTGAGAAAGGGAAAACATACCTACTTTTGCCTATTCCTTTCATCCACCATGCGTGTGTAATGCATAGGATGTGTACACACGAAAAATGTTTACAGTACCTGGAGGAAGTGGATCTTATTTTCTGTAGTCAAACTGACTGAGCACTCCCAAAATATAAAAATCTAGTTGGGGAGATTTAACAAGTGTTTGCAAGTGATGCATGCAGTAAGAACCAGGGCCAGCATGTCCAGGACGCCAACAGAGGCGGTCACCTCAGGCAGTGGATTCACAGGTGAGTGCAGGCACCTGAGCCCACCTCTACCAGTCCTGCTCCTTAGATTTGAAAAGAAACAGGGGAATGAAGCAGAAGAGGAAGCATGGAGGTGAGGACAGTGATGAGCCAGACTTTACAATTCCTTTCACTCCACCCTTCCTTTCTGAATCCAGGAAGTAGCAGAAATAGTGACTAATCATACTGGGTAAGGGAAGAGCAGCATTTGGTGCCCTGATTCAGATGCTGGAAGACTCTGAGCCCAGTTCCTATGTGGCAGACATCACTAACTGCAAGAACGTTTGCAATGGTTTTACATAAAGCTACTGGTGTCCTACAAAATATTTTGGCTCTGGACAAGCTATAAAAAAAATAGAGTCTGGTGGTAGCTTAAGGACACTCAATGTGCCAGGAGACTCTTTGTTGCCTTTGCTCCTAAGATGGCAACCCCTCTTGATATTAACAAAGCAGAGCAATGCTTACAACTGAAATGTCTGCATCTCTACCGCAGTAAGCAAAAAATTAGCCACCTGAAGATTAACCCTTAAGTGTTATGTGCTCATAACTCAGCCCTCAGGAATGTGAACTGAGAACAATGAAAAGCCACAAATTTCTAGATTTTCGGATAAGTAGAGTACTTTTTGGTAAGCTGTAGATGAATTTGAGATTCATCACTGACATCCTTCAGTCTTGGGAGACTATGGTATTGCGCTCTGAAAAGTGGTTCTGGAAGTGGCTGAAAAGGCCAATTCGGGAGTGACTATCTCTTCCACACTAGGAGCAAACGTAGTCTGTCCCTGGTGTGTCTCCCTGGCTACGGGCCTTTCTTCTTTGCCTCTTTGCCTCAGTCTGTTCTTAGAGGTGATGTGTTTAACAGGGACAGCCTTCACAAGATAGCCTGGAAATTTCCCACTCTGGTTATATTTTGCATCATTAATCTTGTCACACTATATTCCACCAAACTGTATTTCATTACTGGCTAAGTTACCTTTGGGATCAGCATTTGGAAACAGCCTGTTCCATGGCACCTTATTTTTGTATGGCAGAGAAAGCAAATAGTTTCTGGCTTTCAAATTGATTATACAGTTCAAATCCTCTTGTGAAGGAGATCCAAGAATCCCTACAAAGCAAGAAGAAAATGTACTGTTGTAAAAACTAAGCAAGTGCATGTATTTAATATTAAGCTCATATTTAATTCATTTCATAGATTTGATTTTAGGAGGAACATGCGAACAATTTAACAAGATGCACTTCCATTCCCATCCAAGCACATTTTGCACCTGGCATTATTTACAATGTCACGCCTTCCCTTGAAAGAGAAAACCAGCTGTGTCTGCCTCTGTTTTGCCCAATATTCTGTATTGTTCAGTACTAATGAACAGCCTAAGTTAATCAAGCTCAGCTTAAGCTCGAATGGATCGCATGTGTGGCCTTCCTTTACTTCAGTGGGTTGCAGCAGTGAAAACTGGCCATGTGCACTGACCATATACACCATGGGCAAATCTGGCAATTCTGATCATGGACAATTATAAACAAAATGCCTCGCAGGTCACACACAGAACCCTGATGGGCTGCAGGTTGCCCACCTATACTGACAGGCAGTAGGTCTCTGGGGTTTCAGATAGGCTTTTTAAGCCCTACCTTGAGAGGCCAGGAACAGAACTTGGGAAAGGTAAGGTGTACTCTGGTATTGATGAATGTGTATAATAGAGGGCCACAGCTATCACCACCATCTGTATCAGCATGCTGGAAATCAAGATGATCAATTAGCAAAAAGCAGTTACTTGCCTACTTCAGTCACAGGAATCTTACCAAGAATATGGTTCAGTTGATCAAGATAGTGTTTTCCAGGAAAGATGGGTCTGTTTGACAGCATCTCTGCCAAAATACAGCCTACAGACCAGATATCAATAGATTTGGTATAACCCTGCAGTCAAAAGGGAAGAAAAAGTCACTTGCAGAACTGATCTGCTACCTAGTTTAATGCATGAATGTTTAGCAGTTCTAAGATATGGCAATTTGGAAACACAAGATTTCAGTTCTAGCACTTGAGAATCATCTGTTATTATAGGCAAACCATCTATTATGTATAAAGCATCTCGTATGTGCCAGGTGCTATGTAGAAATGAGATACACAGGTCACTGCCCATGGACTCACACCGGTAAAAACGTGAGACAAAAGGAGAAGGAACAAGGAGGGGGCGTGAAACTTGCTCCTTTCCTTTTTCTGGTTCTAAGTTTATCTAGCTATGGCTTATGTTCAGTTTAGGAACAGGTTGTCTACACAAATCTTGAGATTGCTCAGATTCAGAGTTTGGAAAAATAAGCTGCAAAAATACCTTGAAATTTTTATTTTGATGCGATACCATTGCCTGTATTAAGTTAAAACTTTAATATGTCGATACCAATGATCAGTTTGCTGATACACAAGAAGGCCCTTTCAGCTTTATTCACCCCCCAACGATGTTAAGCAGATGGTAGCTTCTTGTAAACCAGTGCTTCTCAAACTGGTGGGTTGCGACCCACCAGCCTGAGAAGCCCTGGCTCTGGCTCTTTGAGGGGAAGGGGGGAAGGCAGCGACTAAAAACTGGAAGTGTTTCCAAATTTTTTTCTTACTGCTACAGAGGCGTGGGAAGGGCGGAGCAGGGACTGGTAAGTGAACTCCCTCCATCAGCCCTAGCAGTGGCACAATCCTGGGGATCACGCTGCTGCTTTCCACCTGTCCCCGCAAACTCCCTGGGAGCGTGAGAGCCACTGTTGGAAACATTGAGTTTTCTTTTTAAATGTTTCTGCTCCGAACCTTTTTATCTTTTTTTTCTCCCCTCCCCCACCTTGTAGCGACAGCCATGATGAAAAGACTCGTGGTTACTGATTTCAGCGCATCTCATAAAGTTAGCTATGACATCAGGGATTCCTTTTCTTTAACACTATGCGTCTTTTTCCCTTCCTCTGACAAGAAAATGCCATTTAATTTCCTTGAACATAGGTTAGCTTTTCATTCTTTTGTCATCACCAATGAGAAAGTTTCCACCATCTTACCAGGGAATGATGGTCCCCCCAAAGCTTATGATCTTTTGTATTTCCACATTAAAAAAAAAAACACCAGGAGTTTCTCATCTTTGTTGAATGGATATAGCTATTCAGGTATGTGTTGCAATCCTCCAGCGTGATGTTTGCATCCCTCATGTCTTGAGGTACTTCACCTTCTCTCCAGCGGAGACAGAGGATTTCATGCAGCTCAGTAGCGATGATCTCTTTGCAGCACTTTAGGACTTCAGCAGGGATGCTGTCTTTTCCGAGTGCCTTGCCAAAGGCAAGGGAGTCCAGGGCCACGTGAACTTCTTCTAGGGTTGGTTCACTGTCAAGCTCCTCCAGCAAAGGCAGGCACTCAATGTTGTTCAGCGCTTCTTCGGTGACTACATTTTCTCTGGAATATAGCTCAGAGTAGTGCTGCACCCAGCGTTCCATCTGCTGCGCCCGATCCTGGATGACCTCGCCTGTGGCAGACTTCAGAGGGGCAATTTTCTTCTGTGTTGGACCTAGGGCCTGCTTGATACCGTCATACATCCCCTTGATGTTGCCTGTGTCAGCTGCTACCTGTATCTGGGAGCACAGCTGAAGCCAGTAGTCGTTAGCACATCTCCTGGCAGTCTGCTGGACTTTGCTGCGAGCAGCTCGGAGGACCAGCAGGTTGCACTCACTGGGACAGGCCTTGTGTGCTGCTTGAGCTCTCCTCTTTTCCTCAATGACTGGTGTCAACTCCTCAGAGTGGGCTTCAAACCAGTCTGCCATCTTGTTGGTCTTCTTGCCAAATATGGACAAGGCGGTGTTGTAAACGGCATTCTTGAAATGTTCCCATCTGTTGGATGCATTTGCATCGACCGGGCCTGGAAGAGATTCCTCAAGTGCTCGTGCAAATTCCTCCACTTTTCTCTGATCCCGGGTCTTGCTGGTATCAATGCGAGGTCTTCCTTCCTTTTTCGTGTGATACTGTCGCTTTGTTTGCAGTCTCACTCTGCTGCACACCAGGGAGTGGTCAGTGTCACAGGCAGCACTCTGATAGCTGCGTGTGATCTTGGTGCTGGGAAGGCTGGAGCGTCTGGTGAGAATCAGGTCGAGCTGGTGCCAGTGCTTTGATCTTGGGTGTCTCCAAGAGACTCTATGTTGGGGCTTCGTGTTGAAGAACGTATTGCTGACACAGAGACCATGATGACAGCAAAACTCTAGCAGGCATTGGCCATTCTCATTCATCTTCCCAATGCCGAACTGACCTAAGCAAGTGGGCCACGAACTGAAACACTCTGCTGAAACAGAGACGCCTGCATTGGCTCGGTCATGTCGTGAGAATGGATGATGGCCGGATCCCAAAGGATCTCCTCTATGGAAAACTCATGCAAGGAAAGCGCCCTACAGGTAGACCACAGCTGCGATACAAGGACATCTGCAAGAGGGATCTGAAGGCCTTAGGGATGGACCTCAACAGGTGGGAAACCCTGGCCTCTGAGCGGCCCGCTTGGAGGCAGGCTGTGCAGCATGGCCTTTCCCAGTCTGAAGAGACACTTTGCCAGCAGTCTGAGGCAAAGAGGCAAAGAAGGAAGACCCATAGCCAGGGAGACAGACCAGGGACAGACTGCACTTGCTCCCGGTGTGGAAGGGATTGTCTCTCCTGGATTGGCCTTTTCAGCCACACTAGACGCTGTGCCAGAACCACCTTTCAGAGCGCGATACCATAGTCTTTCGAGACTGAAGGTTGCCAATACAAATGCAATCCTCCAAACACCAGATTCTGAGGTCCTATCCAAAGAATTTTCCAGCACCAGATGAAAAACACCCGACCTCCCTAGACCTAAATGCCTCTAGTGTCAGGAAAAGCTGCTCAAAAAACTCAGTCTGGCTCTTACTAGATGCATATATTGTACCTAAAGACCCATATCTTAACCCACTTCTGCCCAGCCCATAGGTGTACATATTTGATCCCTGTTCTGTATATGCAACATTGGGCAGAAAAGGCTTAAGGAACAGATACATTAGCATCTTATAAGGTTCTGTCACCTGGAAACTGGAGTTAGCTGCAAGAATTATCCCCTCCCCCCAACGCTTTTAAATCTGCCAGTGTCTATAAAGTGTCTGCAAATCAGGAATGGTAAAGTAATATAGTCCTGCCGAAGACCTGCAAACTTCTTGCAGCATTAATGCATTAGGGTGTATAGTGTAATCCCGGATCTAGCATCCACAGATTTGACTCACACCGGATTCCATGGCTGCCAGGTGAAAGTAACTTCCAGTGTGCTTGACAAATAAGAAGTGACTTTCTGAAGTCTCCAGGAGGCCTTCTAAGGACTGCGGAGGCTTCAATGGGCTTTAGAAGGCCCACTGGAAGCCTCAGAAGGCCACTCCTGATTTGCTTGTCAAACTGGAAGCGGCTGTAAATGAGTGTATCTGCGGATTCCCTTAACTTCCTGGAATGTATCAACGGCAGACCTGAACTTTGGAGAGAAACTATACCACCCACTTGGGCTTAAATTAATGAGAAAACCAGGTCCTAGGGCAGTGCAATTAGAACATTTGGTAACCCCACTAAGTAAATTTACTAAGCCCTTTAAGACTCATATCCTCAAAGTTCTTTCCAAAGAAAGTGCCAGTTTTGAGTGAGGAAGATGTATAGAAGAGTTGGATGCTATAAGACTGAGGAGTCGGCTCTGCCAGCTTTCTCATCTATCCTAATGTCTCTGCGGTGACAAGGAGGAGGTAATCTACCCAGCAGAGTGAGATGAGATGTAGGGGGGAGCGAAAAGAGCTGCAGGAAAATTGCGCTTAATTATACATTTCTCCCACACTCTGTGCTGAATACAGCAATGCTACAGTATGCAAGACCAACTCGACTTAAGTTAATTGAGAAGGTGTAATTCTCTTAACAGATTCATCCCATCTGGAGAGAAAGGATCGTTTCTATCAGCCCCACATCAGGAAGGCTTCACAAATGTGCAGCATGATCGTTTTGAATTAACCTGCCCACACAGAGAGTGGTAGCAGCCTCATTTGTTTCTTCTGCTCGCTCAGAAGTTATTTGAAGGAGTTCTTTATGTAGCAATAAACTGATGGGAAAACTTCCAAATCCAGTTGTCAGAAAATCTCCATTCAGGTTAGAATTCTAGACTTCTTCCGCCATTCCATCACTACACAAATTTGGGACATTTTCTGGAAGCGTATCTGGGAGTTCAAGACAGAACTTCTTTCCCTCTCACTATCTTTAGCTTTAGGGATTGTTGTGAAAGGATGTCAGGATCCCTTCCCTAAAAGTCACCCTTCTCATTCCTTGAAATGTACTAAATACTCTTTCATTACACACGTTCATCATCCATGGCTAGGAACTACATATTGGTTACTGCATATCAATATCTCTTAATTTTTTTAGGTGAAAAGGGTGTTTTTTGTATACAGTACTTTAATTTTTTATTCTTTCATAATAAAATGGTGATAACCGAATTGAAGTTCCCTGTCTCTTCTTTAAAGGAGGGGAAATTCTCTGGATTACACTGATCTGTTATCCACAGCTCTTCTATCAAATACAGCTGTGTATTTAATTTTGGCTGTATGCTCTCTCTCTCAAAGTTAAGGACTGGTCCTCCTGTGCCTTTAAAGAGAAATATAAATTAATAACCCCCTCCACCAGCTCTTTTGGTAACAGGCAGAGGGCTGAAGTTTGTGTGTCTACTGCATGACAATCATGTCGGGCAGGATATCTCTGAAAAGCACTCTGCTAAACAAATTCTACAAAATCGTGTTCAAGAAGATGCCTAAATCCTGCAGCACCAGTCCTCACCAAAAATTGTTGTTTTTCCTGCTTGCAATACTAATGTTGGGAAAATTCTCCAACTGTTGAGAATGTGGTGATGCATTGAGCGGCCAGAGAAGAACCACATCCTGTTTGCACTTTGGGATCATCCTTCATTAGTTTAAGCTCAACAGTAGGGAC
The DNA here is from genome assembly GCF_035046505.1 of Tiliqua scincoides. NCBI lineage: Eukaryota > Metazoa > Chordata > Lepidosauria > Squamata > Scincidae > Tiliqua > Tiliqua scincoides. Next base: position 8,336,660 of record NC_089834.1, read on the forward strand.
TTTAGCACTCCTATAGTATTTGCTTTGGACATTTGTGTCCAAAAACATTTCACTGCAGTTGTCTAGGCTGTCCTGCACAGGCAGGAAGGAGAAACCAGGAATCCTAGAACTACCACCTTACATAGTTACACCATCTCCTCTCCAAAGCCAGCTGTGTGTACCTGGCAGACTATGCTTACAAGTCAACTAAGATACTACATGTTAACTGGAATGCAAAGATTATCACTGGTCATCTATACACAAAGTAAATGATCAACAAACCTTTTGTGAAAGATTCATTGATTATTTACATTGTGTTGATGACCTATGATATTTCCACAAACAAACCAAGAAGTTCAAGTCTTTCAACTGCTCTTACAAGCTCCACCATGTCAATTATTAGATGTGAATTACACTGAGAGGCACATTTTTGTTTTTACTGAGGCACATAACACTTGGGATAAATCAAGATTTTCTTAAAGTTGGACTTGAGAGAGAAAAAGGTGGGAGACCTGGCCAGAAATAGCAACTTATCTTCCAGGCATAGTCCCTTCTCACTTCTTTATATTGAGGCAGTGCTTAATAGAGAGGGGCTACGGCTCAAGCTTTCTGAAAACTATAGCCTCTGACTTGAGAGCTGCACCTCCAATGGGTGGTTGCTGACTGAGTCATGAGGGAAAAACACTCTGAAGGTTGGTCACAGTGAATCTTCTTGGTACTACCTATCTTCCAGAACTCTCACCACCAAAAGAGGTTGTGTCCTTGAATCAAATGAAAAACAAAAGGGGGCCAGCAAGTAAGGTTTAGGAAAAGCAACGTTGAAAGGATTATACACAAGGAAGAGAAGAAAGGGGGAAGCAAATAATTTGTAGGAAGATGATGAAGAGTAGTATAAAGGGGGGAAAGCAGCATTTGGGTGCAAGGATAGCTAAAAGGATGAATGAAAAGTATGGAGAAAACAAAGGAGTGCATGATCAAGAGAATTCCGCATTCTTTCTTCTTTTCCCACTTCCGCCCACTACCATGCACTGTCTGCCTCCTGCTGGATGAAGCAATCACTGACCTGGGCTACTCTCACTGAAAGAGCAAGAGCAAAAAGCTCCACAGCTACAAGTAGCTTTCTCCTACTGTGAAAATGCTTAGTTATGTATTATGTATGTATTCTCTCCTAAAATTGACATGCTCCACCCCACCATAAAAGCAAGACTAAGTGGTGTGACCCTGTCAGTTAAAACTTTGGGCACCCTTGCTGTATTGGATCCTAACGGCAGTCTAGTGAAATACATATAACAAAGGAAATGTTTGGAACACCACAGGCACATACAGCTCTCACCTTAGAATTTAACATGATTTCAGGTGCTCTATACCAACGTGTAGCTACGTATTCTGTCAGGAACCCAGTGTGATCATGATCTGGATCTGCAACGCGAGCCAATCCAAAGTCACAGATCTAATATTAAACAAAACAAAAGTATTACAGCAGAAGCAGCTATTTCTCTTGTTCAACCGTTGCATTGCCCCTCTCGGACTTCCAAGATACAGTATAAATTTTACACAGTTGCTGTCTAGACTTTAAAATCCAATCTACTTGATTGTTTGCTCCACAACAAGCAGGAGCATTTACAGGCCCCATTTTGAGTATTAAGGAAATGAGAACAACAGCTTAACCAATAAAAATAGCTTTTTTTAAAGTAAGCAAGTCATCCATCTTAAACAAACATTTTGTTGTTGCTAAAAAATTCACTTGCCAAATACTACTATTGAGAAATGACCTTTGCCTCCTCACCATTGCATACAGCTCTACATCCTGCACTACAGCATGATCTGCTCAATTGGCATAGGTTGAGGTCTTTTTTGGCACATAATATTTTTTTGGTATTTTGTTTTGCTAGTGTAGAGTACACACACAGTTGGCTATGTCAACTAACTCTTATGATACATATTATGCATGCCTTTCTATTGGAAAAAAACTTCCTCATTCTGTGGTTAAGGAAGATTGTTTTAACTTATAAAAAAAGGTACTGACTGAGGTCACAAAAGATACTAACCTTGAGATCACAAGTGGTGTTTAGTAGCAAGTTGGAAGGTTTGAGGTCCCTATGCAGCACATTGGCTGAATGTATATATTTTAAACCTCTCAGGATCTGGTACAGGAAGTAACAGATGTGGTCATTGCTGAGATGTTGAGTCTTTAAGAGCTTGTAAAGGTCTGTCTCCATGAGATCTTGCACAATGTATCTGTAAGTCAAATTAAGGCAAGCAAACCAGAATTCTGCTCTAGAAACTGGAACAAACTGCTACACTCCCAAGTTAAGAGTTCACTTCTGCAATGCAAAAGGAATTACAAACATACTGGTAATTACAAAATGGTGTAGTGACCACTCTACTAGGCCTAGTCAAATCAAGATCATATTATTTTCCTGATACAGGGACTAATCAGGATTTGAAGGCAGCAAATTTGCACAGTTTACTAAACAGCCAGTCTCTCTGAGAATTCCTAAGGCACCTTTAAATATCAGAATTCTAAATCATAGGGGGGAAGAGAAGGCAGGTCCAATGGCAAGGTTTGAAAATGGTGTTATTCACCTTACTCAGAAATAACCCCTTGGTGTTCATTAAGACATAGGTTGTAATCTTATCTTACTCACCAGAAGCAAACACTTCAACCAATGGTTAATGACTGGCGCCCACCACCCTTTTAACTGCGTGAACTAGGGAAAAAGTAGTTTTCTATCACCACCCAAAGGTAGAGGAAGACTGAGAAAGATGGAGGGCACCTTCTGAGTCAGACCACTGGTCCATATAGCTCAGTACAGGTTGAGTCTCATTTTTCATGAGGGTTCCCAGAACTCATGTGGATGGCAAAAACCGCACTATAGTAAATCAATTTAAAAGTCTCTTTGCTCAAGTGATTTAAAAACAGCCTTGCTGACCTTTGTGATGTTAAGATAGAGTCATTAAGACCATCCAAAGATCAGTCTCTCTCCAGGGGTGTTCAGGGGAAAGGGAAGGGTCACTTGGAGAGAGAATGACTGATGGATTGTCAGCTGGTTGACCTCTCTCTAACTATTGTAAAGGACTGTTTTCCTTTAATTTAAAGGACCCTTCTCATCATGCTGAGATAAAAATCTCTACAAAAGTAAGAAGAGCATTTTAAAGCGGTGCATTTTTCCCCTTCTCCAGGGATCAGCACATTCCTTCTCATTTGCAGTGGCTATTTGTGTTGAGTCAAATCCGTGTATAACAAAGTTGGACCTGTACTGTCAACACTGACTGGCAGTGGCATTCCAGGGTTTCAAACAGCTGTCTCCAAATGGAACCTGCATGCAAAGCAGGTGCTCTGCCTGAGTCCATCAGACCATCCTCAAACTGACTCCCCAGTCCCTGCATCACAAAGGGTGATGTAGAAACTTTTCCTATGTAATATTAGATGTAGAAGGAAGTTACTTGTGGAAGGTTACCCAAGACTAACCACTTTTTAACACTACTATGCCACTAAACCTCAAAATTCACCTAAATTTAGAAGGTGTTTTTGAATAACATTTACAGCAGGCAAAACACAAGCCCAGTTACCAGCAAGATCACAGGAACCAAGTTTTAAATGACTGAAAATAGGTCAGCACCAACATAAATGGTAAGCATTCGTTCAACACAAAAGAGAAAGCTGAAACAAGGGGAGCAGAAGGGGACTGACAGCCAGTATAGCACTGCTGCCAAGAGACTCCATTACCAATCAGAGTCTACAGTTAGAATCACATCCAGGCTACAAGCTCACCATGTTGGTCTTGGCCAAGCTGATCAGCTAAAGTCCCATCCTATGCACAATATGGGGTTATCACTGTCCTTCTTTAAAAGGCTGGGGCTTTGAAAGGGTGATGTATGGGAACATATCTTTAAAGGATACACATCTTTCATTTGTTCAATTGTTGGAGTTCTGATAATGTCATTGATACCAATTATATTTTCGTGCTTGAAGCGCAACAGGATTTTAATCTCTCTCAGAGTTCTCTGGCAGTATGTCTGGTGTTCAAAAGGGCTGATTTTCTTTATAGCCACCCGAACCTTGTTAACATTGTCATAGGCAGAACTGAAAAGGAATTATAAAAATAAATATATGAGAGAGATTTGGTGCAAGAAGCTGGATAAGACACAATAGCAATTCCCCTGGTTCCAGAGTTCTGATCATTTGTCTACTACTTCAGGTAGAACTGTAGTGGAGTAGCTGAAATCATGTGGACAATGAAGAACTGTGTTTAAGTGAACATTTTTGTTGAAAAATGGTATGTAAGTATTCTTAATAATTATCACCACTGTTGGAAGAGCTTGTAGTCATAATAAATATTTCAACTAAATAAGTTGGGCAATTGATATGATGGCTCCAAGAACATGGACTGGGTCAACTATGTGTGTATAATTTAATATATCAACCTTAGGAATTAGACTTTTAAATACCATTTGTTAAACACATGTTTTGTGTTTAGAAACACAAATCCTTTTTGCATTTAAACAACATTTCCAAGGCTATTCACAGACAAGAAACAAAGTGTTTTGTATGGTTGCATTTTGAGAAGATTAATACAAATTCAGAAGGGTCAAAATCCCTGTTCCCTATTTATTATTAACTCCCCAAGTCTTAGTGGAATCATGAAGATTCGACACGCTGCCGACACACCAAAAACAGTGTGAACAATCCTACACTCCAATTCAGCCAGTCTCTCACCACTGGTTATCACCAGCTAGGAAGGGCAGGTGGCAAGGGGTTTGACTCATTCTCAAGAGACACCAGCTACAGTTTAGTGACGCAACTGTCACAAGAGTAACCAAGATGATTTCCAGCTCTGAGCCCTAGAAATTAGAGGGAACACCTTGTCATACGAAGACCCTAGGGTTCATGAGGAAAGACTTGGAAGAATCTTCCAAGCAGTAGATGTTTAGTCTGGTTAAGTTTTGAGCAATACGTCACATGTTCTAAGAAAATTTTAAACAAAATTCTCAAAAAGGGACACCATACACTACAAAAAGCTCAAACCACATGATAACTGTGTTACTACTTTTCCAGCTCAGACAATATGCCACTGATATATCTAATAGGACAATGTTTTCCACCGATATTTTTTCAGTCACGTGTAGGCACCTCTTTGTATCAGCCCTTATCTCGTATCCACTAAATGATTTCCAGGGTATGCTGCTGGCATGAGCTATGCTTTCCTTATTCAATAAAGAGTTGTGTCTGCCAACAGTGCATCTTTGCAACACTTGCTGCTACTATATTGCATCGTCGTCATCATCATCAGGAGAGCAGAAGGCTCAAGGAAGCATCAGCTTAACAGCTTTCCTTTTGGACTGTGCCACACTTAGAACCTAACCAGATCTTCTCAGAAGTAAGTCCTATTTTGTTCAATGGGGCTTACCCTCTGGAAAGTGTGGTTAGGATTGCAGCCTTATTACCATAGCATCTCAAGTCCACATGTCTGGATTCCCATGAATGAGACTGCTTAAAGTAGTACTCTCTGCTCTCTTGGGAACCTATCCCTTTTGTTTTTTTCAGGGTCTTGAGGTAGCTGGCCACAGGCTAACACATCTCTGGAAGAAACCCACATTCATCCAAATCTGGGGTAAGAGCTAAGTTCAGTCTTTCCTATCTGATGGAATGAAAAGCCTTCAGCTACAAATATTTCCATTTTGTATAAAGCAGTACAGTAGACCAGTGGTTCTCACACATTTAACACCGGGACCCACTTTTTAGAATGAGAATCTGTTAGGACCCACTGGAAGTGATGTCATGATCGGAAGTGACATCATCAAGCAGGAAAATTTTTTAACAATCCTAGGCTGCAATTCTACCCACACTTACCCAGGAGTAAATCCCACTGACTATCATTTTTAAAAGATTATACATAGTAGCTTGTTAAAAGTACAGGTCTGTAACATTTCCCCAAATGTAGTCACATACCATGGTAGCATCAAGTCGAATATATTAAAAATAAAATACTGCCATAAATGGGGACCCACCTGAAATTGGCTTGCGACCCATCTAGTGGGTCCCGATCCACAGTTTGAGAAACACTGCAGTAGACGATGGTTACATTTACAGCAGCAGTTTCTACCTATCCTATCAAAAGGTCACAGAATCATGGAAGCAATGCTGTTAAAAGCCACCTTCTCCACTGCCATGGCACAGTGCACAGCAGGGGGCTGCAGAAGAAGGGGGAAATGGTTTGAATCAATTCTTCTACAGCCCCTAGCACACTGCTCCTGAGGATCCATACTCTTCAGTAGTCGTTTTTTGTGCGGGAGAACATGGCTTCCAGCTGCATTGCTTCTGCGAGCACAATGCTTTGAATGCAACCCACCATCTCTTAAACCTAAATTTATTATTCTCTTATGAAAAGTCTGCTTTTCTTTGCAAGGCAAGATATTTGAGGGAAAACTTCTTGGCCAGTCATCATATGATACATACGTCATCCACTGGTGCTTCTGAGTGACTTTTACTCCTTACTTATGCTGACCGCTGCAACTGGCTCAGAATCACACCCTTAAGTATTTATGGTTAATATTCTAAATTTAGTTAGTTATCACTAACTGAGCTTAGGATACAACCCTAGGACCCTGCCAACAATTTACTATTCAGTCATAAATAGCGTAGACTATTTACTGTTCAGTTCATACAAGTGTTCGAATGCAGCTGGACATGATCCTGAGTATTCCAGTGCTTTTTTTTAGAACACCAGTATCGCGCGATACCATAGTCTTTCGAGAATGAAGGTTGCCAACAAGAAATTAAGTTATTATTATTAATATTAATAAAAAGAAAACAGTGCAGACTTTGAGATTGAACAAAGGCTCTATTCAGTTTGAAATCAGTGTTGTAGTTACCCAAATCAATTAGTACACACATTTATTTAGAAAAGTATCTTAAATACATGGATGTTGCCAATTTAAATCCCACTCACACTTTGGAAACCGTGTAAGTCTTTGCGTGGGGGTGAGGGCAGCAATGCAATCACTATGATAGCGCTGCGGCCGGGCAGGGAGGGTTTTTTTTACTTACCTGGGGATCACTAAGGCTCTCTGGAGGGTCTGGGGAGCCTGTGACCCCCCTCTGCAGCCCTCCCGGCGTCTTCAAAATGTAGGGAAAAAAGGGGGAACCCACTTCTGCTTGTTTGTCCCCAAACAGGGAGTTCCCCCTTTTCTCTACATTTTGATGCCTGTTTGGGGACAAACAAGCAGAAGTGGGTTCCCCCTTTTTTCCCTACATTTTGAAGACGCCGGGAGGGCTGCAGAGGGGGGTCACAGGCTCCCCAGACCCTCCAGAGAGCCTTAGTGATCCCCAGGTAAGTAAAAAAAACCCTCCCTGCCCGGCCGCAGCGCTATCATCGCTGACAATTTCTGGGCCTTTCTTAAAGGGGAATGGCCCTTTTTCGGTTCCCTGGTGCAACTCAAACTGCAGGTTGGGACCCACTAGGTGGGTCGCAAGCCAATTTCAGGTGGGTCCCCATTCATTTCAATATTTTATTTTTATAGATTAGAGACGATGCTACCATGGTGTGTGGCTGCATTTGGGGAAATGTTACAGACCTGTACTTTTAGCAAGCTACTATGTATATTCTTTTAACAATGACAGTAAATGGGACTTAATCTGGGTAAGTGTGGGTAGGATTGCAGTCTAGGATTGTTAAAAATTTTCCTGCTTGATAATGCCACTTCTGGTGGGTCCTGACAGATTCTCATTCTAAAAAGTGGGTCCCAGAGCTAAAGGTGTGAGAACCACTGGCCTGGTGGATTGTGACCTACCAGTTTGGGAACCATTGGCCTAGCTACATCTCTCCTGTTACCAATTTTTAAACGCCTTCCCCAAATAAAATTTCAACTGATATTTAGGTTTATTTAAATCTTGGGATGTACACTGATCTAGGGAATTATTTGGAGATAGTAATAAACATATAACATAGCCTGAGTGGATAGAAGGCTATATACCATCCTTTCACTGTCTGCTACAGTTGCATTTTGCTTTCTTCTTTGACAGAGTTGACATGGAGATTATCTTCCTCCTTCCTTTAAGAAACTGATAATCACTTTCTGCCATCTTAGAAAAACCATTTCCGTAACCAACAGAAAGAGTGTTAACAAGAGAGTGTAGGTATTATGTTTATTTTTCCATTTATGAAACTTGACCAAGCCAAGGTAAGAATTTACTGACGTAGTCATGTTCCTAATCACAGAGCTCTACTGTATAAGTATGTATAATCACATACTCATACTGTATATGACCATAAAGATACAGTACAGCATATTACATCACATCAAAATACTGTGATCAATCATACATTGTAATCAAATCTATCTGCATTACCAAATTAAAAAGATTACAGCTACAATCCTAAACACACTTATGTGTGAATAAGTCCTATTGAACTCAATAAGGTTTACTTCTGGGGAGATGGTCTAAACTGGAACTGAACTAGAAAGTTTAAAAAAATAGTGCCAAACCAAGGTTTAATGGCTAGTTTTCATTATTATAACAATTGGTAAGCATACTTGATCAGGAAAGACGCAAATTAGGAAGTTGTAAATTTGCTTATGTAGATTATTTAAACAAATTATTCAAGTTATCTACCCTGATTAGGCAGAGGGACAGGATGTGGGACAAACAGCATCAATTTTATTCTCAGAAGTAAGGTGGCTTGTTTTAGAATTGCTTTAGAATAGCAAAAGTCAAGGGGCACCTAGCGGATCCCAAAGGATCTCCTCTATGGAGAACTCGTGCAAGGAAAGCGCCCTACAGGTAGACCACAGCTGCAATACAAGGACATCTGCAAGTGGGATCTGAAGGCCTTAGGAGTGGACTTCAACAAGTGGAAAACCCTGGCCTCTGAGCAGCCCGCTTAGAGGCAGGCTGTGCAGCATGGCCTTTCCCAGTTTGAAGAGACACTTGGCCAACAGACTGAGGCAAAGAAGGAAGGCCCATAGCAAGGGAGACAAACCAGGGACAGACTACACTTGCTCCCAGTGTGGAAGGGATTGTCACTCCCGAATTGGCCTTTTCAGCCACACTAGACGCTGTTCCAGAACCACCATTCAGAACGCGATACCATAGTCTTTCGAGACTGAAGGTTGCCAACAGTCAAGTGGATCAGAATGGCACAGTAGTTGATTGGCCACAAAGAGGAGAAAAAGACCATAAAAGGTCTGGCTCAGAGGCACTTGACACTAGATGCATTTTTTAAAAATAATAATACCAGTATTTATATACCGCCTTTCTTGTCACTGGATTTCTCCTCTGAGTTTAATCCAAGGCAGTTTACATAGGCAGGTTTTCTAACTTTTAACTCTTAAGAAGTTAATGATAGTGCCCCTTAATATATGTTGTGATGGGATTGCTTATTCCATGTCGCCAAGACTATAGCAGTGTTTCTCAAACTGTAGGACGGAAGCCACTAGGTGGGACACAAGCCAATTTCAGGTGAGTCCCCATTTGTTTCAATATTTTATTTTTAATGTATTAGACTTGATGCTACCCTGGTATGTGACTGCATTTGGGGAAATGTTACAGACCTGTACTTTTAACAGAATACTATGTATATGCTTTTAACAATGATAGTAAATAGGACTTACTCCTGGGTAAGTGTAGGTAAGATTGCAGCCTAGGATTGTTAAAAATTTTCCTGCTTGATGATGTCACTTCCGGTCATGACATCACTTCCAGTGGGTCCCGACAAGATTCTTTTTCTAAAAAGTGGGTCCCGATTCTAAATTTGTGAGGACTACAGGGCTCAGTGGCTATGCCTTCGCTTCCATTTGTGCTGGCCAAAGCACTATCTGAAAAGCCAAGAGCGAGACAGCAGGCAAACATTACCAGAAGGGGAGATGCTCTGCTATGGACTGGCATATCTGCATGTACCTGGGAAACTAACAGACCAATCCTAACCTACACTGGAACAGGCACGCCTGTTGCCTATTTGAGGTGGCTCCAATGGAACTCAGAGTAAGGGGACTTATGTCCCCTTGCCCCAAATAATACCCAGCCACCTCAATTTAGCTACTCAGATCTGCACCAGCTAAATCACTAGATCAGATCTGAGCAGACTGGTGTAAGGCAAGGTTGCTTGGGAGGGGGTTAGGATCCAGCCTAAGTGTCAGAAGCTGGTTCGACCCACACCCCAAGCCTGGCCCATCCAGCAGTCTGTCCAATCTCCCAACCCCCTCACGCTGGCCTCTCCAGGCCGGCACAAACTCACCTTTCCAGAGTGGCACAGAGGCTGGATTTGGCCCCCACAGGCTGGTACGCATCCTCACATCGGCTCCGCCAACTCCCAAGTTATTGCAGACGTGTCTTACAGCACGTTTGCAACATTCCTGGGCCAGCACAAGTCTCTTGCCGGTCCAAAGAGTACTCTGGATTCACTCTTAAGAGGGATACATGCAAGTCTTGCTAAATACTTCCCGCAAGACTGTCAGAGCTGCTTCCATTGTTCTCTTGTTTAGCAACCAAGCTGTACAAAGCAGCAGTTTCATGCACAACACACACACACGAACTACACTGCAAATACACCACCACGTAAAGTTCTTGCTGGCTAGTAACCCCAGAACAATGCTACTGAGCTGACTGTCTGCATGAATGTGGTCCTTCCCAAAGTCATTGATCAGTAAATGGCCAATAAGCCCTGCAAATTAACAAATTTTTGCCCAGCCCACAGGTGTACACATTTAGTTCCTGTTGCACATATGCAATGTTGGGCAGAAATGGTTTAACTGGGGCGGCAGAGGCTGTCTTGAGGGGAGCAGCACAAGTTATATGGCAGAGGTTACCCATGTCTCACGCACCTCTACCAGTTGACAAGATTTTACCTCTGTCCAACTATAGTCCATTATGTTCTCTAGCAGCCCCCAAGATCACCCACCAACTCAAGTAATGTGTGTTCAAGTTGCATTAATGTCTATGGGACCTGACATATGGGCCCCAATTACTTCACTGGTTACACCATTAACCATATCTGGGTTGTGTGCACACATTTACTGGTACTTTAGCACACACAGTTCAAACAGACAGGAGATTTATTCAAATCTGCTGATTTTAAAAACAGCCTGAAGTGCAATCTTGTCTACATGATTCTTTACGTCTGAGTCTTCCTTTTTCCAGGCATGTCTTAGCTCCTTCCATCATAACCTATCTTCATATGATACATGCTAGTTTTATGGACACATTTCACAATCACAACCTACCCCAAGTATCTACAATACAAGAGCTCTATATAGCATGTATATCAGACCATATTGGCATGGCAATAATTAAGCACACTGGTAATGGAAAGCAGGTATTAAGTGGAAGACAAGTGACTTAAGAATGGCCAACATCCACCTTTTTGCTATAGTTAACTTACTTGTATTTCCACAGGTACACTAAACTAACTAGCTTTAAGCCATAAGCCAACTACCAGTTATTAATGGTCCAATAAGCTAATCACCATTAGCAGTGAGTGCAAATTGGTTATAGTAGAGGTTCTCAAATCATTTAGTGCCGGGATCCACTTTTTAAAATGGCACTCTATTGGGATTCACCTAGCTTTGCGAGGCTTTAAAAAGGGTGATATAGAAAAAAACGGTTTTATTTATTTATAAGTAATACTTTATTTATTTGCAAAAAAACTCTAATGAACAGCTTCAAGGCTCGAGGGGCTTAGTTATGTGACCCAGCCTTCACCTGCCCCCTGCTACCTGTCATTGACAGACTTGGGGGGGGGGGGAACACCAGAAAAAAGAGGCTCAAACATTTATCTCCCTATATTTACACAAGCTTGCAAACTGCAGGAGCTTAGCTGTTTTAAGGGCAATTAGCAGATATCTTACAAGCTTCAGGAGCTCAGCTCTTTGCAGGGCAATTAACAGTTATCTGACTTTTGAACAGCCCCAGGGTCTGAGGCAATTAGTTATCTGATCTTTCCATCACAGTCATCAGCATGCATCCTGTTCCACTGGGATGGATGGTGGCTGGAGTAAATCAAGAATAGCAGAAGCTCTTTTATTCTTTCTAAACCTTATGAAAATGAGAGAAACCCTTGCCTCTCCCCCAAGTGCCCTGCCTCTCTCCCCAACTCGGGGAGAGGAAGGAAGGAGTAACAACACGTACAGGCCGCTAATAAGAGTCAGGCCAAGATTTGTGGATCCCTGCCATCAATGTGATGTTTGGTGATATCCGACCATTTCCTTCCAATCTTTATCATCCTTTTGCTTTCCTTCTATCATCATAACAATCAAGCAGTGATAACTTATTACCAGCGTTTAATGAAATCTAATCAGACAATCTTGATCTTTCTCCTTCACCCTTTTTCACTAATTGCAGCATACCCATGACAAACAGGCAGTAAGGAAAGGGGAGGAGGCACGAGCGAGCAGAAAAATAAATAATGGGTGTCCCATGTGTAAGTAAAATGCAGGAGAGAGATGATGTCTGATTTGTTGCTTTCACCCTGAACTCATTTCTGCAATGAGGGTTCAAATGGTTTCCCATTATCCTTCCGAGACCCCCCAATGAAGCTCTCATACTACATACTCAACATCAATCAAGCTAAACATATTCATTAACTCACATCCCCTTTGGTTCTAGAGTCTAAAAAGCAACATGGTTATTAGCGAAGTTCTGTTTTAGCACTTTATATTTACCCTGTGGCCTGAGTTGTTCTGTACTCAGCGTCAAAAACAAAAACACAAATAGTGTCACCATTTCATGCAGAAAGCATTTTGTTAAATCACTGGTGGGGGAGTAGTAACAAAAAATCCAGCCCTGTACAGCATTTTAAACTCCTGCTACCCTATCAGAGTACAGAAGGCACTCGCAGAAGGATGCCAAGAAGCATTACTAAGGCATGTGCCAAAGCTGCAATCCTCACACACACTCACTTCTCACTGAACTCAGCAGGGCTTCTTTCCAAATAAACATGTACTGTATAGGATTGAGCTGAGAGGTTGCAAATCAAACATGCATGCTCACCTCTGAATAAGACCCATTTTTCACATGCTCACACGCTTTTCAAACAAAAAGCCCCCACATTGTCTCCTAAAGAAGTTCACTGCAATGCAATACACCAATGCTGGTAGACAGGCACTATGCAAGCTTTGGAGTTAGTAAAAAGTGTTTCATTTGAGGCTGCAATAACATATTTGTGTGCAGCACAAGCCTTTAAAAGATAAGAGGCAAAGAAAAAGAAGCAAGTGAGGAGCAGGTCACAAAAAATTGGTCTTACTCTGAGGTCAACGCACATGCAGGACTTGCAGCTTTTCATCTATAACTTGCTTAGAAGAAAAGCTCTGCAAGAAATGCTTATATAAAGTGCTGGCCATCAGCATTTGCTGTGTGACATTTCAATTACTGTGTGCTGCTTTGGGGGGGGGTGATGTGTTTGCCTGAAAAGTAGGTTAAAAATAAGTGTGTTGCAGTGTGCATATTTTTCAGCCAGATCCTAGGCATACTTAGCTTGGCAATATAGCCCAGTGCTTGGTATTGGCATTCAGTGTACTGTATTGTGACTGCTGTCTCTCAAAGCAGCTCACAACAGGTTCTAAATGGCAGCTTGTCCAAAAATCAAAATTATCAGATGTTCCTCCAAGAGTGCATACAGATTTCTCAGCCTGATCCTATCCAGATTTACTTGAAAGTAAAGCCCAGCATATTACATTATGATTGCTGCCTCCCAAAGCAGCTCAATGTGTGCATTTTAGGTCTGGATTTCTGTCTGAAAAGCAGGTAAAAAAGAAATGAATCTTCTTCACAGTCTGCACATGGGTTTCTCTGTTTGATCTCCTACAGGTTTAATTGAAAGTGTTTTTTGGTTTGGGATATGCATGTGTGTCTGCATACAGGTTTTCAAAACCCACCTTATGCAGGTTTACTGGGAAATAAAGTCCAGCATATTGCAGTGCTATTGCTGTCGCCCAAAACAACTCAAAATGTGCAAGTTTTTGGTTTGGAATGTATCTATTTCCATGCAGGCTCTTAAACTCCATGTTATGCAGGCTTTCTTGGAAGCAGAACTCAGAATAACTACACATCACCATGTGCGTTTTGGTTTGAACTTGATCTTATAAAGGGTAACTTGGACACAGAGCCCAGCACTTTAATGTGAGCTGCTTTGAGGAAAGACAGTAATCAATGCAATCTGTGGGGCTCAACTTCCTGCGTAATGTGGGTTCAAAAGCGTACATGCACGCAGACACACCAAACCAAAAACACCACAAGCTGCTATCTCCCCAAAGCCTGCATAAGATGGGCTTCAATAACTTATAAGCATGCAGGCATACACAGACAAACACTTCTAAGAAAAACACACGTTCATGGAGAGCTGCTTTGGAGACAAGGTAAAGCGTGTGCTTGTGGCTACGAATCTGCATAAGAGCATACACATGCAGAAGAGCAGTGGCCATCAACATTTTTCATGCCACTGCCCCAATATATAAATAAAGTCTGAGACTGGAGACCCCACTGTTGATCTCACCACCCTTTGCAGGACCCTATCTGCCCACCCCTGTCCCATTGCCATCCACTTCCCCTCCCAGCACTGTTCACTGTAACCAAATATTCTTACTAGAGAGAACAGAAAAAGTTTCCATGAAGGCTGGCACTAATGAAAGCAATCTTAGCACAATTGCTGTGAACCTGAGCAGGACTGGGACACCATCTCCTGAGACCTGAAGGGGTGCACCAGATGCCTCCCCTTGACCTGGTGGTGCTCTAGTCCAGGGGTCTTCAACCTTTTCCATTCCTATAAGTTGTTGCCACCCCACAACTGAAGCTTTGTGACCTGACCCCAAAGCTGAAAAAAAACTGTCCTAGACTATCTCTATCAAACCCACCCCTGCTCTATTTCAGTGGGCATTTCCCAATTGGTACAACTGCCTGTCCTTCGCCTCCTGGGGAGGGTATAAGCAAGGAGGCTTTGCAGCCCCCTGGGGCACCAATCCTGAGGCTGAAGAACACTGCACTACCACATCCTGACCTGCACACTGAAATCCTGTATGTGCTTCACTGGAGGCTGCATGGTGGAACCCAAAATGGAACATACAGGAGGACTGTAAGTTGCAAGGAGCCCACAACCCTGGTTAATTAAATGGGGTGTGCAAGGAGGCTTTGCGGCCCCACTGGGATATTGGTCCTGAGGCTGAGGGGTGCTGCAGGAGAGCTTCCCAACCCCATGTGAGGCAGGCTTCCTTGGGAGTAGGGCCCAGCAACACTGCGTGATGGCTGCTGCTGCTGCCTCCCAGAGAGCAGCTCCAAGGGTGCGCATGCAGACATGCTCCAGGGCATGCGTGTACACTGAACCATAGGAAAGGGAGGGGGGAGAAGGAAGAAGGCAGGGAGGTAGGGGCGGGACAGGGCAGGGGGGTAGGGGCAAGGTAGGAGGCCAGGGTAAGGGGTAGTGGGTGAGGACAGAGCAGAGGAATAGAGATGAGGAAGGGGGAAGGATGGGAAGGGGTGAGGAGGGGTATGAGGGCGGGATGGGGCAAGGGAGGGGGAGGGCAGAGTAGGGGCAAGGGAGAGGAGGCAGGCAGGGCAGGGGGTAGAGGAGAGGGCGGAGGGCAGGGGGAGGGAGAAGCAGAGGAGAGGGGAGGGCAGGGGGAGAGAGCAGAGCAGGGGTGGTAAGGCAAGGGAGGGGGCAGGGCGTGGGGAGGGGGAAGGGCAGAGTGGGGCAGGGGAGGTGGCAGGGGGTGGGGAGGCCTTACCAGACCATGCCGTAGGCGCCCTCGCCGATGTAGGAGAGGTTGGCGTAGCGCGGCCCCACGTCGAAGGCCTGCCCGCGCACCAGCTCCGGGGCGCCCACCGGGTTGGCCGGGGCGCCCGCGGTCCCCGACACCGCTGCCATGTTGCGCTCGGAGGGAAGGGGAGACTCCGCCCTCGCTGCCCCCAACCGTGGGGGAAGGAGGGACGCGACCCACCGCCTCAGCCTCCGCCGCTCACCTCGTCCCCTCCGCCGCCAACGGCCTCTGAGGAGAAAGGGGCGGGGCTTCCCCGCTCGCGCGAGCGACGGCAACGGGGGGCGGGGCTTGCGGGAGGGGGCGGGGCTTCTCCTGCGAGAACGAGGGAGGTAGTGCGGTGGGCGTGGCCAACGCGGATTCCGCCCCGCCCACCGCTCCTTCGTTCCATTTCTCTTCGGGGGCTTGGCCTGTGTGGATTATCTCGGGGGCGTGGCCTGCATGCGGGGAGAGGGGAGGTGGGCGGGGCTGGGAGAGGGAAGGGCGTGGCCTTTTGCGGAAGACTGCGGTAGCTTCAGAGACGCGCCGCAGCGGGAGGAGGAGTGTTGGGTCACGTGGTTGGCTGCTTGCTTGCTGCTGCGCCTATTTGAATGGCTCCTGGTGTTTAGATTGCTGGCTGGTGCGGGGCGCCTGGGGGCTTCTGCCTTTATGCAGACGTGCCACACTTACCTGGGAGTAAGCCCCATTGACTATAATGAGGCTTACTTCTGAGTAGAGCTGCACAGGCTGGTAATCCTAGCCACATTTACCTGGGAGTAAGCCCCATTGACTAGAATGGGGTTTACTCCAAAGGAAACATGCACAGGATGGGGCTCTAACTCAGGAGTGATGTTCAATGGGCCTGAATTTCCTTACCAGCAAAGGCTTAGAGCTCAATCCTAGGTGTGTCTACTCAGAAGTAAGTCTCACTGTGTCTAGCAGTGTTTACTACCAGGAAAAGTGTGTACAGCAGTGTTTCTCATACTGTGGGTCAGGACCCACTAGATGGGTCATGAGCCAATTTCAGGTAGGTCCCCATTTATTTCAATATTTTAAATAGATTATTGATGTCACCATGGGATGTGACTGCATTTGGGGAAATGTTACAGATCTGTGCTTTGAACAGGCTACTAGGTATATTCTTTTAACAATGATAGTCAGTGGAACTTACTCCTGGGTGTGAGTAGGATTGCAGCCTAGGATTGTTAAAAAATTTTCCTGCTTGATGGTGTCACTTCCAGTGAGTCCTGACATTCTCATTCTAGAAAGTGGGTCCTGCTGCTAAAAGTTTGAGAACTGCTGGTGTATTGGGTTGCAGCCCAAATTTCGTTACCAGCAAAGGCTGTAGCAGGTGGAGCTTCTTCATTAGGAAGTAAAGCATGATTCTAGGCCTGTCTACGCAGCAGTAAGACCCACAGAGCTAACTGTCAGGAAAGTGTATAGTAATGCAGCTTAAAGGAGGGGAGGGGCTCCTGCAGGATTGCCAACCCCACCAGTATTGAGTTGGTGTCTCCTGGAAGTTGCTTCCAAGTGGCACCTAAAAATAACCTGAAAATATTAACTGAATAGGAAGGTGCCATTACTAACTACAGAGAGATACTGTAGCCCTCTTCCCTGTTCCATTCCCCCCCCTTCCATTTTGAATCCAAGGAGGAGTGGTGGTGAATGAGATATCCTGATTATTATGGCTAATAACCACTGATAGCAGAGAACCACTTAAAAATGGACTATAAGTCCCACCAAGGCAGTTAATTGTAAGGCAAACCTTAGGTGGTGATCACAGTTCAGTGGAAAAGCACCTGCTGGGGATCCCAGGTTCAAGCCAGTTAGGGATATGAAAGGCAGCTACCCAGAACCCTGTTCCATATAACACTGTGGAACAATGTGAAACTGTTTTATTCTTGTCAGTTTTCTTTTTTTCCTCCTTCAATTTTTGGTCAGGAACATGAGGAGAGAAAAGGATCACAGATGACAGTGTTACTTGGTACAAAAATATTTTTCATCTTATTACATAATTGGAGCAGCTTTCACAATGAGGGGGAGGAACAGATGGCAAATGCTATCGTCCTATGCACCGTTAAGCACTTGCAAGCCTCCTAAAAGGGAGTGAGGCACGCGCACATCTAACCATGTACAGGACTGCAGCCAGAATCTTCATGTTCACTGTTTACAGTTATAGACAGCTTCATCCAGAAGGCTCTCAGTAACAGCAGCATTGCAGAATAAAATTTAATCAAATTCCTTGAAATGTCTTCAGCTTTTCTTGACTGAACCCTCGTCCTATAGGCAAGTCCAAAGAGGTGGGTCTTGCACTGCTTTAGAAAGGTGCTAAACTTTGACAAAAATATTATTGGAAGATGTTCCATAACTAGAGGAGGAGTTTCACATCTGAGAATGCCTATCTTCAATCCTTGACTCATCTGAAGCAAACTCAAGAGGGTGCCCTCAGTGGATCCCATAAAAAGTCACATAGGATAATCTCTTAAGGTGTGTTGCGCCAAACTCATTGTAGCATAGCAAAGCTAGCCCTTATACTTACCTCGTGCCTGTAAGCAGGCTGGCAGGCTGCTGAGTAAGTTATACTTAACTTACTCCTGCTTACTTTTGTTCCTTGCCACCACCATTTTGCAACACCTCGCTGCCTCCAATGGTGCTGCAGTCACCAAGTGGTGAAGACCAGAAGCAATTGTGAGGCACTCCAGAAGGATCTCTCCAAACTGGCAGAATGGGCAGCAAAATGGCAGATGCATTTCAATGTAAGTAAGTGTAAAGTCATGCACATTAGGGCAAATAATCAAAACTACACATATAGGCTAATGGGTTCTGAGCTGTCTGTGACAGATC
Source organism: Tiliqua scincoides (assembly GCF_035046505.1). Classification (NCBI taxonomy): domain Eukaryota; kingdom Metazoa; phylum Chordata; class Lepidosauria; order Squamata; family Scincidae; genus Tiliqua; species Tiliqua scincoides. The sequence goes on from NC_089834.1 coordinate 8,355,206, forward strand.
AGGAAAGAGATCTTGGGGTGGTGGTGGTGGACAGTTTGATGACAGTGTCGACCCAATGTGCGGCAGCAGTGAAGAAGGCCAATTCTATGCTTGGGATCATTAGAAAAGATATTGAGAACAAAACGGCTAATATTATAATGCCGTTATACAAATCTATGGTAAGGCCACACAAGGAGTATTGCAGCCAGTTCTGGTCTCCAAATCTCAAAAAGGACATAGTGGAAATGGAAAAGGTGCAAAAGAGAGCAACCAAAATGATTACTGGACTGGGGCGCCTTCCCTATGAGGAAAGGCTACGGCGTTTGAGCCTCTTCAGCCTAGAAAAGAGGCACCTGAGGGGGGACATGATTGAGACATACAAAAGTATGCAGGGGATGGACAGAGTGAATAGAGAGATGCTCTTTACACTCTCACATAACACCACAACCAGGGGACATCCACTAAAATTGAGTGTTGGGAGAGTTAGGACAGACAAAAGGAAATATTTCTATACTCAGTGTGTGGTTGGTCTGTGGAACTCCTTGCCACAGGATGTGGTGACGGCATCTGGCCTGGATGCCTTTAAAAGGGGATTGGACAAGTTTCTGGAGGAAAAATCCATTATGGGTTACAAGCCACGATGTGTATGTGCAACCTCCTGATTTTAGAAATGGGCTATGTCAGATGCAAGGGAGAGCACCAGGATGCAGGTCTCTTGTTATCTGGTGTGCTCCCTGGGGCATTTGGTAGGGCCGCTGTGAGATACAGGAAGCTGGACTAGATGGGCCTATGGCCTGATCCAGTGGGGTTGTTCTTATGTTCTTACATCTGTTTGACTTCTAGGATGGAAGTGGGGGTGTAGTGTGCAGGGGGAATGTGGTGACACAGGGGATGACATCACCATGTCACCTCTCCCTGAGTGCCATTGGGTCCCAGGACATGGCTGGGGGTAAGGGAAGAAACATTTCCTTCGCTTGAGGAGGCCACCATTAAGGGGTACCATCAGAAGAAGCTAGCAGAGACCCTCAGGAAGCCAGCAGAGTACAGCAGGAAGTGCCAAAATATCTCTGAATACTGCAGAGACCTTCCAGAGGCTGAAGGAGCCTTCAGAATGGTGCAACCAGCACAGACCCCTTTAAAATGACTAGCAGAAGCTTCCACCAGTCATTTTAAAGGGGAGAAAGAAAAAAAACTTTTCCTTCTGTTCTCAGTTTTGGCTTCCGTGGCTTTAAATACATTACACCAGCAGCATGTGTCTCATGTCTCATGTTTCTCCCGCAACTATTGAGTCTGTTTGTGAGCAGAAACCATGAGGACAAAACAAGCATTTGGTAATGTTTGTGCGAATAAATCACCTGTGGACAGGAGGATAATGAGAACAGTTTCAGTCATGTTTCTTTCCTTCGACCTCATGCGAAAAAAGGCACAAAACAGGAGAAGACAAAAGAGGTTTGGTATGCAAAAAAGGGATTTGCTGCATTGAGCAGTGCAGAACGAGATCAAACAAGTTAAGGAGATGTCTCACACTGCACCAGATGCTGCTGGTGAAAGAGCAGGCCAACTCTCAAGTGGATCTGCAAATGGCAAGCTAGGGTGCTCTGTGTAGGGCCTTGTCTACACGTGCAGCTGAATGAGGTGGCAGAAAGTAGAACGTCTCATTTCACAGTTGGCAGCTGAGCTATTACATTGTGTAAACGCCGCCCTGCATCACAAACTCCTTGCCAACAGAAGGCAAAAAGTTGGTCTGAAACCCTTCCCTGCTGTGCTCCATTTCCATTTGCAATTTTCCTTTTAACAGCACTGCCTCCTTATAGTCTGAGGAGATGCAATCCAGGCTGCTGCATGTGTAGACCCAGCCTAGCACACAGGCGGGGAAGTCTAGTCAACAGGGGGTTTGTTCTCAATCACCACCACTCAAAACAGGGAAAGACAAACATGCTGCATTTCTGGTTCACGGTCCCAATAGTGAGTGACAGCTTGGCAGAACTCCTATGCCATCATTCCCTGAAAGCAAAAGTACTTTGCAAACCAGAGCAGTGGACTGCCATCCTTCCCCAGTTCAGTTACTGTCAGTCTCGTATGCAGCAGCTTCATTTCTTTCCCTCCGATTTTCCCAGGAAAACGCTTGTTGGAAGCAGCTGGAAAACAACATCGATGCCAGGGAGATCCAGCTGTGTGCCAAACACCCCTTTTGACAATGCACTTTGACAGTTTGGGGGGGGGGGGGTTGAAGCAACAACTGGAGGACAAAAACTCAAGTGCACATGTACATCTTGTAATATGGTGGGCTGCAGCCACTGCTTTAAAATTATTCCGTGTGTCTCAGCCACTGATACACAAAGCACAGAAAGTGAGAACTTTAGCCATTTATTAACACTTCAATACATTACATCCTATCGTTGCTAGTAGGTGCCCCCACCCCTCCATTTCCTTCCATATAGCACACAAATAGATAAGTGAGGCACTGTAAGGATACTGGAAAATATATAGATATATAAATATATACATTTACAAAAAAAAAACCCAGTCAACTTCATGCAAGACAAATAATAATTGAAGACTGTGCACAAGCACCATGTAAATAAAGCAGAAACAATCTGCAGCAGCATAAGACTCACGGTTAACAACAGTGTCACAGTTCATGCACATATCATACATCGGCAAAAACCCCTCCTTAAGATACTGAATAAGTGCCAACATTGCAAGTTATTAAAGCACACCCTATTTCGGTCTCTTTTTGCACATGGTGCCTTTCAAGAAAAATAGAGTTACTGTACATGCAGATGACACACAGATAAAAGTTTCCTTAATTCTAAGCAAAATTGCTTGGGGGGGGGTTCTTTTAAGGTTGATGAGGCAATAGCATATAAAAAGGGCATATTGCCAAGATATGCAACAGTTCAGTCCTCTCCAAGTCAGTAATACTGGCAACTTTGTATCAACCGAAGTAAAGCATTTGCTGTCTGTACTCCAGTAGTACAGACATATGCCAAACGCTGGGGAAAGGGTTAGACCAAAAAGAGATGGTGGCAGTATTCACCACAGATGGACATATTCGTCTCCAGTATAGATGAAGCATGGATGGCCTACTGACGGCCCAGAGACGGAGTTTTCTGAATTCTATCCAAGCCACATGCTGCCAGGTGCAGAAATGGGCTTCATGAGAATCTTTCTTTTCTTTTTTTTTAAAGGAAACCACTTGTCCTCAGTGTCAAAAAGACAATACTGAAGATACTTGGCATCAGCTGCATGCCAAGGGAACCTTTAGCTAGTGCTTCAAGGGCTTAAGATGTGCTACTTTTGTACTCTGCCCCATTCTCTAGTTTTCTCATGGTATCTGGTTTCATCCCCAGCTCATCCCTCAAACTAGCCTGTGTATTTATTGCAGTTGAAATAATGCAAGTGTGCATTGTTCACCCTGAGTTGCAGAATTTAGATTTCATGGCATAGAGCATGAGGCTTGCAAGTGCAGAGTACTGGTCAACCTATCCAGTTAAGGCATTGCAGGAAATTGCACTGTGCTGCAAAGCAGACGAAAAGCATTTTAAATCCACCAGCCCAGGTAGGATCATCAACTTTCTTTACACAGACCAAACAAGCATGATGTAGGCTTGTCAAGGGCCAGTGGAGGGTATTCAATCTATGGAAGTGGCTTTTCTTCTAGAATTCTCCTACAGGAAGCCTGTCAGTGGCCCTGGTGTAGTCAAACCAACATTCTAGGAGATTTGTGTTAATCGGCACAAGGAGGCCTCATTGCAGTGTGCTATAGTTTTATGGCCCTTGATTGCACATCCTGCTGTACAAGATGGCCTGTCATTCAGAAATGTGGAGTGGGCAGTATCCCTTATGCAATGCATTCTCAAGCCTTATGCTCAGAATTAACCTGACCTCTAGTTTGTCAATGGAATTGGATTCCTGGACAACATTTGTAAGGGTCTCTGTTCTCGGCCCCTTGTGATTCTGTCTATTCACTGTCCCTGGGTGATCTCAGATTGCACTGATGGTATCCACAACCCCAGAAAACATGTCTTTCCATCCCATCCCACATCTTTGAATGCCTTTGATACTTCCATCTGATTGCTTTACTGTCATCTACAACGGAACCTCTCATCTTCTCTCCCAAGCTATTCTCTCCTCATTCACTCTCCCTGTCCATTGATAACCTCATCATCAGTTGATCAGGCACGTAGCTGGCTTTCAGTTTGTTTTCTTCTCTCTCCCCTTTGTCCCTCCTTTCATATAATATACTGTATATAAAGTCCAAGCATGTATACATGCTCTTGTGTATTCTTTCCCTGTCTTTCCCTATCCCCCCCTCCTCCACTTCCCTTGCGATGAATCTAGATTATGAGCCCACGGGACAGGGACTTGCTTTCCAATTCTTTGTAAAGCACCAGGCACACAGATGGCTATATATAAATAATCTAGTTCTCTCCAGGGAGTGTTCAAGCCTACATGGCACAGTTTGAGGCCTATTCCTGCAGTAGACACTTGCCTTTCTACAAGAAACTGGACAACACAGCAAGGATGAAAAGGGTACAGAAAGGAAGAAGCTTTCCTCATAATTAAAAAGAATGACAGTCACATTGACTATCCTATTTGTGCCAGTATAAATATAGATTCCAGTCAAAGCTTCCAGGAGCTAAAATGATCCATTCTGACATGCTTGACATACTGCGATGTATAGACAGAACACAAAACGGTGGCATTGAATAGTTCTGTTATTACGAAAGAGTACATGTTCAGCAAAGCAGAGCATTAAATACTTAAAGAAAGGCAGCCAATTTCCATTCCTGTCTATTGACAGCTGGATATTAAATATATTTTTATTTTGCTTTTCCTTGATTTAGAGTCAGTGCTGTTCTGGAAACTGAATATGAACTCACATTCAGAGCCCTTGCTTTCTAAGTGGGCAGAGAGTCATCCTGCTTGCAAGTGTTCTAGAAATATTTTGATAGTCACTGGTGGAATTAGGATACTAACTAGATGGACCCCTCACCTGGTCTACTAGGGCTCTTCTTCAGTCTGTTCCTTTCATTATCTGCCAGTGAAAAGATAAAAGGAAAAGTTCTCCCTGGCCCTACTATCTGAGATACTTTACTGGAGGTGTCAGGAACAGAATGTGGAAAATTCATCATGCAAAGTGTATGCTCTTCGATTGAGTTATAGGCTCCTTTCACAAAGGCACATAAGGGTTGGAAAAGATCCAAATGTTATCTAGCCCTAGAACTAAGAACTAGTATTTCCCAAACCTTTTAGCACTGGGACCTACTTTTTAAAACGACAATCTATTGTGACCCAATAGACAAAATAGAGAGATAAATAATTTATTAATAATAAATAATTAATAATAATAATAAGAGTCCTGTGCTCCTGAGGCTGCTAGAGACCTAATATATAGTATGTGTGTAGATTCTCCCTAGAAATGGAGTTCAAGGACTGTTTTCCCCAAACCTTTAGAGACATTCCAAGGTACCCAGAAAGTTGAACTGGGGAGCAAGATGTGCAGTTAAGGACTTCCAGGCCAGACAAAAGGCTGAAACTGGGTTCATAAGTGGTCTATAGCATAAGTAGAGAAAATGGAAAAATGTGACATTTTAATTTCGGGCATAAAGATTACTTCACACTACAGGTTAGCATTCTACCTAATGATTTTCTTCTGCAAACCAGGCAAGGGTGCTTGCAGGTGTGTGTTTTTTTTTATTGTTTCAAAAACTTTTCGTGACCCCTCAAAAATCAGTTCATGACTCAACGGTGGATTCCCAAACCACATTTGGGGAATAATGAACTAGACTAAGGGCCCAAACTTAAGCCAGTGCAGTGCCAGTGAATGGTGTGCCACCCTGGCAACAGACATTGTGTGAGTGCCATAAGGCACTTTGCAACTGGCAGTGAGGATGCTGTGCTGGCAGTGAGGTCAGCACCTATTGGCGCTGGGCCTCAGCACCAGGAAGACACCTCCAAGGAGCGCCAGGCGATAAGTATTCCCACTGGGTGGTGAGGAGGCTTTTCGGGCAGGGGGAAAGCGGGGATGGGGAAGAACTGGGCAGAGGGAAGCCGGGCTGGAGGGAGGATTGGCCCAGGAGGAGGTGAGAACGGTGGCAGAGTCTGCCTCTGAATTCAGTTGCTCCTCCTGAGTTGCTCCGCCCAACAGACCTCCTTGGTTCTGCACTTGCTAAATAGCTGATACAGATCCAAGAAGACCCATTGCTGCCAGCAGAGCTTGACACAGGGTTAGGAACATTTGTTCCCTTATCCCGAGGAGGCTCCAGCAGCTGGTCTGGTCCCATAGGATACAGCAGCAGCCGTTTTGGTGCTGCTGTTCTTCACGGCAGCAGCAGACCATAGGACTGGGCTACTCAACTAGTCGTTGTAGACTTATGTGTCTACCCAGGTGCATCTGTTCTTGAAAGCCTGAGAAGGAGATTCCAGAACCTTCCCTAGTTGGCAGATGAAATGACTAAATGACAGCTCTAAGCGGGAGTTCTTTCCCTAAAAATTCAATGCAACAGAATCAAATCCCCAAAGATGCTGTTGAAAAAGAACTGTTTTGTAATGCATATATCACCCTGTACTGGCATTCAGGCAAAGACACCATACTGAATAAGGTGGTCTATGTTTACCCAACAGTATTATAACAGAGGCAATGCTGATTTCACAGTTTGGTAGGCTCTTGAGCAAAACACTCAGTGGGCCCCAACTCCTCCTCCTTGCTCCTCCTCCTCACTGCCAAGAGGGAAAGGGCAGGTGAGTGAGGAGGTAGGAACTGTTACTCCTGCTTCCTTCTTGCCCATTCTCTCCCTCTAAAAGGGAAAGAGTGAGTAAGTGGGTGCCAACAACAGCCAGCAGGATAGGGGTCCCAGCAATGGGTCCCCTATTGGGACCTGGGCTTTGACACTTGCCTGACAATGGCAACTCCTGACACTTGCCTTGAGGCTTATCTTGGCATCAGAGAGCACAAGCACTGCAGTTCATTTCATGTCACAGCACACAGGTGCAATGAACAAGAACAGACTGTCAGACATTTCAATTTCCAGGATGAAGTAAGCCAATGGAAAAACAACAGAGTTCTTGTGGTACCTTAAAGCCTAACAAAACAACTTCTGCAGAAGCTTCTGTAGACTGTAGTCCATGTCTTCAAGACTCTTTTTGAAGGATTAGTTGTTCAACAAAAAAAGATTAAAAAATTTCTTTATTAAAAAGTGAGAATATGAGAGCTGGGTCAGACCAATGTTCTTCCAGCCTAGAATTCCAAAAACAATCTGCATTTCATGCTTGAAAAAGATAGGGTGTAAATCACAACTGTTATGCAGGAAGCCATCTCCTGCTACTTGCTCCTAATGTTTAGCAAACAGAGACTTCCGAACACTTCAACCACCAGACCATTTTGGCTAAGTGCTTGTTGAGGACTGCTCTCTTCACTTACTTATCTAAACAAATTAATGAGTTCTAATAAAGGGAAAGAAGATGTTGCCAGAAGACAGAGAGCAAGCCCATTAAAAAAGGATAACTTTCTTTTGCAAGTTTCAGGGCTCTTACCAGAAAGATGCTAATGGTCTGGGAACACTTAAAAAGGGGGAGCAACATTTCATCCCTGCTCATGTTCCACTAAATGTCAGCTAGTAAAACCACTGCTGTGATTTATTCAGCTGCCAGTTCTCCTAAAGCCACCAAGGTATCCACCCCATCAGAATTAATCTGCAGTACCAAGCTATCAGCATCCTTTGGGATATTTACTTAAAATGGGGGGGGGGGATGCATGTGCACACACGCACAAAAAATGGTCCTCTCCTTTTGGGTGGCTTGGCACTTTGCATAATATGTTTTGAAAACGCCACAGTTCTCACTCATTTAAGCATGGCCAAATGCTTGGGGAAATAGAAATCCATTTTCAATGCTTTTTGCCCCGTTTCTCCCAGGCACCCCAGACCATTAAGCATCTCTTTCTGGCATGCTTACTACATACGAGATTCACTTTACAGCACGAATTTTTCTTCCCTTCCCTCATGCTGCGTTTCTTTCTCAAACTGATGTGTAGCTCTATCTTTAGCCTACCTTCTTTTTCAAAACAGGCTCTAATAATTCTTAAATGGTTTGCCATTTCTCTCCCTCTCCCCCTGCGATTAGAGGGTGGATTCACTTAAAATCCTCCCCATGGTTCTAAAAATTGGGCTGTACATTCTTTTGCTCTCTCAGAAGGTTCTGCAAAACAGTGCATGTCAAACACATTAACAGCCAGTGACAAGAAGCTTCTTCTCCTTGAAAAAGTGGTCTTCAACCTTTTTTGTGCCATGACCCCAATAAATAAAGTATGAGACTGGGTCCCATAATTGGTCCTGCCTCCTATCTGCCCAATGACGTAACAGCCTCCTAGAGCCAAACGCTGTAACCAAATATTCTCATTCCAGTAAGCAGAAAAAGTTACCATGAAGCCTAAAAGTTAATTTACTAAAAGTTATTTTAGCACAATTACTAAGAACCTGAGCACGACTGGGACACAGTCTCCTGGTACCTGAAGGGGTACACCAGATACTCCCCCCTTTACCTGCTGGTGCTCTAGTCCAGTGGTTTTCAACCTTTTCCATTTGTGTAAGCTGCTGCGACCCCACAACTGAGATTTCACAACCCCACTGGGATCCCGACCCCAAGGTTGAAGAACAGTTTCTTAGGAGACCCACAGTAGCTTCAGACATATATTGAAGAAACCGTGAGTCTGTTCAGAGCTGCCAGACACTGACACATGCTCTTGCTTTCTACATTAGATGCTAATTAGGCAAGAATGTTTCCTATATTTTATAGTATTCACAATGGTTATGAAAAGGTGACGACCAGTCCAGGACACATTCTGAGTTGCTGCCCGGGCGGAGACCAAAATGAGATATTTAAAGCACTGCAAGTTCATACGTCCTCCTGTAAAATCAATCACTTCACTTTGCAATTTCTATAATAAATTGGCACATTCCCCCAATCTCTTGAGAAATCAAGACTTCGTAAGCTGGCCACTATCCAAGGAACACATCCCACTTCAGTAAAGAAGCTGCAGCCTCCGAAGCATGCCTTCTCATCTGCTTGACAAAACAGCAATTCAAAACAATTGGCAACCCTTCAGTCTCGAAAGACTATGGTATCGCGCTCTGAATGGTGGTTCTGGAACAGAGCCTAGTGTGGCTGAAAAGGCCAATTAGGGAGTGACAATCCCTTCCACACTGGGAGCAAGTGCAGTCTGTCCCTGGTCTGTCTCCCTGTAATTCAAAACACAGAACCACATTTTATCCAGGAGGCACAATGCTCTGGATCAGGTGAAGATCAAGCACGATCCCACTAACTCCTCCATTTGCAAATGCTTTTCTGTGTTGAGAGATGAAACCAGAACTAACACTACGCAAGACAACATTCAAATCCTGAACTAAGCTCAAATTATATGTGATGGCAGCAAAGAGCCCAGTTGCTTAAATCTAAGTCTGGCCCAAACAAGTGGGCAGTGGAGAGGCCCTACGTTAAGAGTAAAAGGGATGTGGAGACGCCGGAACCACATGAATTTCTGTATACTTCAAAACAGGGAAAGTCTTAAGCGCCTTGTGAGTGCTTAAAGGAATGAAATAAAGCAAGTATTTTTTTTTTAAAAAGAACACAAGCTAACACACACTCCATACAACGCTATAGAAAAAAACAGCCCTTTGTGGCATTTGAGGGTGGCCAGTCTCAAATGCCCGTGACAACAAGAAAGGTAACTCCTAAATAAGATTTCCAACAAAGGAGGATACTTAAATTCTTAATCATAAAATGCCATAACTATAGAAAAACAGTATAAAAATATAGAGAGAGTCCACCATGGGATGTACATGAGCGAAATAAAGGCTTTCCCAACTGGGTGACGAAATGTTTATATCATATTTAAGACTGAACATACCCTTAAAGAACCCAATGGTAAAAAGAGGCAATCCACTGCTCCCTCATACACGGAATGCAATGAGCAAGGTGCATGCAAGAATTGTGTTAGTGAATCAGCTGCAACCCTTCATGCTTACATTACCTTGGCCAAGAAGCTGGTGGTGTTTGCAAGTAATGGCACATTTGAACAAGAGACTCCCATGCTGCTGCCTGGGCACATCACTGGGGTTTCTTCTGGCAGATATGTTTCAATATCTGGTCTCTATTTCCCGTCAAGCCTCATGAATGTATTATTTCTGTTCCTCACTAATATTTTCTTTGGTATGCAACAAAGAGAAGGAGGCCTCACCTCTTCTGCTATACAAGAAAGTAAGGCTCCTATCTCAAACGCTTCCTTTAATACTGAACCTGACCACAGGAATTAGCTCGTCTTTGGCGACGGTAGCTTATAGACAGGTCTTGTAGTTAAATATTTAAATGCAGCCTTTGCTAATTAAAATGAATCCAGAGAGTCCCCGAGTATCCATCTTTAGCTTATATACACTTCACCATTTCCTAAGACATTTAATGGGTAAGCGGAAGATGGCTTCCAAGGGGGGAAATGCACAAACTGCAATACCTATTTGACCCTCTGAGGCCTAGTTTTCCCTGAGATGGTTAACCTGAGCCTGGGCAGTACCATTTCAGACTGCAGGTGGAGGCTCAAATACCTGAATACAGCACACACAAATTCCCCAAATGCAGAAAACAAAAATGTCAGGCTAAGCAAGAACCGCTCTCCTTGACGTCTAGTTTTTTATGTGGAGAGAAGTTTCTGCATGAGGGAGCATTCAGTCATGGGTTTTTAATTCCATGTACTCCATTTTGGAGAAAAAGTGGCTTATATATACTTTTGATACCAACAAATAAATGCAAAGGGCTGCCACACCCCACCTCCTCCACCTACGTTCAGAAGCAGTACAGCCCAAACCCAGACTTCCCACCCCATGACCCAGGCCTGAGTTATGGAACCATCTTACTTTTAACCTTGTGGCCACTTACGGTCTGGTATTTCTGTCCACAACACATTTGTCTCTCCGGTTAATTAGAGAGGTTTTTCTTTTCTCTACTTGCGTTGTGCTTTGAAAACGGATTCAGTCATCCCCTTCTCGCTGCCATTTCAATTGTTTGTTTCGGAGCTGACAAAGCAAAAGGTTGGTTCTGCTGTGCAATCATCAGCAGGGCAGCTTTTGGGGTCTTCAAGGCAGTCAGCCAAGACATCTCGGGGCTCCCTTAGAAACACCACCAGGACAGTGATGTTGTCAGTGGATCCACTTTCTTTGGCTGCAGCCACCAGCCTCTCCGCAGCCTTGAAACCATCCCCTTTGTTCTGCATTAAGTGCTCTAGGACCAGGTCCACCACCTCAAAAGGTCTGATGGCATCAAAAAATCCATCACAGGCCAGAAGCACATAATCTTCGGCACCAGTGAGGTCAAAGGATGCACTATCTGCACAGCTGGAGATATAAGGCTTCTGGAGGAGGTCACCTGAAAGAAGAAGGAGGAAATTAAGTCCATATTCACACAAAATGTACAACTTTCCGACCACCCCACATTCCATCTGTGAGTGTTCAAATCCTTTAGTCAAGAGGAAGCTCTAATAACAGAGGTTTCTCAATCTTACTGCAGGCAGAAGCTGAATTTGGGTTAACAGGTGCAGTCCTGAAAGCCTCATAAGGAACACTCCCTCCCCACTTTCCCTCCCAGGGAAATGTTGCTGATCTTATCAATGAAATTTATAAAATTTTTTGTCTAAACAAGAACATATAGAGATAGACTCGGTGTTATTTTGTACCCCAATTGGCTGGGAAACTGAAAATATCCAATTCCTGCTGTGCCTTATCACTTTTGTATATACAAAAGCATCATTATTATTGACCCCCTTATTTCTGCTGCTATTCTATTCCTGCACTGCCAAAGGGAACACTTAATGAAGCACTGCCTTTTTTTTTTTACTGCACCCGTTCTCATGGCAACACACTCAGGTGGTTATTTCTATTATTTACTTTGGGGTACATTTGACAACGTTACCAGATTAGCACAGTACACTTTTTATCCCAGGAGAGGCAAATCCTGCACTTGACACCTGATTGGGGCAGACTCCCATGAGCCCTCTTGACATCACACACAGCACACAAATACATTGTACATGAGAGAAAAGCTTAAAAATATAAATATTTTGAAATGCTCAGTACAGTAGTCAAATATAAGAGCAACACATACATACAATTTTTCAAAACTGTATGATTTTTAAGTCATCTCTCATGATTTGAAATGAAACAGGTTATTCATTCTAAACATTGGGTCCACCAATCCAAAGCACTTAATCATCCCAGGTGGTTGGACTGGACACTGGTATCATTTGGTGTGGAGGTTAAAAAACTGCCATTACAAACAAATAAAATAAAGACAAAATCCAGACATCAAATGAAACCATGGTTTGGACTAACCATAATTTAGATCTGCTTATCTGCTTTTGCTTTCCATCCTCCATAAGCTGCTATGTTCACTCCCATCTCCACAGGGAGCTGCTTCTGGAGGCAGAGTGATGGACATGACTTCCATTGTGGTTTGACAATTCCGATGTCATGTTAAACCTCACTTAGACCAAACCTTTCTTTGCAAACCCACTTCAAACAATGCATTCTGACTATGGTGTCCTTAGTGATTGCAAACAATGACTTGCCAATGCAGACAACATGGTAAACCACTGCTAAGCTTTCATAACCATGGTTTGGCTTCTGAACTGAGCTGCAGGCATGTGCTGCAATGCTCCAGCTCATGCCTGCAGTTTGTTCTGCAATGTACTCATTGCCCCAAACCCCAGATATGATATGAAGGATGCAGCTGAAGGATTCTTCCTTCCTCTGCACACACAGCGGGGAGCAGGAAGACTCTGAGCTTGGCTGCATGTAGGCAGCATTTTGTGTAATGACTAGAAAGCTGGCAAGGAAGTAGCCTTACAGCAGCGTGCTAATGGAATAAGAACACCCACATACTTGCAGAGACATTTACTTTACATTTTAAAAGCTACAGCCTATCTGTCCAGAAAATATTCTCTCACACACACATGCACACACAATCGATATGCAACTTTTGAAATTAAAAACTAATACTAAAATGACAATTTTTTTTTAAAGGAGCTCTCTAATGTTATGGGGAATGAGTGTTACCTCATTTCCCAAAGATTCTGGGGGGGGGGCATCTTGGGAGCATACTGCAGTGCCACAGCCCCACACAACACCTGACCTTATCCCTAAGAGCAGAGAAACATACAAATGGGGAGGTCAATAGAAGAGGGTATTTTCAGACAAGCTTAGTAAGGAGAGATGGCAGCAGCCTAGACTTCCCAGTGCTTGAGGCAGTGCCAATGCTGCCCTCCCCCTTTCCCAGCAGCACACCAGCTGCAGTCTCCACAGCTGCTCCTTGGATTCAGAAAGAAAGAGGGGACTGGAGTAAAGAGGAAGTGTGCATGAGAGAAAAGGTAAAAGGTGGGCTCCAGTAAACACAGCATTTACCGTGCAAAAGTGAAGGCTGGGATATAAACAGCTTCAAAATATTCAAACAGCCAACAGCACAATAGCCAGGACAAAGCACAAAACTGCTGCACATCAGCTTCTGACAGCAACACACGCTTTGGCTGTTTTCAGTGACAAGATGACAACATTCAGTATCATTACAGATGGTTCGAGGAAGGAACTGAAAGCTTTATTCAGCATGGCTCACTCCGTCAGGTGTGTGTTACTATGGTAATGCTCTGTGCAGAGCAGCTATTAATGTAGGTGCAATAAGGCAATTGAGGCTAAGGTTAGCACATGCTGCAGTCTTTGTTAATAAGAAAAATGTGGCCTTGTGCAATTGGAATTTGGCCACGTCTATTGTTGGGTCCTTACAGACTCCCATGAAGATCCCTGAAGGCTAAACAATTGTTTTCTAAGTGTATCATTGGCCGAATTGCTAAGTGTCTAGTGTAGAGACTGTGCTTTGGTTGAGGCTGTCTTGGAGAAAGGCTAAAACTGTTTTGACCCTCTGTCTTTAGAAACATGAAATGTTTTCTCTTATGCCACTGCGTGTAGGCTCGCCAAGTGACACAATAAATTCCGTTAGCGGAGCTCCTGAGGGAGGCCAGAATAGTAGGGATGACTGCAGAATTACAGCCCTTAAGCTACTGCTCAATCTCTATGCCAGTGGTTCTCAAACTGGTGGGTCACGACCCACCAGTTTGTGTAACACTTCTCTTGTCCCTTTAAGGGGCAGGGGAAGGGGGGGAAGCAGCAACTGGATCCCCAGGATTACGCCACTTGGGGGGGTGAGGTGGGGTGCTTTGAACTTACTGTGAACAATGTAGGGCTGCAGCAGGCTGCAGGAGTGTGGGGAGCCCTGCACAGACCACCGCAGTGCTCCCAACTCTTGGAATCTGCAATAAAGGTGGGCACAAAGCACCTCCTGCAAAACAGAAGTGCTTTGGGCCCGCTTTTATTGAAGATTCCAAGAGTTGGGGAGTGCTGCTGAGGGTTGCGCAGGGCTCCCCACACCTCCTGGAGCCTGCTGCAGCCCTACATTGTTCACAATAAGTCCAAAGCATCCCCCCTCGCCTCTTTGCCAGCCACAGCAAGGAGGTAGGGGTCATGGTGTTTCTGGAGACAGGAAACCCCATCTGCCAGGGGTTGCAAGTGCATTTGGGTTCTCTAGTTGGTTGGTCTTGGAGCAGAAAAGAAGTTGGGGCTTGTGGTTTTGAGGGATTCAAAGATCCACAAGATGTCAAGCAAATCTGTTGGAGATGGTTGTGAAGACCTCTGGGTGTCTGCTCCACTCAGCTGGGTCCAGACTCTTGTGGCTAGGCTAATCAGCTGCGGAACTGAGAATGCCCTAAAGGTATTCCATCGTCAAAGATTGTCAAGACTGCCTGAGTCAGAGGGACTGGTGACAGCAACTTACTGCCCCAAAGAAGATGCCCCTACAAAGATAGAGGCTGATTCTGAATTCTAGGGCAGCTACCTGAAGTGATCTTCAGAGCACTGGCTTGCTTTGTCCGTCTTTCTAGTTTTTAAGGAGAACACATCCATGTTGAGCCATCACTGCCCCCAACAGCAACTGGGGTATCTACCAAAGGGGTCTTAAGAGAGTCCATATCCATACGTGGAAGAATATAGAATTTTTTTGTCATTCCAACAGGTCTCTTAGTAGCCAGAGGTGCATTCTGCTCAGAAATCATAAGCTTGGACAATCTGAGCACAGGGCACTACATAATCCAAGATATTGAATTTAGGAAGAACTGTCTGTGCCCCACCAGGTTCCCCTTGATCATATGGTTTGTTGGAGGCTCCAGTGTTACCAAGCCCATGAGCTTTCTTTAGAACAGGGATGTCCAAAGTTTTTGGCAGGAGGGCCACATTGTCTTTCGGACATTGTGTCTGGGGCCGGAGAAGAAAATAATTAATTTACATTTTAAATTTGAATAAATTTACATAAGTTTAAATAAATGAATATATTAAAGATGAACTTATATGAATGAATGAAGGTCTTGCAATAGCTCAAGGCCTATAAAAGGCCTTGCACAAAGCAAGGCTGGCCTTTCCTTTGCTGCTGCTACTGCATCACAGATGTGAAACAACAAGCAGTGGAGGGAGCCCTTATCCCACAGCTCATGCGAGAGGTCAAACAGTCTCCCTCACACTGAGAGCAGTTGCGTCGGGCCAGTGTGGGCTCCAACAAATCTCCAGAGGGCCAGAGGCTCATTGAACACTGGGGGCTCCCTGAGGGCCGCATTGAGAGACCTCGAGGGCCGCAGGTGGCCCCAGGGCCGGGGTTTGGGCACCCCTGCTTTAGAAGAATGTGGAAGTCCTTTGGCAGAAATCATCTTTGGGCCACAAGAGAATCTGAAGTGAGTGCTCCACATCTGAAAGCAACCCTTTCTTGTCGCAGAAGAAATAGAGCCCCCTTCCTGGGAGCCTAGTTCATCATCATCACTACCAATGAGCAATAAAGGAGAAGGAAGAGGAGGGTGAAAATGAAGAGATTCTGACATAAAAGGCCATGGTGGAAAACGTGGTCGATTAAACCTCAAATCTGCCCTTTTACTTTAATTGAGGATTATATGGACCTGGGTGAGAGTGCTTCAAGAAGTCATGGAGTGGGTGTGTGTGTGCTGGGGTGGAATGCAGGCTGAAGGAATGCAGAAAGAAAGACCTTCAGCTTTTCAGCTATTTTGGAGAATATGTTGGCCAGGCAATTTTTCCTGCTTAAATGGAGAGCACCCCCTAGTGTCAAGAAGAGGAGTTTGTTTGTTGATGAGACGGGAGCACTCTTAAAAATACAGAGAGGACCACCAATCCAGCAGCACTACTCTCCTCAATAAGCAGAGAAGGGGAGCGCAGCCCCATGAGGTGCCTGGGATGAACACTCATCCCTAACTATGAGTCTGTGGGGCTCCTCGGTGCTGGTTTACCCTGCTTCTCGATGAAGCAAAAAGGGTTTCCTGCAGCTGCTGGGATTATAGTACTTGCCATATATTCTTCTGGTCTAGCATTAGGGCCTCTCCTGCCTCTGACTGTTGGGGGCTAAGAGCCCAGCTTCTAGTCGATTTTGATGACTTAGGTCGTAGCATGCAATAATCCTTCCATCAGAGTCAGGAGGGACCACTTTGCCATCCAGTGTGTTTGGGGAGCCTCTAATTTCAAGGGGGAGTTCAGAGTCTTTGCCCCTTTGGTACCAGCTTTGCCACTTATGGCAGGCTTACTGCCATTCTGCACAGCTTTTGGGGCGTTGCTCCTCTTTGCTGCTCACCAGGCACTTTTTTGTCTTTCAACTAGCCTTCTCTCCCCCAAGCCAAATTGTCATTGTGAGACTTGGACGGTGGTACTTTAGAAACTGCCTTAGCAGCGAATGGTCTGCATTGCTCTGCAAATGCCTGAGGTTGCTAATCCCACTAATGCCGCTTTGGGTTCTTCTGAGATCAAGCAAAGGGATAGAGAAAGGAGAGAGAGAGAGAGAGGGAAAAAGAAGGAGGACAAAGCACCATCATGGCTTTCCTTGCTGGAGTGTTACAGGGGTGAAACTGGGAGTAGTCACCCCTTAGGAACAGGAAGAAGACTTTAAATTATGTGGTCCTGATTCCAGCAGGGAGTAGGACAAAAAAAACCCTGCAGGGATCTCTTTTCTACAGTGCTGCAGAATCTTGCTTACCAATAGCTCTGGAGACAGCAAGGGTTCCATTGACACGCCAGCAGTCCATGTAGGTCACACACCCTCCTAAAGCTTCTATGCGCTGTTTCTCATCCTGAACAAACCAAAAAATTCACCAATAATAAAAGTAAGAAAAGCACCAACATGCTATGTCTAAGTTGAGCATTTCATTTTATTATATGCTTTTAAACAGCATTTCACATTTTGTCTTGTTGTAACTCTTACAAAACCCTGTGCGGAGGTTCAGACTTCTTGGAAGTCAAACTCCCAAAGTCTTTGTGGGGGGGGGGGCACAAAGGTAGAAACACAATCCCCATGATCACATTGCTAATGGGAAGTGAAGGGTGTTGTGTTTTTTTTACACTCATGGGGGATGCTGCAAGGTCCAGGAGGTGTGGGAGCCCCACACAGGGCTCACCGTGTCTTAAAATACTGAAAATAAGCGATCCCAAACCTGGTTTGCAATCGCGAATCCAGAAGTGGTTTCCAATTGCTTACTGTCGGTATTCTAAGATGCAGGGAGCCCTGTGTAGGGCTGCGCAGAGCTCTCACACCTCCTGGACCTTGCAGGAGCCCCCTGTGAGTTAAAAACCCCTTCGCCCCAGTTAGCAACGCAATCCTGGGGATCACGTCACGTCACTGCTTTCCCTCTTCCCCTGCCTCTTAAGGGGCAGGATCTGAGGCTTTCAGCCTGGGATATTGCAGTGCCCCAGTTTGAGAACCTCAGCTGTACAGTATTATTGTCCCCATACTGCAGACGGGGAAGACTGAGGCCAGGAGGGAGTCTTTTGCCTCTGTTCTCAGCAGAGACAAGATTCAATTGAGGAAATGCCGATAGCCATTCATTTGAATGACTTGGGGAATGGTGGAATGATATCTTCATTCAAACATCTGGATAACAACTAGAATTTGGATTATCAAAGAACTCATCACAACATCCAAAAAAATTCAGACAAGAGTGCAAGAGTTTTACAATAAAGACCCAAAGGCACAGCAGTTACCTCTCTCTCTGGTTTGTGAGGTTCCATCAAGTTTATTGCCTTCCCTCGCTGCACCAGCATGACCTGGGAGTCCCCAAGCCAAGCTATATGTAATTTGTTCCCAACAATCAAGGCAGATACTCCTGTGCTACCACTTCGCAGCTTCTGTGGAGTCAAAGGGAGAAGAAGTCTTGAAAGAGAGGTTTGAAGAGTGAAACATAAGAGTAAGTGGAGCTCATCATTCAGCCACACAGCAATCAAGCACCAGAGACATTCGATTAGGGACGCAAAAAGATTTAGGGTGAATTCACACAACTGTATTTTGTTGTGATGAGATCTACTTGGATGCTCAAAATGTCTGCCAAAAAATAAAATGCAACTAGGTACTGTCCAGATGTATATGACTACACACACACCCCTCTTCTCTCCTTCCAAAGGCATTATGAATTGCATGATAAAAGGTTCAATCCAACAGTGGAGAATTTTCTCACCCAGCTACCATGTCCACATATAATCTAGCATGCACACTGATAGTCATATGTGATAATATCTATTGCTGCATCCCAGGGCTCTGTAGATTTGCAATAGATAGCATGCAACAGACATGCATGCTCAAGTCTGATGCTAACTTTCATGCCTTCTCTCAAGTTGGAAGTGCTTCCTGTGTCAAAAGACAGTGCTTTTAAAACAAGCCCTTAAGATCTCGGTTGCTGTTCCACAAGCAAGAGTGGTAGTGGGTTCAATAAGTTTGCCAGCACTTACTCAACTTCTATTACAATTAATTATCTTTTGTTATGGACACAGTAGTGGTCACGGAGAGAGTGGGTACAAGCAGATACAGAATACAGGCACAGTAAATCACTGCTACACTATGTTTAATTTTAAACAAATTGTTTTCAATAAACAAATTAATTTTGTTTAATTTTATTGTTTTTAAACTCTACAGCTATTATTAAAAATATCTTTATACTGCTTTTCAACAGAAGTTCACAAAGCAGTTTACAGGCAAATCAAAAAATTAAATGGTTGCTGCTAATTTGCTTGCTTTGAGAACTGTACTACTTTGTATCTGGATGTTCTTAAATTCATTAATTTTGTCAGCCACCATGCATTATCAACAAGTGAAGACAGGGTGTAATTTTTAAACAAAACACACTCTGATTTCTTATACACCAGAGCAATACAGGAAGAATCTGTTCCAAACCCTGGAATCAGTTTTTACTAATTGCAGATATACACACTGTACTAATTCTCTCTCTCTCTCTCTCTCTCTCACACACACACACACACACACACACACACACACACTGTATGTATATGAACTCATAATCCCTCAGGTTTGTGCTTGAGCTGAAGAGAGAGAGAGAGAGTGTCCACTGGATAACCCTGGACTTGAAATACTTGGTTATGTCACTGAAAAGATCCCACTATTGATCTATGCCAGTGTTTCTCAATGCTTGTCCTCCACCGTATCACTTCAGATGGTCCACCTATTTGAAGTACCGCCAGAAGTAACTGGTAATGACATCACTGTCTGTGATTTCTGGGTTGGGAGGTCAGATCTGACACAACAGACACCATAAGAGGCTCAGGGTGGATGCGAGGGTTTTTTCAAGCATGGAAAAGCATGCTTTAGAGCCTCCTACCACTGTTTACTGTGCTGTGTTCCTGGTCTTACTGCTGGGCAGCAGGTGTCCAGGGGTCTTGTGAGTACCACTACAAGTACTACTGATGGTACCTATACCACTGGCTGAGGTCAGCTGATCTATGCTGACCTGAATTAACATGTTCATTTCCTCAGTTTTGTGGACAGTAATTCTTAGCAAAATATCAACTGTGAACCAATTCATTTGGGCTCTTGTACCATCTCACCCCCACTCACCTCCCTTCTGGCTTTAGCCAGGAACATGTCATCAGTCTTCTGGAAAGATTCTCTCAAGGCTTCCTCTGGGTTTTTCAGAATCTCCTTGTGATGCGCAATGTTGAAATGCAAGTGAGTTGCTGCATAGTTAGCAGCATCTATTCCACCATGACCATCAAACACAGCAAAATAAACTCTATCCACATCATCCTTTTGGTGGCGAGGACATGTGAAGGGGAACAATAACACAATAGAAAAAAACTTATACATTGACATGCAGTGGAAAATGCATCAGAATAAATATTGGTTTGGAGAAGGGAGGAAACAAGACACATCCACTGGTCACTTCTGTTCTCAGTCATGTTCCCGCTAGTTTATCATTACATCTATGAATAATTCCCACTCCCTGCTATGGACTTTACAACATGGCCAGGAGGGGTTTTGAGGATTTGAGAATCTCTACTACCTTTATATCTACAGAATGATCGCTTAGCAAAGAGCTAGATATTTGTGTGTATCATACAAATACGGGCACCTTTCTCCCCCCCAGAACTGCCCATCTATTAAGATCTGCTAGAAGCCACACGTATTTCTGCTTGCAACTCTACTTCTTTGGGAACCATGTCCTGAGACACCAAGACAGTGTGCAACAGTGCCAGAGATGGTATGAAATCTGAAACTACAACAGAACAAAAGGGGAAGTGTGACTATTTGCAAGTACTGAGGAGTAGTTTGGAGAAGAACAGTTTCTGTGGGGAATGAGGATGCATGTCAGTGGAAGAACACATGCTTTTCACTCAAAGGTCCCAGATGCCATATCTGGCAATATCTCCAAGTATGGCTGGGAAAGACACCTGCTTGAAACCGTAAAGAGCCTCTGCAAGCCAGTACTGGCAATACTGAGGTTGATGGCTTGACTTCGCAGGAGGCAATTTCCTGGGTACTTGCGCTCTTCTGTTAGGTGTATAAACTCACCGTCATACCAAAAAGTTGATTGAATTCTGGGAGGGAAACGTGCTTGTCCTCCATTTTCCGGCGGGTATTGCGGGTGGCATGGATGGAGACTTGGAGGTAGCGCTGGAGGGGTTTCAGTGGTGGCAGCTGCTTCTGCCACTTGCAGCACACTTCCCAGAGCTTGTTATAGAAGCAGCGCTGTAATGGCTCTCCATCCAGCACTAGTCAGGACCCAGGAAAGAAAGGATATACAGAAAGTCACATTTGGGGACCTGCAGTGCATTTTCTGTTCCTCTCGTCCACCCCACTCTCTCCTCTACTTGTGCCTTTCTCACCGATTTGCACATCCTAAGATGGTGTAACATTTTATTCTTAAAGACAGAGGCAAGGGTATCCACTAGTCTTGATGACAACCAGTGCATGGACATTATTGTCAGGTCTGATCAAGTCAGGTAAAGCTGCTTGCTCCCTCCCTGATCAACCCCATCCCCATACACTATTTATCTTAAAACAAAAGATGAGGATCAAACACATCTAACATCACATGTAAGTTTGACTCTCAGTATTCTTAAAGGATATGCGGTTTTCACAAGCTCCAGCAGATGGAGCCAACTTAGCACCCAACTTTGTGTCAAACTAACCAAGAGATCCTGGAGTAGAAGGGCATTTTTTTCATGTTTTGCAAACCAATGGCACTATTTACTGACATTACCCTTCATGATTTATTCAGTTACCCTCACTATCTATACCTGTGATGTACATGACAATACAATGAGTTGTTGTTGTTGGCATCCTTCAGTCTCGGAAGACTATGGTATTGCACTCTGAATGGTGGTTCTGGAACAGTGTCCTCTCAGGTGCGCAAAGCCTGGGTAAAGTAGATAGGGAGGATAGACTGTTACCCATGCAGCCAATCCCCCCCCCCTATGACGCTGAAATGGTCCAATGGAAAGGCAGAAGGCAATACAGTTGGTTCCAGCGGCGTCGCAGGAGTTGCCAGAACGTGACTGTGTTCAGCCATGAACTGCCTCAGGGACTCCGGCTCCGGATTTTGCCTCGAGGTTGACTCCTGAAGCCTTTTCCATAACTGGATGTAGCCACAAGGCAGTGGAGGTTTGGGATCAGAGTTTTCCTTCTCTCAGATGAGCTGCCTTCCCAGGCTAAGGAGTCCCATCTACCCGGTGGCTGTTTAGTTGCCTCTTACGACAAGTACAGCCAAACTGAGGGCCTATTCTTATCCCCCAGCCCCCAGGGGGAGGCTGTGTTACAATGAGTAACACAAGCAAAAGAGGCGTGACCCCCCTCAAGTAGCTTACAAGTTAAATTTTGACAAGGGAAGGAGGTAAGAGACAGGACAGAAGGGCAAGGTAAGGGTAAAAAGAAACAAATGTAAGCAAATGCAGTTTATGTTTGTGTGTGTTTTTCCCCTCCTCTGTCTAATGCCAAGTCTTGCTTTCCTGATTCACTCACTCCACCTCTCCAAAAGGCTTAAATATAAGAAATTAGAGCAGAAAGGTGGAGTGGAGTAAGGCTAAGGAAAGTTTTAAATGGGAACCACGAGGACTTTGTGAATTATTAGGAAGGTGATGGTCAACTAGCACAGGGATTTGAGAAACGGCATTATACTGCTTGAGTAACCAAACAAGCAAACACACTTGGTTGGGTGAGTGTCTAGTAACATGGACACAAAAGAAAAGGATATTTAAGAAAATAAACCACTGCATCACTTGAGCCTTTTGAACCTTCCAGAACCTTTGGAAATAGCACTGCTATTATTCTTGGGCCAGTACATGGGGCTTCAGCACACAGCAAATGCACACAGCTTGAATGCTCACAAGCTAAAATGCCAAAGGAGATCAGAAGGTGCCATTACAATGCACCCCATTGTCTAGAAAGGGGAAATGTGTGTTTGCTGCTGGCTGAGGGTGTGGATGGGTGGGTGTGTAAAAGACACCTTTCAGTTCTCACCAGGCTTCCCATATCTGCTGTGTGACTGCCCCCCTCCCCGAGACAGCTGATGGTGTTTTAATCTACTGCTACTTTCTTGCTTCTATTGTAAGTGATTTCAGTGCATTTTATTTTTATTAACCTACTTGAAGTTGTTAAATTAAAGGGAAGGAAGAGCATAACTCTTTACATAAAACACACAAATTCTTTGGGCAGCAGTTAGAATAGAATAGAATAGAACTTTATTACGGTCATAAGACCAGCCACAAAGCAGCAGTTAACTTGCTGGCCTGTTATACCTGAACAAGGCTAGCTCCACTACCCAGAGGTGCCTCACTTCTCCTTCTGTTTGTCACAACAACTAGTCCAGCCTGGACAAGAAACACTTTTGTTCCACAATTGTGCTACAACGTCCTATATGTTAAACATAAGCAGCAATTCTAATTCTGCATCTTGGAACAGGAGGACCCCAACTTAAGTCAAAATGCTGAGCCACAGCTGCTAACCAGTAAGAGTCACTTAAGCGCTGGTCCCCAGTAATGCAAGGTCTCCTATGCGAAGGAAATGTACTTACAAGGGGAAGTCTCTTGGTCTCCAGCTTCCTCGCCTTCCACCTTCTGCTTTTTAAAATCACTAAGGTCAGTCTGTAGTATATCAGAGATGGCAGCATGAATCAAAGATGCAGCAAGAAGAGGTGGTGCGTTCCTGATAAACAAAGAAAAACATGCTTAGGTGAGAGGGCTGCATGGGAAAGGGAACTGCTGCTTAGTTAAAATAGGTTTCAGTTTGAATTCTCTAAAAGTTAATGAGGTATCATCCTCTATACCGGGGTGGCCAAACCATGGCTCATGAGCCACATGCAGCTCTTTGACATATAATGTGCAGCTCTCAGAAATGTGTTGGCTGAGCTCCATTGTTACGTGAAAATCCCCTTTTGCCTTTAGTTGTGATTTTCTCTTTATCTGGTTGTGTACTATGGACTGAAGTATCATGCAGATTAAACCTCAACACACAGGTCACAATCAGGTCAAGTCACAACCTCCACTTCCCTGTGGTTATAGGCATCTTAAATCCACCTCCCTGATCATACATTATAGGAAGAAGTCTGGCATAGTAAATCATTGTTTAAGTGTCTCCTGTTCATTGTATTGTTTTAACCCAGTCTCCTACATTACTGTATTCATTGTATTGTTTTAACCCAATCACTGCTTAAGTACCGTATGCAAACTTGAACTGCCTTCCTGGGTATTGCCTGGGTAACTGCCATTCATGGTATTGTTTAAATACCCCCAGCTAGGAAGCCAGCCATTAGACCCCATTGAATTTTGCTGATAAGGGACATCCTGATCTTTTCAATGTTTACCCTGCTGGATGGTGGTAAGGAAGTTACCATTCAGCTCAGCAGAGTCAGAAAACCCCTTTTTAAGAGAGGGCTTCGGCCCACATCTCTCTCTGGCTCCCCCTCCAAGGACACAATACATGTGTGTTGTGTCAGAGGGTCCTCTACACAGGACTGTCCCCCCCCCCTCAACTGCTCTACAGGACAGGTAACTATCTTGCGCCTGAAACTCTTTCCCTTCTTCCTCCCCTTTTTTTCTCCCCTTCTCTCCCCATCTTTAGTTAGCAACTGGGTTTGGCAGACCAGGGACCCCTAAAATCCTTCCCTACAGCCTTTCCTTTTTCTAATTTCCTCGGATGCACCAAATACTTTTTACATGCAACCACCATGAAAGCTAGGTACACTGGATTCAAGTACTAGGACCAAGAAACATATACTTACTCATTTTTCCATGTGCATTATGTTTACCTTTGTGCTTTTGTAATAAAGCTATAATCTTTTATTAAAAGTTATCTTTCTCCCAGTCTCCTCTTTAAGCTAAAGGGAAATTCTCTGCATTACGCCGTCTTGTTATCTAGCCTGCGATCCTGAGGTTCCAGTAAGGGTAGTGTACTAATTCCCCTAAACAAAACAGCCCTTTTGGTAACACCATTTGGCATCACAATATAAAAGGTAAATGAGAACTTTTCAAGTTTTATAGTTATTAGGTATAAACTGAGAATCCACTGGATAAAAACATTAATGTTTGTGGTGAGTAAACATATTTAAGAATTTAAATGTTTCTTAAATATTACAGCTCTCAAACATCTCTCTTGTGGCTCTCAAACATCTCAAGTTTATTGTATGTGGCTCTGATGTTAAGCAAGCTTGGGAATCCCCGATATATACTAATAGCAAATTAAAATACCCAAGTACCTTATCAATATTGAAGCCAAATGAGGCCAATCAAAGGTTCTCACTTGGCAGGTTACCTGCCTCCTCGGACCTGGTAATAATAAATAATAGACTGACTCTCATATCTCATTGGGGGCTGGGAGGCGGGACAATACCTGACCTGCTGCTTTTGCCCTGGCCAGCACCACCAACTGTGCTGGTCAAAAGCAACATGAGGGAGTTACAGGTGAATTCTCACTTGGTTAAAGGATGTACCACCCATCAGGAAATGGGAGCTGAACCAGATCCTCTGGGTCAGTCTTCTACTTTCTGGAGATAAAAGCATACCTTCGCAAGGTAAGAAGGAACAGCCAGGTTCTTCAGCCTGGAACACTGCCTTCTCCCAGTCAAACCACTGGCAAAGGTGTACAGGCAACACTATTCAACAGGGACTTCTGCCCAAATAGTTTGGCTGGGTAAAGTCTGGACACCTAACACACACCAAAGCAGAAGTTGATCATCACCAGATTACAAGATCAGAAAAATGACAGCTTGATAAAATTCAGCACACCAGCCTAACATCTGGCAAAGATCAAGTTTTCACTATGCATGTGGAGAGTTGGCAGTTTTTAAAAACCCATGCATGCTCTCATAAGGCAATATTCATGGTGGCGCTACTCTTCATCAGCGATAGACTTAGTGTTATATATTTTCCAGTAGCTTGTATGTTGCTTGCATGCCAGATACTCCATCATCCATTCAACATGCATGGCATTATGTCACTAATTTGCACTATATGTGCTCAAATTCAGGTAAGTTGTGGAAGCCTGCAATTTAACATCAGAATGCATTGGAAAGCTGAAGGTCCCTGTCAGTGCCAGTCAGTAATTTTACTCAGCATAGCAGGCAGAAGGTAAACAAGGATGTACTGGTAAGAGTGCTGGGTGACTTGAAGTCCATTGGCAAGGGTTCCTGACTCCCAACTACTTAACTAACAACTGCAATAAGAAAAAGCGTTCTTTTCCTCTCAATTAGGCTGTTGAAACAGAAAGCTTAGTGGAACTAGGAGTTGATCTGTGTGCACAAGAACTGAGAGCCAGCTCTGGACTGAAAACACATTCCTTGGCGAAGCATGTGCTTAGAAGCATTCTTTGTTAATCTGATGCACTGCTCACCCTCCTGAATCACTTTTTGGCACCTGGCTCTGACTCCGGGACCTTGTAAAAAACAAAAACAGTGGAGATCCTGTAAGCCTGAAGTCTGTCAATCCTGGCCATAACGAATCAGCAACTTGCACACTATGTGTTAAGTTATCAGTATTTGCACACACACTTCACAGAGCCAAGCCTCCTGTCAGAGCCCTATGAACAGCTCTCCTGCGTTTGATGCCAATCTGACATTTTCTCATGAACTTAGAAATCAGCAGCCTGCAGTGCCAAACACGTACACAGGAGCCCAAAGAATCTCATAATAAGCCAGATAAGCACTTCTAGAATCACTCTTTTACATTTCAGACATTCATTCAGTCAAACTATGGTTTTGTTTCTGAGTAAGCATTCAGTCTTTTGGGAGATGAGAAGGCAACAGATCTTCAGTGCCTCCAAGAGTGCCTAGATGAAAATAACATGCACACTCCAGAGCAGTGGATGGTTACAGCAGTGGTTCCCAAACTTACCAAGGTCACAATGCCCCTGCGGTCTCTTCTTCTTAGCTGAGTTGGGCACTGCCATCTTGGATCTTGCAAATTCTCACAAGATCCAAAATGGTGGTACCCAAATATTGCAAGATTTCATGAGATCCAAGATGGCAGTGCATGGGGGAACAGATAGGAGGGGCGACTGGGGACATCTTGCTGTGCCCTTGCCGTGATCACCTAAGGCTTCACAATGCATACTTTGGGAACCCTGGCTTACAATGTAATCCTGGTCATGCCTGCTCAGACATAAACCCCGCTGAGATCAATGGGACTTATTCCCAGGTAACATGTATTGGACAGCAGTCTTAGAAATGATCTGATTACCATTTTGTAGTACTTTAGGTCTAGCCCCTTTCTTCTGCAGTTTGAGGGTGTGACTCCTTTTGTTCCTTCAGAAAGGAGTTATGTTTTGATTTCCGAATTAGCATGTCCGTTATTTGCATTCAAAGGGGAAGGAAGGGAGTGTAGAGGAAGCCAGGCTTACCAAGCTGCAGAAAAATGCACTTCGAGTTCCATTATTTTTGTAGGTCTGTATATGTACCCCTAACACAACTCAATGCTGAGGGCATTATCAACACAGCTACCACCCTGAGTATTACATATTTCAAAATATTACTGTCTGTTATAGAAATCTGAAAAGAGCAAAGGCAATGGCCACAGTATTGTATCTGCCCAAACACATGTGAATACCTTCATAGCCCAGGTATACAAGATTCAATACTAGTTTAATGCCTTTTCAATATCTCATCATCACCAGCTTTACAGTTCAGAGTACTGCATCTACTTTATTTAAAAAAATAAGAGGCTCTAGGAGACTTATGAAACAACACAACCAATTATAAACAAAACCAAAAATAGTAAGACCATATCATACATATTATATCAGAACCAGAAATGGGGCGGTAGATAAAGAAAGATCTCAAAAATCAGTTTAAAACAATGAAGAACCCAGGAGCGCAACAGGATAGCCACCTGAGTAGTTACTAGTCTTTGTTTTCAATCAGTATCCCACTGCATATGAACATCACTGCTACTTATCTATACTGACCTTCTGCCAAGAACTCAAGACAGTCTACAGATTAACTAAAGATTAAAAAATAAATTGTTGGCGAAAGACAAAACAAAAGTGCAGAGTTCTGGCAGGCCCTTGCTGCTGGGCCCCTCGGAAATGCCTGGCAAGAGTGGTCTCGTCTGGGCTTCTCCCCTTCTTCTGTTCCCTCAGGGAAAATGTCCAAGGAATGGGCTGCCCCTGCTGGCTCTCTCAAGCCACCATAAGCTCCCTGATCAGGGCTTTAGCAACAGTTGCCAGATTTGTACAAGAAATACTACTAAACTATTTTGAGCTGTACCAATAAAGAAAGACACCAGATGGAAAATAAGTGTCAAACCTAAACCTCGTGTCAAAGTGCTCCAATTCATAGTGGATTATTCTGCACCTCCAATTCTGCATCATTCACACACATCTCAGATACACTTAAAGGACTTTGCTCCTTCCATTCATTCTGCAAAGGGGCTGTTTTAAGTTCTTAGCTCATCCTAGGTGTTTCCTGTTATTCTGTTTCCCAGAACAACCATATCCCACATCGGAACTGTGATGGATTGCTCTTCCTCCCAGAACTTCCCACAGGACACAATCTGCATCTAAGGGCACAGCATTTCCTAAAAGGAAGCTGAGTAAGTGGAAACAATGTGAGAGAGAAGAATCAGAAGGCCTTCCCAGATGATTCCACAAAAGACCGCTCTTTATTCTTATAAAGGACACCTGAGCGAGCAATGATCCAATACCGACAACATTATATTAGACAGCTGGGCAGCCTTGCTGAAGAATGACAGTAACACCATCACCATTTTCTTCAAAAAAATGGGAAATTACAACTGCATGTAGCACTGGAGAGGGATGTGTACCAAGTTACAGAGAGAAATGGTATAGTATAATGCAGTTGTGCTGCAAATCAAATGTGATTCACATCTCGCCCCTGCCGTGAACTCCATGGAGAGTCTTAGTCCTCTCAGCCTCAGTCTTCTTCATCTGCAATATGGGAATAACAGTACTTACTCCACTTACAGGGTTGTTCTAAAATACAACGTCAAGAAAAATACACCATACATGCTCTAAATCAGTGTTTCTCAACCAGTAGTATGAGTACCACCAGGTGCTACTTGAGGTGATGTCTGGTGGTACAGGACTTCTGGACATCTGCCACCCAGCAGCGAGACCGGGAATGCAACACAATACCAGTGGTAAGAGGTTTGACTCAGCAGGCAGAGCTCCAAAGCATGCTTCCCGCACCCAAAAAAGCCCACTCATCCACCCTGAGCCTCTTACTGGTGTTTGCTGCATTGCATTGGACTCCCAACCCAGAAGAAACAGGTGATTATATCATCGCTTACTTCTTCCGGTAGTACTTCGAATAGGTGGACCATGTGAAGTGGTACAGCAGGAGACAAATGTTGAGAAACACTGATCTAAATAATATTATTGTTGTCGTCATCATTAAAAGAGCTAATAAAATGAATGGAAGAAAGGAATAAAAGAGTAATGACATGGCAGTTCTTTGCTACATGGGAAAGGGGTCATAGCTCAGATGGAGAGCAAGATTCACAGCACATAGCAAGAATGCTGGGCTGTGGGACCTCTCTGTCTTCACATATATTCAGCACAATCCTATTTGTATCTACTCAGAAATAAACCTAGTTTTCTTCAATGCACTTACTCCCAGGTAGTTACACGGGATTGCAGCCTTAAAGCAGCCTCCACAGAGGCTCTCTGAGACAGAGAGGGTTTGCAAGGGCAACTGGTAATATATCTATGCTTGAAGAATGCAGCCTGTGTTTACTAGCTGGGTGGATTTGTCATGGCAGGCAACACTATAGCTAGGTTGACATAGTTAGATTATTTTTCTAGAGAACCACCGGATTCAGGATTCAATCTGAGCCCAAATTAACAAATGACAGGAACTAATCCCAACCAAGAGGATGTGGGGGAGGGGGTAAATGTTTTAATGTGCCACGCATTGGTACATTGCCCATGCCCCTCCCTAAGAATTCTTGAGCCCCAGAGGAATGATTACACTAGAAAAGGTTTGACAGGGTTTGGAGTCTTGAGGATTTAAGCTGCACAGTCTAACTAGCACTAGCTTCAGGGCAGGTATGCAAAAAATGCAGGCTTGACACATTCAGCTCCTCCCTGCAAGAGTGACAGGTGAGGTGAAAGAGCTGCAGAAGCAGCATCCACTCTGTAGTAGATTGTACTTGGTGGGAAGGAGGATGAGGGTCCCTCCTTTGCAAGTTGTCCATCATACATCCACTTTTCTCCTGTGAAACCCACTTTGAATGCACCATCCAGTGAGATTTTGCCTACCAATGGGAAATAAGTTTGCATCAGCAGCCACAACAATATACCTGCCAATTCTGACCAGTGTACAGATACATTTGCAAGCAAGATGCTCACAATGTACATGTTCTGGTGAAATCAGAGCTACGGTCAGGATAATGGAACACTGAATCAGGTATTCACTGAAAAATGGGGATGGTTCACAATATAATGCACACTCACTAATTAGGAAAGCAAATGCTTGGCAACTGGGTGAATTTTAAGCACAAGGCAACACTTCATTTCGGGTCCCCAAAGAACAGCATTAATTCTGATATTCCTGAACTATACAAAAAGGCACAATGGACTTGTAAAGTCACAAGGTTCCTCCCAGTCATGCTGATGTGACTGATACATCTCAATAACAATACCTATATTGTATTTCCCTTATAACCTTATAAATCCAGCTTTGAGAATAAAATGTCACACTTATATGACAACTACATACAATTAAAAAAAACTTTTTCTGCAATGTTAACACCATGTTTGAAGTGAATCATTTAGTAAGGCAAGGCCTAGTGCTTCAGATGCCTGAGAAGGGGAATGCAGCCGGTTCAAGTTCAGTCCTTGAGTTTCAGAGCCAAGTGGGCATTTGAACCCAGGTCGCTGCTCCCCCTTTAATCCTCATTACAGCCCTGTGAGGTAGTTAACCTGAGTGAGGGAGAGACTGTATGCATCCATTCGAGCTTCATGGCTGAGTGGAACTTCACAGTCCAAAACTGTAACACCACCTGTCCCTTGTTCTTGGTATGTTCATTTTACCTAGATGCACACCTGTCTATTCATCTACACTGAATAAAAACCAAATAATAATAATAATAATAATAATTATTATTATTATTATTATTATTAACCATTACCATAGGGGAAGGTGGCTAGCTCTGCTAACTCAGAAGTAAGTCCCACTGTGTCCAACATTACATACTTGCAGCTGACTGCTATAGAATTGCATTACAAGCATTGCTCCAAGTTCCCAGCATACATACTGTGTCCGTTCAGGAGGAAGTTGGAATAGACCTAAGTAGAAGCGGTCAGCTTTTGTCAGCTGGGCACTATTGTGCGTGCGCGCAACACGACAATGGACAGTCTGGCCAGCACAAAAGCACTGACACACATAGCTCTCCTCTGTAACTCAGATGTCCCTAACCTGGGAAGCCAGCTGTTTTTATGCCTATTGCTCATATTTTCTGTTAGCTGCCTTGAGCGCCCCCATGGTCATGGGGGAAAGGTGGGATAAAATCACAGAAATAAATAATATAAAATAGAGCCAGCTTGGCATAGTGGTTTGGAAGTTGGACTCAGGCCTGGGAAATCCAGGTTCAAATCCCCACTCAGTCATCAGCCACAAAGTCTCCTGGGTGACTTTGGGCCAGTCACTACTTCTTAGCCACACCTACCTCACAGGGTTGTTGTGAGGACCAAAGGAGGGAAGGAAGCATGGAAACCACCCTGAGCTCCTTGGAGGAAAGGTGGTAGAAAAATGTGAAAAACAAATAGAATAAGATGGACAGCTTCTCTCTCTCTCTCTCTCTGTGCGTGCGCGCAGACAGAGAACTATCTTCTAAGACAGTGTTCTGTTCTTCAAGCTGTGAGTTGCAAAGCCTCAGTTTGGAGTTTGTGGCAAACTTTTAAAGCCTGTTCAAGAGGGCTTGGATCCAACTCAATCATAGTACTGCCTTCTCAAAACTCAGAACATAAGAGTAACCCCACTGGATCAGACCATAGGCCCATCTAGTCCAGCCTCCTGCATCTCACAGTGGCCCACTAGATGCCTCCGGGAGCCCACAAGACAACATGATACCTGCGTCCTGGCACCAGTCCCTTGCACCTGGCCTTCTGAGATTGCCTGCTTCTAAGACCAGGAGGTCACATTTTCCCACCATGGCTTGTATCCTGTGATGGACTTTTCCTCCAGAAATCTGTCCAATCTGCTTCTAGGCCTTTGGGTGCCATCACCACATCTTGTGGCAAGGAGTTCCACATGCTAATGCTGGGTCAAGAAATATTTTCTTGTCTGTTCTGACTCCCCCAACACTCAAATTCAGTGGATGTGCCCTGGTTCTGGTGTTAGGAAAAAGAGGGAAAAAGAGGATGCCTCCAAATTCTTGACCTAATCCCGCACAGCCTCTTCTAGCTGCCTTGCCCCACAACTCTTAAGCCCAGCCCTGCTCAGGTTGCTCTACCTCACAAGATTGTTGTGAAGGCACAAGGGGTAGGGGGATGGGATGTGGGCGTGGGGGGACTGGGTCCCGGGAGGGGGATGGGAGCAGTAGTGGGTTTTTAGTCACATACTCTGACTCATACGGCTCACAAAGCCTGCCCTACTCCGGCTGTCCTACCTCACGGGGTTGTTGTGAAGGCAAAGGGTGGGTGCGGTCCCCTGAGGAAGGGAGGATGAGTGGTGGGTCTCCAGCCGTGGCAGGAAAGAGGCTGGAGACCCCGTACTGGGGCTCGTACCCCGGGGAAGACCCGCACCCCGCCCCCTTCCTCCAGCCACGCAGCTGGCCGCGGAAGCCCCCACTCCCTCCCTCGCGGGGGGCCTGGACCCCCTGTCGGGCTCCGGCTGTCACTGGCACCGCCGCTCCCCCGCCCTACCTACCTGCCGGCAAGGAAGCCGCGGGCCAGCTCGGCCAGCTCCGCCGGCGCCTCGGCCTGGCTGGGAGGGCCACCTCCGCGGGGGCTCCAGGGCAACGCCTCCTCCGGGCCCAGCGGCGGCCTGGGCAGCTCCCGCAGGAGAGCACCCAGGAAAGCCCGCGCCGTCGCCTCCGGGCAGGCCATGGCCCCGCGCACGCGCCAGTGCCGCAGCCAAGGGAGGCAGGGAGGGAAGCGCCCCGCGCGGCGGCCCCGCCCACCTACGGTCCTGTCAGGGCTGAGGGAGGGGGCGCCTCGCGCGGCGGCCCCGCCCACCAACGGTCCTGTCAGGGCTGAGGGAGGGGGGAGCCCCGCGCGGCGGCCCCGCCCACCAACGGTCCTATCAGGGCTGAGGGAGGGGGGAGCCCCGCGCGGCGGCCCCGCCCACCAACGGTCCTGTCAGGGCTGAGGGAGGGGGCGCCTCGCGCGGCGGCCCCGCCCACCAACGGTCCTGTCAGGGCTGACGGAGGGGGGAGCCCCGCGCGGCGGCCCCGCCCACCAACGGTCCTGTCAGGGCTGAGGGAGGGGGGAGCCCCGCGCGGCGGCCCCGCCCACCAACGGTCCTGTCAGGGCTGAGGGAGCGACGGGGTGGGGCGAGCCTGGAACGCTCTTCCTCCGACTGGTGCTTGTGTTTTCGCCTTGCCCCAGCAGGCCTGGCGGGGCGAGGGAGGGGGCCAGGCTCCCCCCTCCCCCCAATGGGCGTAAGACGTGGCAGGCTCAACCTGTTGGAGCTGTATAGCTTTCACGGAGACACGTGTATAAACACCCCTATAGATGCACACGTGCAACAACACACGTGTACATACATAACCCATAGCTCCAAATGGATGTAGCAGCGACTACACTGTGCTGTGCAGCCAGGTTCAAATCCCCACTCAGCCACAAAGCAGGAGGCTGCCACCCCGCCCCACTTCCTTGGTAGTCCCATTGGCTACCATGGGACTGACTCCTGAGGCGACACACCTGGGATTGGGCTGTATAGGCTACAATCCTAACTACACTTACCACAGAGTAAGCCCCATTGACCATAATGGGATTTACTTCTGAGTAGACAGGCATAGGATGGGGCTCTGACTGACCTTGGGCCAGCCACTGTGTCTACCTCACATAGATTGTTGTGAAGACAAAAGGGGGGAGAAAGAACCAGGGACACCACCCTGACCTCCCTAGGGGGAGGGCAGCATGAAAATGTGCAATAAATCAAAAATATAAACATGTGTAGTGAGAGTTGACTGGGCAGCTTAGACCCCAATCCTATCATGCCTGCTCAGAAGTACATCCCATTATAGGCACTGGGACTCACTCCCAGGAAAGTGTGGATAGGATTGCAGCCTTACACCACAAAATAAAAAATGGTCCCTTTCACTGGTGAGGGGTTACCCATGTCGCCTTACCTGGAGACCTCTGGGAGTGCTGCCCATAGGATGTATGGCACACTCTGGTAGCATGGCTGCATCAGTGGGGAAGGGCTTTAGGTAGGATTGAGCTGTTAGGCTTTGACATACCACAAGGCTCTTTCTGTCAACATAGACTTGACAGAGCTGCCCAGCTGGATTTTTCTTCCTCAAAATGGATTTTTCCACCCTCCATTCTTAGCTGAACCCAGATGGCTTTACACAAACTCTGTTTCTACAACACACTGAAGAATCATATTAAAAAGCAAGTGTGTACCCTGGAAAAACCATTTTGAACTGCTGTTCAGTGATGGGGAAATGCACTCTCTATATGCTTTGATGAACATTTAATTACCGTATCTATATATAAGAGTTAAGGCCTGACACCTCAAATCTTAGCACAGGAGCAAATACTGCCTTCAATGGGATTTAAAATCCCCCAGTGTACGATCTTGCAGACACAAGAGGGACTGTGGTACCTCTTCTTGGACTGAAGCATTGATTGTGATCGAGACCAGCAACCTAAACTGAGACAAAGGGTTTGGATGAAGCTTTATTATTTATTACTTAATAATAAGTGGTGAATTAGGGACATTACACAAAATAAGCTGCCAGAGCAGCCATTTTGTCCTTGGGTTTCTTTGGGTTGGGCCTCCCTCCGGGCCGCCTGCCCTTTCCTCTCCCACGGCCCTGCCTTTTCCCCTGTCCTCCGCGATGCATAGGGTGCTTCATCGCAGCATGCTTTAGTTCCACCAAATCTTGAAAGACAGGATCGCAGAACACGCAGCCCGAGTGCTGCGTCTCATTGCCTGGGAGGGGAGACTTGGCTTTATTAAAATCCACGTCCACCAGGGCAGCGTCACATGACTCACAGGTCTCTGCTGACACCCGGACCTTGTGGGCGTTTTCAAAGAAGTGCACAACTACGTTGCATCTGTTGCAGGCCATCTTCCACTTGGGCCCAGAGGTCGGGTCAAGCACCAGGACTCCGTTCTCGCATTCCACACACTGCCCAATTCCCAGCATGTTCAGAGAGTGCTGGCATGTGGGGTGGGTGCATTCATTACAGCCCATTCCTGGAGAAAGGAGGACAAAACATGCCAAGCTATGAGCAAACAGTTTCCCACACTGTGGTCCATACTGCTCAGTTCTTGACTTCTGAACTCACACAAATTCTGCAAGCCATTTCTGCAATAAATCATGCAAACAGGGCTGCTGTGAATACATGCATTTGATCTGCACATTTAGGGGGCAATCCTAACCCACTTTCCAGCATAAGGACATAATGACAATGAAGCTCTGAGGTAAGGGAAAAAACATCCCCTTACCTTGGGAAGGCCTCTGAGACTACCACCCAACTGCAGGATGCATCACACGCCTCACTGGCACAGCTATGCCAGTGCTGGAAAGTCGGTTAGGATTTGGGCCTTAGTCTGATTGCACAACCTGGATTTTTTGTTGTAAATCTGGCGTTTTGTTCCAAGGGTCGAGACAAGGAGTGTCAAGGGGGAGCTGAGACTTGGAACTAATGGATGTGTAAGGGCAGAAGTGCTCGGAGCTGCGGGAAAGGATTGGAAGCTGAAATCCCACCACCTGGATGAAGTGTGGAAAGCTGTTATCAAGAAGTTTAAACAAAGCTGCTTTTAAACTTGTTTCTCTCCGCAAAATAAGGTTAAAGTTGCCCTTTTAAAAAGAAAATATTGAGATTCTTAGAATTTTACAATAGCTCATTTTAGATCTCATTTTAGAAGACACATTTTGTGGTACACTCATAGCCATGCAGGATCCTAAAAGTCCCATGTATTGCTCCAATTTTATTGGCTCCAGTCAGCCCAAGTATCAGGTTCCAACTTATAGCCTTTCAGTCAAGACAAACAGCACAGCAGGACATATCCAAAATGCAGTTCAAATCTAAGAGCCACAGTAACCTTTGGGTCCAACTAATGGCCAAATCCTATCCAAATTTCCAGCACTGATGCAGCTGCAATTCCCTGGAGTGAGAACCCTATCATCAGCATGAGACTCAAAGTACTGCTTTTTGAGTATGCTTCTCAGGATAACAAATGCAGCAGCTTTGTTCCAGAAACTCCAAGGTAGGTACTTAAAGTGTGTTGCAAAATGACTGAACTATATATTTGGTTGCAATGAGTCTAACCTTTTTTCATGTCTCTGAAAGGGGGGTGGTTATAGCAATAAGGACATAGAGGGTAGCTCTTCCCTCTGGATCCAGAAGACCACAGCACCAGTTCAAAGTCATCCAGGGGGCATCGCAGCTCTTTGTAGAGTTTAATGGTACCATTCTGGGGGAGGGTGTATGTCTCATCACAGTGAGAGCAGTGGAGACGGCTTGGCTTGGCCTAGATGGGATAAAGGAAAACATTGTCTAGAGCAGCCATTTTCAACCTTTTTCAGCACACGGCACACTGACAAGGCACTAAAATTGTCAAGGCACACTACCAGTTCTTTACTTACATTAAATTACTACATTACAATTAATTTTTAATTAATATAATTAATACAATTAAATCATTACATGACAAAGGACACAACCCTAACCAGGTCTACTCAGAAGTAAGTCCTATTTTGTTCAATGGGGTTTACTCTCAGGAAAGTGTGGTTAGGATTGTAGCCAAAGACTTACAAGAAGTTTGGAGAGTATGAAGTTTGGAATACATGTGATTCTGGAAAGCAGGAAAAATGTTATTAAAGTGTAATGCCAGAGAGTGCTGGCAAAGAGAGGTCAGACTGAGCACATAGTGGGGTGAGGGGCAAAGAAGACACATGATTGAAAGAAGTGTAGGATTCAGCTGGAGTGGGGGGGGGGAGAATGTGAGGAAAGTGATTCTGGACCTTTGAAAGGTGCAGAGGAGTGAAGGGAGGGACAGTAAGAGAGGCGCTAACTTCGATTATGAGATTTGGGGGGGATGTGCATATGGGAGGGAGTGGGGTGGGGAGAAGTGCCAAAGCCCAATCCTAGGCATGTTTACTCAGAAGTAAGCCCCACTATAGTCAATGGGGCTTACTGCCAGGTAAGTGTGGATAGGATTGTGGCCCAATGCCCTTCCCCTAAAAGGCAAAAGACAAGGCAGGGAGGGTCGCTTTGGGGGGTTGCAGGCAACTGGGGCACCAGGACCCTTTTAGCCAGCCAGTTCTTGGGCTGGTGGCCTCAGCAGACTCGCTCCTTCCTATCTGCTTGCCTGCTCCTGCCTCCCTAGTTCTCACTCTGGACCTCTCTGCCTGGACTTAATACCCAATCCTAGGCGTGTCTACTCAGTAGTAAGCCCCATGTCAAAGGGGCTTACTCCCAGGTAAGTGTGGATAGGCTTGTGGCCCAAAGCCCTTCCTCTGAAAGGCAAGGCAGGGAGGGTCGGCTTGGGCAGTTGCAGGCAACTGTGGCACGAAAAGGGACTTTCATGGACCCTTCACCAGGCCAGCCAGTTCTTGGGCTGGTGGCCTCAGCAGACTCGGACCTGCTTGCCTGCTCCTGCCTCCTTCGTTCTCACTCACTCCGCGGGCTTCTCTAGCTGCCCAATCAACATGCGGGGCAGACTTGATACCCAATCCTAGGCATGTCTACTCAGAAGTAAGCCCCATAATAGTCAACAGGGCTTACTCCCAGGGCTTACTCCCAGGGGATCGGGTTGCAGCCTTCCTCTCGCTCAGCAGCAGGAGCAGCCATGGCTGCTCCTTTTTCACCAGCTGCCACCTGAGGGTCAAAGCAGCCGATTCTCCCCCATGCGCATGGCTGCTGCCTGCCTCCTCTCACACACCTGAGGCTGCCTCACAGCACACCAGTGTGCCACAGTACAGCAGTTGAAAACCGCTGGTCTAGAGCAGGGGTGCCCAAACCCCAGCCCTGGGGCCACATGCAGCCCTGGAGGCTTCTCAATGCGGACCTCAGGGAACCCCCAGTCTCCAATGAGCCTCTGGCCCTCCGGAGATTTACTGGAGCCCGCACTGGCCTGACGCAACTGCTCTGAGCGTGAAGGCGACTGTTTGACCTCTCGAGTGAGCTGTGGGATAAGGGCTCCCTCCACTGCTTGCTGTTTCATGTCTGTGATGCAGCAGAGGCAGCAAAGGAAAGGTCAACCTTGCTTTGTGCAAGGCCTTTTATAGGCCTTGAGCTATTGCAAGACCTTCATTCATTCATATAAGTTCATCTTTAATATATTCATTTATGTAAACTTATGCAAATTTATTCAAATTTTAAATGCAAATTAATTCTTTTTTCCCCGGCCCCCAACACAGTGTCAGAGAGATGATGTGGCCCTCCAGCCAAAAACTTTGGACACCCCTGGTCTAGAGCATGTCTGGACTGGAAAGCAGAGTATAGATGTAGTTAGTCAAAGACGATGCCCTCCATTTTGTAATTCTTCATTTAGAAAACGGTGGTAAAGCTAAAGGAGTTTCAGCTGACACAGTCTTTGTAGCATTCTATTCTTATCTGTGAAACTTTTCGATTGCATTGTGTTAAATTCTATGTTCTCTGTACCTGTATATACTTCATAAAACGATGACATTTTCCACAGCGGGATAGGGGCTTGCCTGTGGCAGCAAGTGGCGAGAAAGACACTTCCATCAATTCATCCATACCTGCCAAAAACAAGTCACAGAGAATTTGGCATTCAACAGCCACATCACCCTTTCCTTCCTGGCAGGCAGAGAAAATAAAACACAGAATACACACTCATCCCTAAGCTCACTGACTTGTGGTAAGTAACACAGGGCGCAATCCTAACCCACCTTCCAGCACTGACATAAGGGCAATGCAACTCCTAGGTACAGAAACAAACATTCCCTTACTTGGAGGAGGCCTCTGTAAGTGCCCCCCCCCCAACTGCAGGATGCAGCACATGTTCCATTGGCACA
Source organism: Tiliqua scincoides (assembly GCF_035046505.1). NCBI lineage: Eukaryota > Metazoa > Chordata > Lepidosauria > Squamata > Scincidae > Tiliqua > Tiliqua scincoides. The sequence goes on from NC_089834.1 coordinate 8,394,217, forward strand.
GCTATGCCAGTGCTGGAAAGTGGGTTAGGATTTGGGCCACAGAGGGCCACAGAAGTTATTTCCAAGTGAGGTTAGGACTGCAATTAATTTTTCTAATTTATTCCAGTGGTGAAATTTGGGGCAGGGGGTGGCATATGAATCTCATTGTTCTTGGTGCCTTTCCCAAAAGAATATAATCCACCTTTATGGAAAAAAATGCTCTCCACTAGATTCTGAATGCTCTGGTAACCTTCTTGAGTACAATCACCAAGTATAGATAGATTAAAAAAAAAAAACCCTTACCAGCAATTGAATCAACAAAGTAGTGAAACTTCCTTTTAAAGATATCCAGGGTATGCTCCAGGACCTGGTGATAATTTGCTTTGCCTAAAGCAATCAGATTGAGTTGCTTCTCAACTGCACTTCGGATTGTGGGAAGCACAAGCTCTGCATCTGAGAGAGGGAGACAGAAGTTTTTTTTAACAAATACCACTGTAAGCAAATATAAGGGCACAATTCAATCAGAACAAATAGGAGCTGGTCCTCTTGCATAGTTTCTACTCCCATCAATGACACTTGTGAAGAAGGCATCAGAGGGCTGCATTCAGCATTCTAAGTGTTTACCAGTATTTCTACCTAAGCTCTGCCGTAATTTCCCCTCGTGGAATTGTGTCCACCAGCTGTGCGGTTACATACGCCAAATGTTTTCTTAAAAATAACATTTTAACTACTTTTCTCCTTGGCGAGACCCTTGCCAGGGTCTTCGGAGCAATGCTAAGAGAAAAACACACATAGACAGACCTATTTTATAGTAGCCATGGACAAGAACAATGCCCAGGTTTGTCGGCTTCAATCTGCGGCCACTCTCAACAGTGACGTAGTTGCGCTGGCAGATGTTGTTGATATGAACTGGGATGCTGGCATCCGTTCCTAGTACACATACACACACAAAGCATCAATTTATAACTCTTGCATCTATTTATCCTCATCTCTTTTGTTCTCCTCAAGCTTCTAAATAACTAGTTTTATTTATTTAAATAAACAGCCTGATCCAGCAGGGCTCCTCTTATGTTCTAAATAACTAGTTCTTTCTCACGCCTTAAGCACAGGAGACAGATCCCTACCCATACTTGATGAATCCCCTTTTCCTCAACATATGCTATACTTCACTCCGCCAAGTCAGGTTTCCTGTTTTCTAACAGAACCAATAAACACAGTTACAAAGTGATTCAATTTGAAGACAGGTGAAAAGCTTTCCGAACAGCACAACCACGGTTAACAGTTAGTACCTCCAAAAAACTGAAATAGTTACAAACCCAAGGTGAGGGGCATGCAGAGTTTAGCACTCCAGCTCCTGAAAGCAGAAGTTAAACTATTAATACTGCATTCAGTTCAGTCTTGCTGGATTATAATTTTCACCACGTCTGACCAAATAAATATATCTATAACTCAAGATACACAAGGAAGGATTTGCTAGGATCCTTAAGATCAGCCACTCTTGTAGTTGTTGCATGCAATTGTGCAATTTTGAAGCATCAGAAATGTGTTGTCTTCACTGTGCCAATAAGATATGGACAGGCAGGCTGTGGTGTGCTATTCCATGGTCAGAAGTAAATTGGCATATTATTCCACTTTTATTGTGCTACAAAAATGTGCTGGAGGAGATGTAGTGTGAAATGCACCACTAGAGAGGAGTCCTACCAATGCCATGCTTTTCCATCAGAGTGATGAGCTCTGCTTCAGTCAAGTAATCAGGAGGGCAGGTTTGTTTTTCCAGCAATTTCACTTCGCTGATGGGGAAGGTGTCTCCTCTCTCGCAGTTGGGAAGACTCTCTTCGGGTGGGATGCTCTGCCAGGGCATGATCTCTGTGAAACCTGGCATTGGGTTAAGACAATAAAAATAGGTGTTACTGCTTTCTAACTTCCATATCTTACTTAAAACTCTGCCTGAAGTGTCTGAAAAGACACAAAGAATGAGACATGCAACCCTCATCCTGCATCCTCATCCCCTTACCTGGTGAGATGACAGTCTTTCCTACACAGGTAAAATGTTCAGGACCAATGCCAAAAGCAATGGTTGTTTGGAGGTATTTGCAGTCAGCACTGACAGTGGCAATGAAATGCCTAGTAATGTATTCATATAATCTCCACCCATCTCCACCTGGAAAACAGACAGACAATTCATTTCTTCCAAGCAGTGGGCAGAAGGCAAATTTTGCAAAATTCAGTGGGAGGGGTAGGTTCATCTGTTAATCTCAATTGTTCTCAATACTTATACCCTCCTCAAAATGCCCATGTAGGGCAATGTAGGGCAAATAAAAAATGTAGGTTTCTACACCCAAAGAGGTTTAACAATCTCCCCACTGCCACTATGGCAGATTGAGGTACAGCCATTGTCAGCTTGACTTCTTACAGCCCAATCCTGAGCTGCCCAGAGTGCCCAGGCTTGACAGCACTGAAAAGGGCTGCCACCAAATCCTGCGCCTCCCGCGTTACTGCGGGAGGCTCCTCGGGAGAAGGGCACGTTCATCCCCTTCCCCTGAGTAAGGTAAGCAACCCCGCAATGGGGCTACTCACTTTAGGTGCTCGTGTAGGGCGCGCAGCCCTGCACAAGCATATCCTCCTCTCGCCTGCCCTCCTGCACGGCTCCTGCCCGCCCCCGCTGGCCTCTCCCTCCCTCGAACACCTCCCCCACACCCCCGTCCACATCCCAGCCTCCCGTTCCGCAGCCCGGCAGTCTGGGAGACCGCCAAGCTGCAGAACTTGGGCCACCACCAGGTGCTGGGCTAGCACTGGCGGGAGCCCAGCAGTGAGCCCTGCAAATGTGCCTTACGGCACGTTTGCGACTGTGGCCAGCAGCAAGGAGCCTGCCGCCGACCACAGGATTGGGCTCTTAGTTTCCATAGCTTCTCATGTGAGACACAAGTTCAACCTTAGACTGGTAAACACATCAGCATACAGTAAGATCTCAATGCTGCTTCCTTCAGCATTGATGCATTTCAGCACTTTGTCCCCAAGTGATTGGCAGCTATTCTAGCCAATAAAAGATGTGAATTCTGGGCCAATCAGCTCCTGTCTATTTGATTAATGGAACTAAACCATCTGAAACTGAGCCCTCCCTCTCCTAAAGACTTGCTGGCAAGCCCAGCCCTCTCCTCAAGGTCTGTAAACTGGTTGCCAGTGCTCAGGAGTTTAAAATCACAGACAGGCACCTAGTTCTGCTTCTGATGCAGTTCGCATGGGAGTGATTGGCGGGTGGTCCCCAGCATCATGGCCCTTCCTCGGTCTGTTAATACCTTCTGCCAGCAATGCTTTCACCTAAGGGGAAAGAAAAAGAAGCAAGGATGTTTCGGGTTATACATTGGACTCCATGGGCAGGATCCAGCCAAAGATTATGTTAAAATCTCTCTGATCTCAAAAGGAAAAATTGAGGCATGTGCATAATTCTCACACTAAAGCCAGTGAAGCTTAGGTGTGTTTCTCTGTGGTTGAACTGCAATCTCTTTTCTAGCAGTTACACAAGCCTTGGTGCGATCCATGCCATCAAGTTTGGACAGTGTAGATGTGGCATATATATCCATAAAAGACCAAGTGCCATTTTATGCACACTTACCGTTTCTGCCCAGTAAGGATTATTGGCCTGCTGTCGCAGAACACCTTTCAAGTCGAAGTTTTCCGGGTAGTGGGTAGTTTCTGTTCGAGGGTAACTAATGTAGCCCTGTGTATAAAGCCGTTCAGCTATTTGCATAGCATGCTGGGGTCCCATTCCTAGAAGGAAAATATTTAGCTGTGGTTCGTTTTGCAAACAAAAATGGTTAAATTTCTTATTGGTCAGCAACAAAATGTTCACAGGCAAAACGGTGTGACTTTTCGTGGTTTTACGCTTGAGTTAAACTTTTTCCACAGTTGTGCTTCTGCTCAATCATGCACAAGATTTTTTTTCTTTCTTCTCTTATTTGCTTTGTGGTCCAGAAATCTAAACAAAAATATGTCAACAGAGAGAGGCAAGGCCAGTCAACACGTAAGGCTAACTGAGGCAGCTGCCTCCTGTTGTGGATTGGTGAGGGGGTGTGCACCACCCATTACCGCCACTCCTTCTCTCTCTCTGGATTTAAAAAAAAGAGAGGGCAACAATCTCCAGTACCAGGGAGATACTGTACTAACTGGAGATACTCCAATACCAGGTTCAATCCTATCCAACTTTCCAATGTGGATGCAGCTGTCCCAATAGGACATGCACTGCATCTTGTTGGGGCGGGGGGGGGGGCAGTCACAGAAGACTCTTCAAGGTAAGGGAGCATTTGTTCCCTTACCTTGGAGCTGCATTATGGCTGCATTGGTGCTGGAAAGGTGGATAACCCTCCATTCTTCTCTCCTTCACACTTCCTCTTCTGCTCCATTCTTCTACAAATCTTAGATATTATTAATTATTAACAGTATTTATATACCGCTTTTCAACTAAAAGTTCACAAAGCGGTTTACAGAGAAAAAATCAAATAACTAAATGGCTCCCTGTCCCAAAAGGGCTCACAATCTAAAAAGATGCAAATGAATACCAGCAGACAGCCACTAGAACAGACAGTGCTGGGGTGAGGTGGGCCAGTTACTCTCCCCCTGCTAAAAAAAGGAGCACCCACTATGGTATGGTAGCATTGGTGGCCAGTAAACTTCCAGGTTATAGGGGCATACCATTTGGCATGCTGCCTCAAATGCTGAAAGCTCCTGGGTTAGCTCTGGAGGAGAACACAAGAAGCTTGACTGAGGAGACATCTACCCTTGCATGACTCTTGTGTCACTAGAGCCTCCATAAACTGCACGCATCAGATGCTTGGGAGAAGGATGGGAGATTGCAGTCTGATACTGTGTAAATTTATCCAGCAGGAAATCTCACTCAGATCAATGCAGAGACACTGAGAGAAATTTTATTTGGGGGTACAGAGTTTCTTCTGGGCCACTTCCCTTCACACTGGTCCCTTCACACTTCCCTCCCTTGGGAAGGAAGGGATCCCCTTCCCTTCACACTTCCCTTCACACTGGTTATTCCTCCTGGGCCCAATCCACCCATCTCCTTTGGCTCCTGGGGCCCCTTTTGGACCCCAGGCATGATGTCCCCCCTGCACCCCGCTTTCAGAGGCCCTGGCTCAATGGAGCTTACTCTCCTGTAATAGCAAAGGATCACATCCTCCTCACACTCTGTCTAGGTGGAACAGAAAAGGGTAAGCTGCTTCAGGCTGCTTAGGGTAGGAGTACAAGTCTAGACAAAGGGAAAAGAGCAGCCAAGAGATGGAAATTCTGGAGGCCTTGCTGATGACTAATGAGATGAAAGAGTAGATAAAGCATGCAGAGTCATTAGTCATCCTCGAGAATTTCCCAAACACTTCCAAAACATGCATTTGAGTCGAGAGCTACACTTCTCTGCTGCATTTACCCAAAGCGGCACTGGCAACTCTCAGCATTTCCACAGTATTCAGAGCCAGGGGTCTTTGTTTGGCCTTCTCTTTTCTACTCATGGATTCTACCTAAAAGACAAAACTTCCCTTAGTGACATCTCATCATATATTTATGACACCCAGTAAGCCAAAGCATGAACTGGGTGACATTTCAAGCAATTTTTGCCCCTCCACAAAGCGAGACAAGGTTTTTCTAACCCACTTTCTGAATGTAAGGAGGTGTTGGCGGAGCAGCTTTTGACTGTTTGGTTGGGCCATGGAATGGTGCAGTCTAACAGATAAAAATGGTTGCACATCTTTCCTCTCCGAATTACAAGAAGAAACTGACAAGAATTAAAAGGGAGAGAGAGAATCAGGAGAGTCACCAGCAAGTATCTCGTAGGTGTGAATATTGGTTTCTTTCTAAGGATCCACTAATGAGTTTAAGAATTTTATAAAAATATGTCGCATACTGACAGGCTTAGAGCACAGTCCTAACCCCTTATGTCAGTGCTTTCCAGCACTGGCATAGTGGTGCCAATGGGGTATGTGCTGCATCCTAAAGTTGGGTGGCACTTACGGAGGCCTCCTCAAAGTAAGGGAATGTTTGTTCCCTTACCTCAGAGCTGCATGGCCCTTATGTCGGTGCTGGAAAGCACCGACATAAGGGGTTAGGATTGCGCCCTCATATCTTTCTCCAGTTCTGTTCTGGACACATGGCCTGGGATCCATGAAGCTATTTATTTGTTACATCTTCCAAACCTGGACATGATTTAATTCAATAAGGTTGCTTCATCACATCCCTTCAGACCATCCAATGGAGCTACTTCATGTAGCTTCAGCCTGCTAAGCAGGACTTGTCAAATCCACTCCCCTTGCCTTATCACCACTTTCACCTAACCATCTCCATCAGTCACTTACAATTCTGATTTGTAAGATGCATACCCAAAAGGAGTTGCTATGGCTCTTCATATTTTGGTCACATGCAACCAGTTCTCCCTCACAGCAAGTACTCCGTTAGCAGAAGCCAGAGGGTCACAGTGCTGACAGGCTGCTGCTGGTAATGTCATGAACCCTCCCAAGTGTGGTTTTGCAGCATTTTAAAGCTCGTTTCTGACTTCCCTCCTTCCAAAATAAGGTGACTTGATTGATTAAATATACAAGAGACTTTTTAAAAGCAACAACTATTGTTATTCTTCAAAGGTGGATAGAGAGAAAGCACAAGAGAGGTAAAAGAAGGGCAATTGAATCAGTGGTAAGGTTGTTGGTAAATGTGAGTGTTAAAGCCATTGCTAAGGCAAGGGAAGCCAGGCTTGTCATGTTGGAAGAAAATCTATTCAATGTTGCATGCCTGCACACACACGTGTGTGTGTGTGTTTTAAATGTTTGTAGATACCCTTGACAGGAAAGACACAGCAACTGTATCCTGAAAGAGAAACACTGTTCCAGCTTGGAGCACAAAACTGTGTTTCTCCCTCACTAAATTTAGCACAGAAGGGGGGGGAGGAAGAATACTTTATTTTTAGTTCAAAATTTGAAGTATCATACACTAACAATGAAAACTAAAATGTCCATGTGACATATTTAGTGATATTGATATTTACTATGGTATAAACAGGCCGCTGTCATTTTTCAGAGCAATTCAGTCCATATGCAACCATGCTTACCTTTGCTTCTTTTGCCACTTTGGTTAAGTTGAGGAACATCTGAGCAACCTCTCTGTCAAATACTCTCACTCTGTCCCAGTCCAGTGTCAAACAGCTTTCTTTATCATGGTTAACCTTGCAGGAAACATACAGAAACATTAAGAGCACTCTCTGGTCCTTCTCCAGGAATATAGCTAACCCAAGGCCCATTCCATCAACGATTATTCACTTTTGAGACGACAACACCACCATATTCAGAAATCTGGACAAATGAAAATAATTTTCACCAGTAACATTGAAGCACAATACGATATCTAGGGAAACAGGAATGGTGAATGTAGCTTACCTTAGCTTGTAGCACCCAGTAGGTTTCAGGCTTGAAAGACTGGATTTTATCATGTCGTTCCACACAGAACCCCAGTGTCGGGGTTTGACACGGCCCAAAGGAGATCAATGAACTGTCTAAATTGCCGTACTTCCCCTGGAAATATTTTGTCTGAAACCTAAATATGAAATAAAATGAAATAAATGTAGCATCTCACACCATCTACCACCTTTAGACAGAGAGTCCATTTGGATGGAATACTTGCCGGGGGGGTGGGGGGAAAGGGTCGCATCCCCAAGGTGAGTTTCCCAACACAAGGCCATGAAGTTCAAAGTAGCCCACCACACAAATTCAGTGCTGTGTCTTGACTTTCCATATCACTCCTGATGAAAGTCACTGATGTGACTACAGATGGGGAAATTCACAGCAGGGTGACTCACGTGGTGAGTTCTACCAAAGAATGGTGAGTGCAGTGACTGCTACTCCCAGCCAAAGCCCATGAAGAGCATACCAAGAGAGAAAATAACTGGCTTGACCTGGAAGGGCTCCATGGATACCTTGTAAATGCACAGCCAATTCTCAGATCCAGTTCCTGACGGGCATCCACTGACAACGCCTCATTGTGGTTCGGCTCTCCTAAGTGGTTCATGGCATTGCAGATGTCTGTGTCAGTAATGGAGCTGAATTTGGCTCTGTATACAGTCCTTTCACTGCTACGAGGCTTATTCATCACAGGACTAACAGCATCCAGGACCTGAAAAGAAATCAAAGGATTTACTTTTTAATTAAACACATAATGGACAGAAGCCACTAGACAGAACAACTCCTGAACAAGAATAATGGAAATGAAGAGGTTGCATGTCAATAAGGCTGCAGTCCTAAACATCTGTCCAGTGGAGTATGCTCCACTGAAGACTTCTGAGCAGACACACAGGTTCTGTTATATTTCTCAGACTTGTGTAATTTCACTGGCACTTGTGTAAGAGAAATGCCTGACAGGTGGCACCCAGAACACTTAGGGTGCAATCCTAACCCATTTTCCAGCACAGAAATAAGGGCAATGCAGCTCCAAGGAAAGGGAACAAACATTCCCTTACTTTGAGGAGGCTTCTGTGAGTGTCACACAACTGCAGGATGCACCCACATATCCCATTGGTACAGCTATGTCAGCAATGGAAAATTGGTTAGGATTTGGGCCTTAGGCTGCAATTCTATTCTCACTTACCTGGGAGTAAGCCCCATTGACTATTATGGGGTTTACCTCTGAGTAGACATGGATAGGCTTGAGTTCCGAAATGCTTTTTCTGTAACAAAAATGGCACTGAATGGGTTTAGGCTCTCGCCTTTAAACGATGCAGCAACACGTGGAAAGGCATTTTGAAAATGCCTGAAGAATGTAGAAACTGGAGACAGGGTTGAGCAGTGAAGTGGCTAAGTTTGCAGATGACACCAAACTTTTCCGAGTGGTAAAAACCAGAAGTGATTGTGAGGAGCTCCAGAAGGATCTCTCCAGACTGGCAGAATGGGCAGCAAAATGGCAGATGCGCTTCAATGTCAGTAAGTGTAAAGTCATGCACATTGGGGCAAAAAATCAAAACTTTAGATATGGGCTGATGGGTTCTGAGCTGTCTGTGACAGATCAGGAGAGAGATCTTGGGGTGGTGGTGAACAGGTCGATGAAAGTGTCGACCCAATGTGCGGCGGCAGTGAAGAAGGCCAATTCTATGCTTGGGATCATTAGAAAAGGTATTGAGAACAAAACGGCTAGTATTATAATGCCGTTGTACAAATCTATGGTAAGGCCACACCTGGAGTATTGTGTCCAGCTCTGGTCGCCGCATCTCAAAAAAGACATAGTGGAAATGGAAAAGGTGCAAAAGAGAGCGACTAAGATGATTATGGGGCTGGGGCACCTTCCTTATGAGGAAAGGCTACGGCGTTTGGGCCTCTTCAGCCTAGAAAAGAGACGCTTGAGGGAGGACATGATTGAGACATACAAAATTATGCAGGGAATGGACAGATAGGGAGATGCTCTTTACACTCTCACATAATACCAGAACCAGGGGACATCCACTAAAATTGAGTGTTGGGCGGGTTAGGACAGACAAAAGAAAATATTTCTTTACTCAGCGTGTGGTCGGTCTGTGGAACTCCTTGCTACAGGATGTGGTGCTGGCGTCTAGCCTAGATGCCTTTAAAAGGGGATTGGACAAGTTTCTGGAGGAAAAATCCATTATGGGGTACAAGCCATGATGTGTATGCGCAACCTCCTGATTTTAGAAATGGGTTATGTCAGAATGCCAGATGCAGGGGAGGGCACCAGGATGAGGTCTCTTGTTATCTGGTGTGCTCCCTGGGGCATTTGATGGGCCGCTGTGAGATACAGGAAGCTGGACTAGATGGGCCTATGGCCTGATCCAGTGGGGCTGTTCTTATGTTCTTAACTGACCTAAAGAATGTAGTCTCCAGCTAGGGTTCCACATATGGGTTTTTTTACAGTCAGGTGCTAGAGATGGATGAGCAAATGAAGTCTGCCGTCCTTAAATTTGGGAGTGTTTTAATACAGGGACAGAAAACTGAAGGCTTGCAGGCTATCTGGGGTTCAAACTACAATTAGGATAATTATAAAAGATGTTGGGAAGTGTAGGATAAGTAGGAAGTGAGCTTGTTAGGTTTGCTGGTTTAAAAATGTGGTAGCAAAAACAGCGAGACTAGAAGTACGAGGGTCGCCCAGAAAGTAATGCACCACATTTTTTTTCTCAGCCTACAGTAATGCGAAACTTTAGATATACATTATTTGAATTTTCAGGAGTGCGCACACAAATTTTTGGTTTCTTCAGACAGATAGCGTAGCTGCAGCAGTGTTTCAAAATGGCATCTGTAAGTGATGTACGTTACAAGCAGCGTGTCGTCATTGAATTTCTCACTTCGGAGAAAGAAACTGTTGGGAACATTCACAAACGTTTGTGTACAGTTTATGGAGAATCTGCAGTCAACAGAAGTACGGTTAGTTCTGCAGTCAACAGAAGTACGGCTGGGCACAGAGGGTGAGGCCATTAGAAGGCGGTTCGGCAGAGCTCCAAGATTTGCAGCGTTCGGGGCGGCCATCCACGGCTGTCACACCTGACAAGACGCAGCTTGCTGATGTGCTCATTCGCGAGGACCGACGCATAACGACTAGGCAGTTGGCGCTGAAGCTGTCAATCAGCAAAGGAATACAATCATCCGTGCTCTTGATTACTCAAAAGTGTGTGCACGATGGGTTCCGCGCTGTCTTATGGTGGACCACAAATCTCTCAGAAAAAACATTTCTTCTGAGTTGCTGAAACGTTTTGAAGATGAGGGGGAAGCGTTCTTGTCCAGGATTGTGAAAGGTGTTGAAACCTGGGTTCACCATTTTGAGCCCGAAACAAAACGACAGTCGATGGAATGGCGTCATCCTCAATCTCCACAGAAGAAAAAATTCAAAGCAACTGCTTCCGCCGGTAAGGTCATGATCACTGTGTTTTGGGACTGTGAGGGCGTCATACTAATTGATGTGATGCCAAGAGGCAGCACCATTAATTCTGAAGCTTATATGAAGACATTAACCAAACTCAAGAAGCGCTTCCAGCGACTTCGGCGCCATAACAACCCAGGTGAATGTTTGATTCAACATGATAACGCTCGGCCTCACACAAGTTTGAGGACTTCAGAACACATCACTAAACAGGGTTGGACATCCACCCTAGAGCCCTGACCTAGCTCCCTCAGACCTCTACTTGTTTGGGCCATTAAAGGATGCCATTCGCGGAAGACATTTTGAGGATCACGAAGAGGTAATTCGCACAGTGCAGAAACGGCTTCGTGACCAGAACAAGGAGTGGTACCGACAGGGCATATATGCCCTTGTGTCTCGCTGGAGGAAGGCCATAGAACTGGACGGAGATTGCGTGGAAAAATAGGGAGTGTAGAAGAAACATCATTCTTTCTTGTGTGTAAGTTTCATTGCGTTCAATAAATAATTGTTGAAGAAAAAAAATGTGGTGCATTACTTTCTGGGTGACCCTCGTAAGATGACACATTCATTCCTTTCTTTTCTAACCAACATTTATGATTTTCAAAACCCCTGTATCCAATGAGCTAAAAAGTAAATGGATGCTTTTTCACATTTGGGAATAAGGCAGGGGTTCCCTAAATGTGCCTTAGGGCGTTGCAGAACACTCACAGAGCAACACAAGATGTCACCTCTCCCACCTGTTCCCTCCAGGCACTGCTACCTTGGATCTCATGAGAACAAAGATGGCAGAGCCCAGCTCAGATGGGAAGAAGAAGCTGCAGGGGCATCATGACCCTGAAAAGTTTGGGTGCCATTGGAATAAGGGTAAGAGAAGTTATGTAATACTATAGAACCAAGAGGTATGAGTATCTATCAGTTGGGCATTGGTAGATATTACAACCTCAAAAAAATAAAAATGATTGTTAAAATAAAATTGTGAAATAGGCAAGATACATGCAGCCTTCTGGCCCAACAGACATAGTACTAATCAAGCTTCCACACCAGTTTTTGAACTTTCCACCAAACTATAAAAGTTTCACTAGTTTCACACATAAATGCCCACTACATTGATGTAATAAATTATTCCCAGGAATCAAACCTCAAAGCAGATGTTTTCACCTTCCTTGTCACAATCCAACCACAGAACAACGAGGTCACAGCCTCTTCCTTCTACCTAAAATAAAATACATTTTCTCCAGTCACTTGAGAAGTAGATATGCATTCAGCATTAAATATATTTATCTTTCACATTCTGCAGATTCAGGCTTCCTATTCAGCTGGAGGAAGAAGGTGGGTGGGAGATAACTCACTGCTTTGCTGCAAAACTGATCTGGTAGTCTTATCCTAAGTTCAGGCTAAGGCTATCAATCTTGCATATTCTGTACTTTTTGGAAATAGCCATCCATTTGTGGGACTTCCTTCTAAAGAAACATACAATCAGACTACATAATGACTACCATTTCCTCCCTGATCATGCCTATGAGGGCCCGCTAAATATGATAGCTACCACTTTAAACCAGTAGAACCAATGTGGTTAGCTCTGCATTCACTTGAGCAACCAGGGTTCAAATCCCTGCTTAGGAATGGAGTTCACAGGGTAACAAACTCTCTCTTCACCTAACCTACCTCACTGTAGACATAAAATTGGATAGCTGTTCTATGCTTGGAATAATGATGGGATACAACTGGGATGAAGAAAAATATAGGGTAAGTGTCAAGGGATCAGCTGTTTAAAGTTCCATGCTTCTTTTCAAACAAGCCTCAGCAAATACCTGTAAGAACTTCACCATGTTCAGTTTGGGATTTGCTTCTTTTTTTTCCGTTGGGGCTTTACTAAAAAGTTCAGCTGGGTCCACTTTATCCCAGTTGTTGTATTTTCCTAGGAAGTGCAAAAGGTTGAAAAACAGATCTAAATACTTGAAAGTAAAACATTAATGCAAACACAGTAGGCTATATCTGAAGAAAGTGGAGCCTGTGCAATCCTATGCATGCCTACTCAGAAATAAGCACCATTAAATGCAAGGGGACTGTACATAAGATTGCAGCTTTAGAGCCACTGAAATTAATGGGACTTCAATTAGTCACAACTAATTGGTTGCATAGATTTCAATGATGCTTAGTCAGGGTTCCCTTTCTTTGGATCCAACTCCATGACTTCAAATGTTTTCTGTGCCTTTCTATTAAAGAGCAACACTTCTGCGTTTCAGTATTCTAAATAAATATTCTCACAGCATGGGTCAACAAGGAAAGTCAGTCTGATGATCTGTTATGTTCGTTGGAAAACCAACATGAAGGAGCAAATTAAGATAACATTTTCTCACTTGTTCTCCAGGTCAGATTCAATTAGTTGCATAGTGGCTGGATTCACACATAATAGCCAAACCATAGTTTAACTGCTGGGGCTGCACTTAGTCTTATTAAGGGCGCAATCCTAACCAACTTTCCAGCACCAGTATAAGGGCAATGCAGCTCCGAGGTAAGGGAACAAACATTCCCTTACCTTGGGGAGGCCTCAAGGGGGCCTCAAGGCCTCCTAGGTGGACTGCCCCCAGCTGCAGGATGCAGCACATGCCCCACTGGCAGAGCTATGTCAAAGCTGGAAAGTTGGTTAGGATTTGGGCCTAACTCCTTCCTAGCATCATGTACTCAAACTTCCTCCGCCATTTCCTAGTTTGGTTTCCAATTCTGGTTGGCGACAACCACAGTTTGCCCAATTCAAAAGCCACAGCAAACTGCAATATATTATACTTAGGGATAGAGGGAATTGAGGGAACCCTTTATATTCTCAAATAATAATTGTATTGCTCCTAATAGCAGACAGTTTTGAACAAACAATACTGTACCTATAAAATCCAGCGTCATCACATGACCACACACAGATGTCATCTTGAAGCGGGCACTTTGTCCAAGGAACGATCCTGTGTACTCGTGCACTGAGCATGCTCCATTCAGTCCTTTGCGAGAGGTCATGTTTCCTAGGACAAGAAACCATCCCAACAATAACTAGCACTAAGGGGACATTTCACTTATTATATTTTCTGGCACAGAGATGAACTGTGCTTCCAACCTGGAACCAGAACTGCCTTGTGAAGGATCAACAAAGGGAATGTGACCCTGTTCATTTTGCTGGAAAAGAACACAGCGCCACATTTTGTTAGACTGCTTGTGGGGCTTGAGAGTCAGAGGCCATACACACATATAATGTAAAAGCTTCCGACAAGACCCTGGGTTATTTAATGCTGAGAGTGTTGTGCAGTGCAATCTTATGCACACATTGTTGGAATTACATCATATTATATTCAGTGGGGCACACCACCTAGCGAGTGTGTTTGGGATTCGCCCCAGTGATTTTGGCCCTGGTTTTATTCCGCTGCCTCCTTTACAGTTGCAATTATATGTTATGCTGCAAATTTGTTATCAGACATCTTGCCTTCTGGAATTCAGGGTATAAATAATACACTGAGCCTGATACCGTGTATGTTTTAACAGCAGTATCATGACTTCAGTAAGACTTGCTTTCAAGTACATGTAAAAGAAAATGCAGTCCAAATAGATTTAAATATTATAAGTCAGAAATATCATCAAGGTGACAGGCAAAAAGAATAACAAATGTAATATCCTCCCTACCTCTTGAAAGGATTTTGGCTATAGACTGAGCCAGAGAAGGTTTCTCTGCTACCATCAGAATCGTCTTCATCTTCTGCTGGGTAGTAAAAATGGCATTCAGACATTTAAAAAATCTGGCTTGTAGCAACCTAAGGGGGAAAAAAACCAACAGGCTATTAATTTTTCAGTTACTTACTATAAATATTTACCCTCTCAATTTCTTTATTTCACGAGTACATAGATATTAACCACATATCCTCCAGTATTTACATTAACACTAGTCCCAGGCCTCAGAGGTATACTGATTTTTTTACTGATACATTTAAAAAATAAAAATAACAAATTGAGCTCTTATTCTGCAATTGTGTGAATTTACCTGTTGATGCTCAGCTGTTATTGTGACACATTCCCGCAGTGTTGTGGCCAATGGCTGAAACAAACAGAAAACAAAGATGAATAAAAGGAAATAAACAAATGCTAACAAACAGCCACATGAAATTGCAATCCTCTGCCCACTTCCAAGAGAGAAAACCCTACTGAACACTGTGGGATTAACTTCTGAATAAGAATCAATAGGCTCATCCCTGACTTCCCAATTTATGGCACAGGGCTATCTATATTACTCAGAAATGTTCCACTATGTTCAGTGGGGCTTACTCCCAGGTAAAAAGCATAAGAAAATACCTGCTGAATAACACCAAAAGGCCATCTAGTCAATCCCCTGTTTCCCAATGTGGGCCAACAATTGGGAAACAACTGGAAAGCCCACAAATGGAGAGAACAGTGTACCTTTTTCCCACCACTGCCCTCTCGCATCTGGTACTTAGAGGCATGGAGGCATTCTGACTATTGGCCACTGACAGATCTGTACTCCATGAAATAATCCAATCCCCCTTCAACACCTTCCATCTAAGACAATGGCCACCATCACATGGCAATGAATTTCAAAGGCTAAGGCTGCAGTTCTCTATACTAGTGGTTTCCAAACTGTGGGTTGCGTGACCTCATTTTGGGTGGGTTGTGAAACTGACAACTCACAGCTGACAAGGAAAATGTACTGAGCCATATTAAAAAGAAGTTTGAGCAGCTGATAAAGTGAAACATTTTTTAGGGCGCAATCCTAACCCCATATGTCAGTGCTTTCCAGCCAATGGGACATGTGCTGCAACCTGCAGTTGGATGTCACGGAGGCCTCCTCAAAATAAGGGAAGGTTTGTTCCCTTACCTCAGAGCTGCATTGCCTTTACATCAGCACTGGAAAGCACTGACATAAGGGGTTAGGATTGAGCCCTTAGTCTTATGCAGCTAGGTGCGTCCCAACAGGGCGTTGTCTTAAAAAGTGAGTCCTGGTGCTAAAAGATTTGGGAACCACTCCTTTACACATTTTCCTGGGAGTAGCCTCCACTGAACATAATGAAACTTACTTCTGAGCACAGTAACATGCGCAGGATTGTGCTGTAATTTAAGACAGCCTTGTACAGTACTGCAGCCTCAATCACTTATCAGTGTTTTCCGGGGCTGGGGATTTGAATACAGGCTGCCAACATATGAGTTTTGGGGGCAGGGAGGGTACAGCTCCTTTGCTGCTGCTGCCACCACCACGACTTTCCCAGTCACTGCCATGGCAAGCAGGAAAAGTTAGCCACACAATCACTACGCTGCCCCCCCCAACCCTCACCAGAAGAGCTCTCAGGTCTTTTGCCACCAGCCTTTCTAATAAGATGTTAATATGTACAAGGTCACACTCCCCTCCTTGCTACTCACCTGCCCCCACAACACACACACACACACACACACACACACACACACACACACACACACACTTACACTTAAAAGACCCTACCTTTAGCTCACAATCATTTTATTGCCGTTTTCAATTTACTGTACTTTTTTTTTTTAAGTGTCCATACCAAATGTAGAAAGGTGGAATCCAAATAAATAGATAAGATTTCCCCCTTGTCTGCTAACCCCTAGGACAGTGTTTCTCAGCATTTGCCCCCCCTTCACATGGTCCACCTATTGGAAGAGCCACTGAAGTAACTGGCAATAATGTCATCGCCAGTTACTTCCAGATTGGGAGGCCACATGCAAGCACCAGTAAGAAGCTCAGGGTGGACAGGAGGGCAGGAGTGCACACTGGAGCTGCCAACCAAGTAAGCCTCTTGTCAAGTTGTGCTGCTAGTGACACTGCCAGGCGGCAGAGGTCTGGGGGTTCTATGAGCACCACCACCTCAAATACCACTGGTGGTACAAGTACTCCTGGTTGAGAAACACTGCTCTAGGGTCCCAAACCCAGATGAACTGGGAGGGGACAGAGAGATCTGGATCCCCTTCCCTTTTCTAACAGCTCCCCCCCCACCTCCGCTTAAAGTGTTTCAAAGTGTGTGTGTGCTGGGAGGGCTCTTGGAAGGGGGCCCTGCCCCCCAACTGGAGCAGGGAGGGGCAGAGCCACATCGGTCCCCCTGCCCTCCCTTTGGAGGCTGGGGGCAAGGGAGGGGGTCCCAAAGGCCCGAGATTCCTCCTTACGAGCTCCCCAGCAAGCCAGACACCAAAGGGATCCCGACCTCGCCCGCCACAGCCGCAGGAGGGTCAGCCTCGCCTCGCCTCGCCTCGCCTCGCCTCGCCTCCCCTCGCCTGGGGGGCTCCAGCCCCGTCCCCCCCGCGCCAGGCGGGCAACTCACACTCACAGCCGGCTCCGCGGCCTCGGGAGGCGGCCATGGCTGCCCCGCTCGCCGCCCACGCCGCTTCCACTGCCGGGTCATGCTCGGGCGAAGACGCGCCGCCTCCGAGGGAGGGACCGGCCGGGCGAGGGAGGATGCTCGGCGCCCGCATCCCGCCCGCCAGGTGTGTTCGCGTCGCCATGGCAACGGAGGCAGCGCCTCCTCCCGCTGCTCCTGCTGCAGCCGGGCGCGGGCTGCAGCGCATCCTCTGCACGCCTACCTGGGAGCAAGCCCCAGGTACTACTTCTGAGTAGGCAGGCTTGTGAGGTGCTGGGAGAGAGGGAGACAAGGGGCGCCCAGGGGGACCAGATCCGGTGGAGGACAGAGTGCTTCTGCCTTGAACCACTGCAGAGAAGAGGGCACGGGGCAGGTGCAGCTCCACCTGGAAGGGTTTACAAAGCCACGCCTGCCCAATGCCCTCTTCTGTGCAGTGTTTCAAGGCAGAGGCATTGGATCTGCTACCCTGGGATGCAGACTGCACCAGGGCCACTGTGCCCAACACAGGCAGGCACCACTCCAGGTGGTGAGTTTGATTTTTGAAGATGGAGACCACAGACATCAGAGAATAAAATGATAGGAGGAGGAGGAGGAAGAAAGGCCATCTGTAAGGCTGCAATCCTAGCCATACTTTCCTGGGAGTAAGCCTCATTGACTGCAATGGGACTTTCTTCTGAGTGGACAGGCATAGGATTGGTAGTTATTAGGATATGCTGCTCTTGCTCTAGCCTTGCTGTTTTTTAGAGATATCTGATGTGATTTGAAGTTTTACTGTTTCTGTTTTTGTATTGCACTGTCTATTAGTTTTGTTCTTTTAGTAATCTAAAAATGAATGAATGAATGAATATTATTTCAATAAATAAATATTATTTATTATTTAATATACTGCAAAAAGTTTACTATTTTGCCTTTCTCTTATACAAGGCTACTTACAACAAACTATCCAAAAAAACAAACCAGCAGTGACCAGACCATCAAAGAGACTCAACTAGGATGGGCCTCACTAGGTACTAGACAGGTTCTAACACCACAGTCTTATGCATGTCTCCTCAAAAGTACTCATTGTACTTTTGGATCTCCACTCGTCCTCTCAGTTATTTAGTAATGACAAGATGCAGAACTGAAGCACAAAATGCTGGGTCCTGGAAGCACCAAATAACTTCCCTTGCAAAAACAAAACACAGTGAAGCAATTTTACTTTCATCCAGTAGAGGGCAATGGCACCATACCATACCACACACACCAGAGGCAAGTGGTTACTGGTGGCCACCGCTATGAGTCCATCTGGGAAAAAAATGCGGAGGGCGGGCTAAGTGGTGGGTAGACATTGCTAGGTGGACTTTTTATTGTTTTTATGCTAGTGTCACTTGGTGGTTGCATGGCATTTTTTGCTGTTTTTAAAAAATTGTCTTTTCAGTATTGGCTTGTACAAGATAATACGTACAAGCTTGTACGCTAAGATGTACAAGCAAAGCTTGTATACCGCTGAAACTAGCTGGTGAATAGGATTGCCAAGCACTCCCTCCCACTTCTTTGCTGAAAATCTGCCCCTTTGAAACTACGCTTGTCTGATTATAAATTCATGCATTTGTTGAGAATGTGTAATTTGGCCATTCTTTCCAAGTGTAACTCGACACACTTTTTGTCTTTGTACAGCTACAGACTGAAATTTCTCTCTATTTCCTAAAGCCCTTATCTGGCTTCCATCACTGTGTTCTAATGGCCATTGCCCAGCCAGAAGCTTACCCTGATAATGAGAGCAAACCAAGATTTTAAAGTGCAGAAAAAAAAAGAAAGGGGAGGATTTTCACTGGCTTGTGTTCATTCTGCCTGCTTTAATGTCAATAGGAAATGTAACTTCAACCCAGTAATTTGAGCTGACAGACGTTGCTTGCTCCTTTTCCTCACGGTCCTTCTGAACTGGGCTGGAGGCCAGCTTTTCTCAACCCTAGGATCTTATCTTTGGGATTCCTTTCCTGAGGACATCTGCTGGAATCCATTTGGGGCCCATCTTCAAAAGATCACCTTTGACCAAGGCTGCCTCATTTGAGCTCCGTTTATTTACATGCCATTCTTTTTAAAAAACATTTGGATTTTAGGATGAATTTAGGATGAATTAGAATCCAAAAGCCAAAATCTGGTAATACCTTTATTAAGACCAACTAAATCTTAAGCAAGCTTTTGAATTATCCAGAATTCCTCATCAGAAGTTAAGAAAAGGAAAATGTGAGGTCGGGGAGCAGGCCAACTTGAAGCCTCCCCCCCCCCAAGTCTGAAGTTTGTAACAGTCCCAAAATGGAGTATAAGAAGAAGGAGTGCCCAATCCTATCCAATCCTGTCCAACTTTCCGGCGCTGATGCAGCCGTTGCAAGGGGCATGCACTGCACACTGCAGTGGGGTGGGAGTCGTGGAAGTCTCCTTGGGGCTGCATCGGCACTGGAAATTTGGATAGGATTGGGCCCTCAATATGGATTAGCCTCACTGAAAGATCTAGACAGGATTTTCAGTTGTGCCCAGGACTTTTGGGGGGAATTGTTATTATTATTGTTATACTTCTTCATCACAGCCTAGGCTGGGCTGGTTATAGTCTGCAATTTGGGATCTAGGCAAGATCCTGGAAATTGCAGAGATATCGCTGTAGGATTCTCGCTGTTCCAAGCAATGTTGTTTTCTGATGCTGAGCTGGTGTAATTTGCTCAAGTCTGTCAAGATGTTTTTTTAGACTTCTAGGAACTGCTGCAAGGGCTCCAATGACAGTTGGCACAGTGTTCACCTAGAGATGTCCAAGTTCTTTTTACAGGTCTTGGTATCTTGTCATGTTTTCATGTTCTTTGTCTTCCATTCTACGGTTACCTGGAATTTCTGCTATGATGATGATGATGATGATGAAGTCTAGTTGTTCTGGCCCCAGCACTAGCTGAAGCCCATTAAAGGACAGAAGTAGAAAAAGAAAAAAAATTTCAGCAACCTGACTTGATATGCACCATGATAGTACTGATATGTATTTTAAAGTCGTATATCCTAGCCTTCTCCTCAAGATGGCTGACAACAATCAAATTATAAAAATCATAAAGCATCCCCAAAACAAAACCATTACCCCCCCCAATTAAAAGACTCATGTTACTATTGTAATACCTTATCCAGTCCCTATATCAGGCATAGAAATGATAAAGAGACTTGTGGCATCTAAACAGACTCCTGTTTGTTTCAGCATAAGCTTCCATGGTTGGCATAGACCGGGTAGATGGGACTGGTCAGCCTGGGAAGGCAGCTCATCTGAGAGAAGGAAAACTCTGATCCCAAACCTCCACTGCCTTGTGGCTACATCCAGTTATGGAAAAGGCTTCAGGAATCAACCTCGAGGCAAAATCCGGAGCCGGAGCCCCTGAGGCAGTTCATGGCTGAACACAGTCACATTCAGGCAACTCCTGCGACGCCGCTGGAACCAACCGTATTGGCCTCTGCCTTTCCATTGGACCATTTCAGCGACGTGGAGAGGGGGGATTTGCTGCATGGGTAACAGCCTAACCTCCATACCTACTTTACCCAGGCTTCGCGCACTGGAGAGGACAATCTGTTCCAGAACCACCATTCAGAGCGTGACACCATAGTCTTCCGAGACTGAAGGATGCCAACAACAAGCTTCCATGGAAGACAGTCCACTTCAGAAGAGATGTGAGATTTCTGAATACAAAAGACATTATGCATCTGATGATATAGACTCTGGTCCATGAACATTTATGCTGAAATAAATTTGTCAGTCTAAGGACGCAGTCCTAACCAACTTTCCAGCACTGACTTAGCTGCAATGCTGCCCCCAAGGTAAGGTAACAAGCAAGTCCTTACCTTGAGGAGACCTCCTTTACTGCCTCCCCACTGCAGGATGCAGTGCACACCACATTGGCACAGCTATGTGAGTGCTGGAAAGTTGGTTAGGATTGCGCCCTAAGACTAAAACAGTCTGTTGTTTTTACTGCAACAGACAAACATGTCAACCTTTCTTGAGGTTTCTGTCAGGAGTGGAAGCGATAGAGGGGTTTTTTTGTTTTACTTTGTACAGCACCTAGAAACTTTAGATGAGTGGTAGCAGTGAAACTAATTTTGCTGTTGCATGGAGGGGAGGAGGGAAAGAGTTTTGCTGCTATGAACAATGCTGCTGATATTTTAAATCCTGGAAATATCCCCTCTTGGAAACTTCCCTTTCTTAACTGTGTAGGCTTGTGAATTGGTGGGGCAAGAGAGGCCTTATAATCAGTGATAATCTGAGGAACATCCTTCAGCTACCATCAGGGAAGACACCCCACCTGTAATCAGAAGGCCCAAGTGCCACCCCAGCTAGATTCACTTTCCAGCTCTGAACATTCCACCATCAGCTCCATCATTAAGACAGTGATGGAGCCAGAGTGGAATCACTGAGCAAAAGGCACAGTGCAAACCTGGCAGCCTGACACCTCCTTTCTCCAAGTTGTACTCTGGTGAGGGTGGGAGCAAAAGCTGGCACACGCTCCAGCTAAGGGCCCTGCTGATGCTCCAGAAAGGGGTGAGCATCAAGATCACGGTGATAACACTTCTGGTGCAACGTTGGATCCATTGGCCAGACAGCTCCCCTGCTGATTCAGCACCCCTCGCAGCTGCTCTGGCCATGTTGGACAGCTCCCCAGCCTTGCCTTGGCAACTGGGCCAAAAGTTTGATGGGAATGGAACACACGTACAGTTCACTGAATGACACGCTGCCTAGAAAATATCAGCCTTTCTTCCCAGTAGAATAATGTGATGTAGCTTTGGTTGTACTGGGGAGTGGGGCAATAGTTAAGTACACTATGGGGGTCTTCTTAAAGTCAGCTCTTGAAGAGCAAATTGACGTTGAACAATGACTGATTGTAGATGGATTATCTTATTTTTATGCTCTGTGTTTTTGGGGGGGATGTAGTTTCTATGTAACTGTTATAAACATTTAACTAAAAAAATTAAGCAGTAACAACTGTTAGCCATGGTAGTGATATGCGATATGGAGCTTCCATGTTCACAGGCTATATTCCACCAAATGCAAGTTGCTGAGGTATAATAGCAGGAGAAGGCTCACCTTCTTACACTGGGCCGTCCAGGGGCCTCTAGAACAGCTCTTCTGATATTCTGATAAACTCCATCCATGCTAGTTAAATGGATGCTAGGTTTTCTACACAGAAAACACCAGAAATGTGAAAAACTGGAGCAGAGCTGAGAGAGTCAGGATGATGAGCAGCAGGGTTGCCCTTTCAAAGAAGTTTATTGAGTTGGTCACCTCAGGAAGTAGATTAGTGGGTTGTTGGGGGACTATTGCCACTACTGTCCAAAACTATGTCCTCATTCACCACTACCACCACTTTCTCCCATTTGATTTGAAAAAGAAGAGAGGAACAGAGCAGAAGACAAAATGAAGGAGAGAACAGAGGGCTAGAGGATCTTCTGGGAGAGGCTGTAGTCCACCACTCTCCTTCCTTCATCTCTTCTGCTCTATTCCCTTCTTTTTCATATTCAATCTTTACAGAAGCTAGTGCACCACCAGGCAAGGGTGTACAGCATTTGGTGCCGCACCTCACGTGTCAGAATATCTTGGGCCAGTCTTGATGAACAAAATAATCCTCTTGTTTCTTCAGAGCTTGAGCGCACCCATCAGTTGTCCTTAGATTGGGTGTATTTTCACATTCATTCTCACTTAATTTCTCCCCACTACTTCTATTGGCTGTTGTCTCTTCGGTTGCCTTCTTTGTCTAAGACAGCTGCCAATAAAACAATAATAAAAGCACTTAACCTTGAGAGCCCTCTGATTAGTGTGCTATAGAAAAAGGGAAACAACTTCCTCCTCTGGGTCACATGAAGTTTGGTGTGTTGTGTACATCATTAGCTTCGTTTTCTGAGAATGAATCCAATAACCCATTGATCTGTCCTGCTCTCTGTCGCTCAACTGTGCCTCACAGCTTGGCAAAGTGGGAAAGAAGCATTATTGGTACAAGAACCTAGAGAGTACCTCACCGCCAAGATACAAATCCCTGCCCACTGGCTGGTGCTCAAAATAAAGAACTTGAAATAGGAGACAAGAGAGCTTGGAGGGTGAAATAAAACTTTTAGATTTGAAGGGAACCTTATGAAGAGCAATGGTAAAAAAAAACCTGACTGATAGAGCCACTAAAAACATGGAGGAAAAAAGAATAGAGAGAACCAAAATACAATGTTCTCCAAAGGGGGTTTTCATACTTTTCACATACTCCAGAGGGGGTTTTCATTCTTGAAAAAGACCAGAGAAGAACTGGATGAATATCTCAAGGGGGCATGTCCGAGGCAGAAGGAGCCATGAGAAAGTGTCCAAGGAAAAAGAGCACTGAGATCTAGTATGAAGTTGAGGATTTGGTGAATGTACAGGATGAGGAGGAAACTAGAGAGAGGAATGGGATTACCACAGAAGGAACAAGACCTGGAGAGTCTTTATTGTCTTCTGGAGATACAATAAAGGAAGCCGATGAAGAGAAATATGGAGAGACAAAATATTATTGCAGGGAAGACAAACTCAGCCAGCAGAAGTGTGTGTGTGTGTGTGTGTATATATATATATATATATATATATATATATATATATATATATATATATATATATATATATATATATATATATCTTGGGGGCCTCCAGAGCTCTATCGTCCATCACTCTCCTCTGCTCCACACTCCCTCTTCTGCTCTGACTTCCTCTTTTCCTATTCATGGAATGGGATGAACAGAGACTGGATACCATGTCAGGGGGGCCAGCATTTGGCACACTGCCTCAGGCACCAGGAGATCACAGGCTGGGTCTGGGCACCAAAATGTCTTGGGCTGTCACTGTGTAGAGCCAGCTGTCATTGGCACATTGACAGTTTGTCGGCTCGGACTTCCAAATGACTCCCCCCCCCCACCAGCAGTTTGATGGAGGTTGCTCAGTGTTTAATTTTACCAAGTATTTTGTACTGATTTTCCACAAAATTGATGTGATGCAGGGAAACAGACGCTAAACTGGATGAAATAGGGCTGGAATGTGTATTTTATTCATGAGTCTGCCCTGTTCACATGCAAAGCAGCAGGCGGCGGAGTGGGGGGGGATTGTCTATTCTTTACATGAGAAGGAGCACACAAGGGAGGGGAGCCCCCTGCCCTGGCCTTACTTTGCTGTGCTTTGATGCTTTTAAGCAATTTTCCCCCGGCCTGGCTCATTTCCAGTGTCGGAGATGGACTGGGAGAAAATTGTTTCAAGCAGGTAAGGTCAGGTGGGGGGAATTGCTTCAAGCGGAACATGGCGAGGTAAGATGGGGGACGGCTGGGTGGGTAGCACTCTCCTCCCCCACAGGTTCCTTTTCATGTAAAGAATGGACACCTCCCATGTAAAAGTAAACCGGCAGACAAGTGGGTGGCTGCCCTGTCCTCTCTTGAAGGACTGCTTCCATTTACTCACTGCCAGCCTTTGGCCAGCTTGAGCTGCTCTAGCCCAGCCCTCTGCTCTCCTCCTCACTTTTCCTCCATGCCCCTCTTCCTTTCCTGGTCCAGTAGTGGGACGTGGAGGTGAGTGGGCAGATGAAGGTGGTATCCCCTGCCAATCTGCTGCTTGACGCAACCAGCTCAGTTGGCCTCATGGAATAGCCAGCCCCTTGCTGGCAAGACCAGCCAGTCTGGAGGGGAAGTATTGTGTTGTGAAGAGGAAAGGTGGTGAAAAGGCAAGAAGTACCCAAGACTCTAATAGATGCCGGTCCTGCATGTTCATTATGGATGTCACCAAATAAAGACATCTTCATTGATTGATTATATTTGTTTTGCTTGGTGAAAATGAGTTAAATTTTCATCAGTGTGCATATGAAGAAAAAGTCATTCTTGCTTTGCCTTTTGCCGTTGCGTGCATGTGTTGCAAGAGGCATCATCCTTGAAAGGACATCCCGCTTCTCTGGTACACAGGGGAAATGAGTCAATCCTATGCCTGGGCTGTGCCACTCTCATGTGCGCTGCCTAGGCAACAGCTGTTGCAAAAGTGCCATAAGGCACTTTGTGAGGGACCAGTGGTAGTTGCACCAGTGCTGGTGTGGTGTGTTCCACCAGTGCTGGCCTCTTGCAATGGCAGGTGAGGGAGTGGTTGCCCAATGGGTGTATGTGCAAGCCTGGCAGCAGAGAGGTGGAGGAGAGCAGAACAGGGGCAGGATTGGAGATGTTCCTGGGTGGGGGACAACAGCCCAATGGATGGTTCAGGCCCAGGAGGGGGCAGGGACTGGAGCATAGGCTGCCGCCGCATCCTATCCCTCCTCCCATGTCTGAAATCCCTACACAGGCTACTCAAATCTGCCTGGGGCTGCCTGGGCCTGATACAGGGGAAGGGAACCAATATTCTCTTACCCCAAGGAGACTTCTGGCAGCCTCTCTGACCACATGGTATACACCAGTGGCCATTTCAGAACTGCTGTGTCGCACTGCAGACAGCTCCATTTGAATTGGGCTGTCAGGCTCTGCTTGCCACCAGCGGTTGTTCAAAGCCTTTATGAAATTTAAAGCCTGTTTGCTTTTTAATTAGGGCACCTTTATTCAAAAGTGTTTAGTCAGTTGATTTAATTGATAAATCAATTAAGCAAAGCAGTCTTAATTTTTATAGACTGAGTGGCGAATAGGGACTACCCTAGTTCAGCTCTTGCTTCTGCCATGAACTTACTAAATGGACTTGAGCAAGCCTCATTCTTCCTCATCTGAGTAATGGGTTAAGAATATTTACCTTACAAAGTTCTAAGAATAACAAAGTAATGCATGTGAAATGCTTTGCATATTAGCCGCGCTATACAATATTAAGCATTATTATGGTTATTACACTACACTAGCTCTAAGAACCAGTTACTGGTGCTTTCCAGTGCCCAAACCAGATTGCTTGGGTCCTGAGGGGCAATGCCCTGCACTTGCCCCCCCCCATGCTGCCCTCCAGCCCACTTCATAGCACATTAGACATTTATATAATGCTTTTCAAGAAAAAAGTTAGCAAGGCAGTTTATATAGCCTGCAGCCAACAGTAGAGAGGGTTCAGGGGTCAGCTAAGTAGGCCCTCTGATGAACATCAGCCCTCCACCAGTCCCTGACCCCTGATACACCCTTGGCACTTCCTTTAAATCCTGTTCTTCACCCATTGGGACTCTCCAGTCACCTGTTCCTGCTCTTTCCTTACACCAGTGTTTCTCAAACTGTGGGTCAGGACCTACTAGGTGAGTCATGAGCCTATTTCAGGTGGGTCCCCATTCATTTCAATCTTTTATTTTTAATATATTAGACTTGATGCTACGCTGGTATGTGACTGCATTTGGGGAAATGTTACAGACCTGTACTTTTAACAAGCTACTCTGTATATTCTTTCAACAATGATAGTAGATGGGATTTACTCCTGGGTTAGTGTGGGTAGGATTACAGCCTAGGATTGTTAAAACTGTTCCTGCTTCATTATGTCACTTCCGGTCATGACATTACTTCCGGTGAGTCCTGACAGATTCTCATTCTTAAAAGTGGGTCCTGGAGCTAAATGTGTGAGAACCACTGCCTTACACACACACACACACACACACACACACACAGAGTAAACACACCTCTTACATGTGTCTTACATGATGTCTTATACCTAACTTACAGAATTGCTGTAGGGATAACAACAACAAAAGAATGCACATGAAATTGCTTGAACACTTAAAAGTGTTGTACAAATGAAGCTGGTGATGATTCTGCATCCATGAGGGATAGAGACTTAAAAAAAAAAAGTGAACTGTAAGATGGTGGGTACCCTAAAATTGTTGGAGGTATAGGGGAAAGGGGTCTGGGTGTTGCTCTTTTCAATTCAGTCCTATGAAGGTGCCAACCCCCACTGAATTTCAGTGTGAGAATCCATGTCAAGCACATGGCAGCCCTCTCCCCATGACTCCAAGGTCTCTTCATTACCCACCCACCCCCCCGCTCCCTCTTGTGGGATCTCCTGTGCTCGCTCAATGGGAAGGTGGCACAATTTACGTGTGGACTGCTTTTTGAAACTGTTTGACGGACAGAGATCCAAGGGTAAGAAGTATGATGACTGTCATCATTAATAGCTTTTCTCCTCCGGCCAGAAATAGTCATCTCGTTGCTGACCACCACCGTCCCTCCAATTTACTTTTTCCTGTTTGTTTTCAAGCACTTTTAAAAAGATGGCAGTGAAATTAACAGTTATTGACAGCTGGGTCAAACTAGCAGGAACACATCTGGAAGGAAGGCAGAGGAAGGAGAAACACAGAGGAAAACACAACCGAGGGCGTAATTGGTGGCAATCTTGTGCGACTTCCAGTCATCTCCACGCACAGCACAGTTTAGTACTGGGCTGGAACCCACGAATAATAATAATAAAAAGATAAAACAAATATACATGGAATAAACTATTAATGGGTTGGTGGGGTGAGGTAGAAAGTGCTCACAGGCTGGAATTCTGCACATACTTTCCTGGAAGTAAATCTCATTGAACTCAATGGGACTTCCTTCTGAGTAGAGATGCGTAGGACTCTACTGATAATTTCCTTAATCTGAAATATTTTTACATGCTGTTTGATCCAGGATCAAACATTTCATGACAGAAGGCATGACCCTCTCAGGGTCAAAACAGATGTGAGGTTAAATGCCAGCCTCCTTCTCTTTCTTGTTTCTTTTCTTTTCTTTGGGGAGAAAACATCATATTAGTGGAACAGTGGTGGGTTAGAACAGTGGTTCCCAAATGTTTTAGCACCAGGACCCACTTTTTAAAAATGACACACTATCGGGATCAACCTAGCTTTAAGAGATGGGCAGTGCAATCCTATCTTGTATCCAGAGCAAGATAGGGGCCCAAAGTGGCTCAGCCAGAGGTAAGGGGAAATCCCCCAGATAAGCCATTGCAACCCCAAGAGGTGGCATAAATCCGAGGAGAGCAGAATGGCTTGAGGCCACTCCGCGCTGCTTGGGAACAGGGGTTAGGATCCAGCATAAGAGCCAGGTCCCAGCCCGCCTCCCACTGCCCACCCACCTGCAGAACATCTCCCTCCTGTGTTCTCCCCACCTCCTCCCCGCCCACCCCAGCGCCTTGCCCTGGTTGAGAAGACTCCATCCCCGAGTCAGCGTGGAGGCTGGATTAAGCCTCCGTGGGCTGGTGCGCATCTGTGCACTGGCCCAGCTAACTCTAAGGAGGTAGAAATGTGCTTTATGGCACGTTTGCGACCCTCCTGGGCTGGCGGAAGGGACTTACACTGGCCCAAGAGCGACTCTGGATTGCGTCCTAAAAGTTTCCCCTTACCAGCTCAAGCCTCTGTTTTTTATCATTTTTACTATGGGGAGGGACCACCTTCTGGAGCTTCTTTGAGCTCCACATTCCTCAGGTCAGGACCATTCTAGTGGCCTTGCACACCCCTTCTAAAGGAGCCAGGACACCATTAATTACTTGCAAGTAAATGCACACATGTGACTCAGTTTCGCTTTCCATAGGGCTCAATACATTTGTCAGCTTGGAGGGAGGGATTTCCTTTTTGATGCCTGTGTTCCTTCAATTGGTGACATTGCATTCCTCTTTCCCTGCCCTTCAAAATGGGCCAAGGTACATTCACCTACTCACGAGTAAATGTGCTTTGCTACTCACTTTCCATAGGGCTCAATGCATTTTCCTTGTCAGCTATCAGCTTGTCAATTTCATGACCCACCAACAATCAGGTCGCAACTCACTGGTGGGTCCCAACTGACAGTTTGGGAAACATTGGACAAGGTCAGTTAGGAACATACAGAAGGGGATTTCCATCCAATCAGGACTAGTCCATCCATAAGGCTGACAGAGGTAGTCACCTTGGGGAGCAGATTGGGAGGTGTCATAGTGTGTCCATGTATTTGGCTTTGCCAGTGAGATGAATGGTGGTTGAGAGCACTTGTTAAGGCAAAGGCAATCTGCTGTAAGATCAGCTCCCCAGCATCTACCCACAGTTCTTTCTTTCCCAGTGGAGGAAGGGTTAACTCTGCAAAGGAATCTGAATCCCGGAGACATTCTCTGATACCTGGGGTACCTTCAGTTCCAGTGTTGACCTCTGGCCCAAGAGGTTTATCAGCACATTCACTAAGCAGGGGTGTTTAATGGAACAGCCACACAGATTCCTGGCATTCTTGAAACATTACAGCCCTGTCAACTGGATGAAGACGAAAAGTCTCTTGCTTTTGAACTCCCGGAGCTTTGCGGTGTCCTACCTAAGTGTTCTAATCTGCTGGAGGCCATCCTTCCAGAACAGTTTGATTTGTGAAAATCCAGTTACCAGACTGGAATCATTGGCAAGGAATCCCAAGCAACCATTTGCTATGCAAATGAAATTAACAAATCTTTTTTTATCATTTGTTTTGTTGCAGATATTCTGTTGTCTAATGTGCTCCCTGAGGCAACTGGTGGACCAGTGTAAGATACAGGAAGCTGGACTAAATGGGCCTTTGACCTGATCCAGCAGGGCTCTTCTGGTGTTCTTACATTTTCCTTCCTCAACCAACAGCAGATTACTATTCACTTAGAATTGAGCATTTGTTTCCAGGTTGTTTGCAACTCTAAACCTTTACTTCTGTAGTTCTATCACCTGGGGCGGTTTCAGGGGTTGGTGTCTCTATCTACCAATGGGATGGCCCCCTGATGCCTTTGCATCACCGGAGACCTCCGGGGATAGTTCTATTGGCTGGTGGGGAGGGCAAGTGGAGTTGCTGCTCCATTGCCTAGCACCTGCTCTTGGTAGGGTTGGAGGGGCATGGGGGCCAAATGCACAATGGGGTACCAAGTGCAGGGTTTTGCCCCAGGACCTGGAGTAACCTGGTGCTGGCACTGCCACTCTCACTCACAAAGATCGTGAGTCTAGACGTGGCTTCAGGGATTAGAAGTGGACCCTCAGCAGCCACCCCCTCAAGTTGGCTGTGGGGTTGGGCTAGTGGGATGCCATGACATAGGGGTAGAGTCAGCAGGCACAGTCCTGAGCCCGCCTCCATATGTAGGGTGTACAAAAAGGAGAAAGTGTGTGAACTTCTATGAACCTAGGGCCCAATCCTATCCAACTTTCCAGCACAAATGTTCCCATACCTTGAGGAGGTCTTTGTGACTGCCTCCCCAACACAGGAAGCAGTCCACACCCCATTGGCACAGCAGCACTGTGGAAAATTGGATAGGATTGGGCCCATATTCTGGCCAGTAATCACTCCGCAAGAATAATTTATACAGCACTTGCTATGGATTGAAGGGAAGGAATGGGAGGAGACAATCAAGTACCTCTCTTCCACATAGTCCCCCCTTCCATTTAATATGTGAGTGAGGCAGACATATGAACAATGGCCCCATCCCATCTCCTGTGGCCCTGAAAACCTGCCAAATTCTGCACTAGAACTGCCAAAGAGAAAATTCTGCACTTGTCCTTCTTGGTACAACTGTGGAAGAGCTGACAAGTCTTTTCCTTCTCTGTCATTACCTCCTTGAAAAAAACATACGTGGCCAAGTTGGTCCATACAAGAAAAATCCCCAATCCCAAGTAGGATTTTTATTAAGACACACCCCAAACTGTTAGGGAGACACCTCCAACACAATCGCTTCCCTGCCCCACAGTCCTTTTGCTTTCCATTTAGTCTGATGAAGAATTCTTAAGAACATAAGAACATAAGAACAACCCCACTGGATCAGGCCATAAGCCCATCTAGTCCAGCTTCCTGTGTCTCACAGCGGCCCACCAAATGCCCCAGGGAGCACACCAAATAACAAGAGACCTGCATCCTGGTGCCCTCCCTTGCATCTGGCATTCTGACATAGCCCATTTCTAAAATCAGGAGGTTGCACATACACATCATGGCTTGTAACCCATAATGGATTTTTCCTCCAGAAAATTGTCCAATCCCCTTTTAAAGGCATCCAGGCCAGAAGCCATCACCACATCCTGCGGCAAGGAGTTCCACAGACTGACCACACACTGAGTAAAGAAATATTTTCTTTTGTCTGTTCTAACTCTCCCAACACTCAATTTTAGTGGATGTCCCCTGGTTCTAGTGTTGTGAGAGTTACTCATCTCTCTATCCACTTTATCCTTCCCATACACAATTTTGTATGTCTCAATCATGTCCCCCCTCAGACGTCTCTTTTCTAGGCTGAAGAGGCCCAAACGCCATAGCCTTTCCTCATAAGGAAGGTGCCCCAGCCCAGTAATCATTTTAGTCACTCTCTTTTGCACATATTCCATTTCCACTATGTCTTTTTTGAGATGTGGCGACCAGAACTGGACACAATACTCCAGGTGTGGCCTTACCATTGATTTGTACAATGGCATTATAATATTATCCGTTTTGTTCTCAGTACCTTTTCTAATGATCCCAAGCATAGAATTGGCCTTCTTCACTGCCGCCACACATTGGGTCTTCACTTTCATCG
Organism: Tiliqua scincoides; assembly: GCF_035046505.1. Classification (NCBI taxonomy): domain Eukaryota; kingdom Metazoa; phylum Chordata; class Lepidosauria; order Squamata; family Scincidae; genus Tiliqua; species Tiliqua scincoides. The sequence continues at coordinate 8,425,891 of NC_089834.1, forward strand.
ACCTGTCCACCACCACCCCAAGATCTCTTTCCTGATCTGTCACAGACAGCTCTGAACCCATTAGCCTATATGTGAAGTTTTGATTTTTTGCCCCAGTGTGCATGACTTTACACTTACTTACATTGAAACGCATCTGCCATTTTGCTGCCCGTTCTGCCAAGTTTGGAGAGATCCTTCTGGAGCTCCTCACAATCACGTCTGGTCTTCACCACTCGGAAAAGTTTGGTGTCGTCTGCAAACTTAGCCACCTCACTGCTCAAGCCTGACTCCAGGTCATTTATGAAGAGGTTGAATAGCACCAGTCCCAGGACAGATCCTTGGGGCACACCGCTTTTCACCTCTCTCCATTGTGAAAATTGCCCATTGACACCCACTCTCTGTTTCCTGGTCTTCAACCAGGTCTCAGTCCAGGAGAGGACCTGCCCTCTAATTCCCTGACTGTGGAGTTTTTTCAGTAGCCTTTGGTGAGGGACCATGTTGAACGCCTTCTGAAAGTCCAGATATATAATGTCTTGAATCTTAAAACTGACAGTGCAATGCTTTGTAACTCTTGGTGCCTCCTTGGTTTGTGAATAAGTCTATTTGGAAAGCCTTTTCATACACCCCCATTAAGCTTTTCTTCTCAGGGCAAAAAAAATCCACAGCTCCTTCAGCCTTTCCCTATTGGTCTGACATTCCACACATTTTATTATATTTGTTGCTTTTCTCTGAACTCTCACCTTGATGACAAAGACCAGGGTAGGGCCCCAAACTGGACCCACAGCTCCATCAGCAGCCTAACTAGGCTGAAACCAGTGGAAAATTTGCCAGAGCTCTGGTTCCTAAGAGGGATATCTTTCTATTTCAGAAGGTAGAGCAGGGTTCCTTCTTACAATGAACTGGGCACATACAGATGAGAGAATCATGACAGGTCTTAGAAATTGTTTACCCAGCACCCCCCAATAAAGACACAGGCAAGGGCATATGGTACAAAGGGCCACTTTATTAACTATTTAAATACACCAAGATTGCAACAGGGCCTAACATAAGTCATGCGGGTTCTACATGGGGGAAACGGAGCGGCCCGTCTACTTCCCCCTATAATAATTTGGGCGACCACACCTGACTCTGGACAGCTTCAGTACAAGCCTGCCGCCCCCTTCATTGTCAACCCAAAGGGCCAGGGTGGCAGGCTAGCTCAGGCCACCCGAGCGAACACGCGATGCGCCTTTGCCACCAGGCCAAGGTTCATTCAGCCTGCGTCACCCAGCCAGGAATGCCAGCATGACCAAGCGTGGAGTCCACCAGGCCCTTGCCACCCTGTGGTGTAAACCAAGATGACCTTACCTACCCAAAACCTGCACGACACCTACCTAAAGTGCAAAACCTGCACGACACCTACCAAATTTCACTTTAAACACTTGAGTACTATGATTCCTGCTTGTTGACTCTATGGGTTAAGGCATTTAGATGATAGGTAAAGCCCAGAGGAAAAAGGGGCCCTAGTTTTATTTGCGAAGGTCAGGAGTCCTGAAGGACAATCAGGAGACCTTGGACCTACTGGGTTACTTTGAGGGGCAATGTGTGTACACTGCTGGTACACTCCCTATCTGATAAAGTGGATTAGCAGGATCCAACAGCTCTGTGTGTGATGTGTCCAAGAAAAGCACACAGTCACATTCACAGCAAGATCAGTGTTCATCATGAAATGGTACATCTCCCTGCCTCCCTGATCCTTCTGCTGCTCTGGTAGGGCTGTAGTGCAATGGAAGAACATTGGTTTTGCAGGAAGAAGTTCCCAGATTCACTCCAGGTAGCAGCATCTCCAGGTAGAGAAGAAAAAGAATCTTGCCTGGAACCATTGCGAGTCACTGACAAAACTGAGTTAGAGGGACCAATAAGTAAGAGGCAGCTTTCAATGCCAAGAGAAAGGGCCCAATGTCCATACACATGCCCTGTGAGTACAGCTGTATGCCACAGTGCACTGGTGCCACTGGTGCCACAGTGCACTCCCCACAGGAGGCCTAATCATAGCAACTCCTATATACACATTCAGCCATCCCTCTGTTCCCAGTGCCCAGAATGTGAGAAGTTGCAAGCGGAGGCCATGGAGAGGGATGGCTGGGTGGGCATGCACAAGCTCCCTGTTGTGACAAGGACTAGCAGGGAGGAGTTGCAGAGTGCTAGTGGGTCTGGGGCTGCAACCCTATGGAACCATCCAGCAGACTTCCCACGATCACTTTTCTGCTGCTGAATGCCTCCATCTGTGGAATTCCACCCTGAAATGGCAATGAAAAAAGTATTCTAAGCTGGCACTCTCAGATGGGAATGTTAACCAGTCCAACAGAATGACTTGATCAGTTGACATGATGCAACACAAAAGAAAGAGAAAGGAAGATTGAATAGATCTAGTGACAGAACACACACACACACACACACACACACACACACACACACACACACACAAAGTGCCTATTCTTGGTAAATCCCTTTCCAGCGTTTGCCTTTTTAAAATGTTATTGATGTGAACATGGAAGCACTCTCCTGTATTTTGTTGTGAGCTGATGCAGCAATCATCATATTAGAAGATGCATAAGGAGAAAAGTGGGAATGCCTCTTTTTAACAGGGAGGATGCTATCTGCAGTTATAGGTGCTTGCTAAAAAAAATTAAATCTGAAAATCTGCTGAACCAGGGTACTTTTTTCTATTACAGGTACAATGCTTTTAAGTTATTCTTCTAATATGGACCAACTGACTACATATTGCAGGCCTAAAGTTAGGGCATATGCGTCCTTGTTATTCATCATCAGCATCATTAATAGAATGCAATCCTATATGTACCTTAGGATATGCCCCATTGAACACAATGAGATTTACTTTCAAGTAAACAGGTATAGGATTGTGCTACAAAATTATTTATGTGCTGCTTTAAAAAAAACAAAAAAACGTTATCAAAGTGGTTTACCTAACCAAAGGAATAAGAAGATGGTTCTCTGTCCCTAAGGAGCTCACAGTGTAAAAAGACACAAGAAAGATACCAGCAAACAGCCATTAAAAGGATGCCATGGTGGGGTGAATAAAGACAGTTGTTCACACACTGCTAAATACAAGGGAACCACCACTTTAAAAGATGCTTCTCTGACCAGGGAGGCAGATGTTCTAAAATGTTTTTTTAAAACACAAAAGGGAGGGCACTCAAGCAGAGAATAAGAGTCGTTAAATACACAACTGCACAACTGCCACTATTTTCATCTGTGAAATACTGAAGGGTATGGACTATAAAACTGTGATTAACAAAAAACAAACCTAGATTTGAACTTATTTTTCTGTTTGCAAAGTTAAGCATTTCTTTCAAACCCAACTGAGCCAGCCATTGGTCCCTTCGGCAACTAAAAGTGTGCAAAGGGGTTGCACATTTTGGGGTCCTCTTGAGCTGCAGCCAGAGAAGAAAATGGGATGAAGATGCAACTGTGGAGGACAAAAAACAACAACAGTTTGACAGTAACAAATGCATTGATTGCCTGCCCAGGCTCGGCACTGACCGACGTTATTCAGGGGAGGTGAATGATTTTCAAACGGCATCATTTTGCTTGATTTCAAAGTGGCTTTATAATAAACAGACCTCCTTGGCCCTAAATTGTCATTTCCCCCTTTTCTCTCCCCCCTCTCCTTCTGCCCACCACTCTCTATCCTGGTATCTGATTGCTGTGGAACAGAGGTATGTTAGGAAATTTGATGCAAAGAACAAGACAACAAAAATCAGAAGTATTCCGCCTGAAAGGGGCTTTGTTCCAAGCATAATTCTTGTGTGTTTAAGGACAGAGTAATAGATTTGGAAGGATAAGTCATATATCTTAGGATTTTCTTCCCTGCCCCCTTTGATTGATTAATTCCAGTCTCTTCAGATCTCTGCCTGTTCCCACAAACCTGGAATCTCAGGATTGTTTGATTAAGTCATGGTTACCATGACAATCCAAGTGCCTCTGGCCAGGGTGACCTTTGACTGCATTCAATTCACTGAGAGGAATGGACAGACTATAGAAAATGCTTCATCTCTTGGGCCACACTGTTGCTTCGGCGAGCCAAACCACGTGTGGACAGAGCGACCTTAAAACATTCTGAAGCCTTCTGACTTCCTAAATGTGAAGCTTCATCATGTTGCAACATCCTTGCCACACCATCAGACTGTATGGAGCGATCAAGATCTTCTCCCCAATATCCAAGTTTTTAATCACCATTTAAGGAAGAAATTGTTGCTCTTGTCCTTTTGTCCCATTCGATTGCAACGGGACTTTTTCATTTGCTAGGTAAAACATTATTAAAAAAGATTTTTGGAGGATTGGTTTTGACAATGCAAATCTCAATGTTCTGTTGATAAATGCCTTTGCGGTCTACCTCCCTCACTCACAAACACACACACACTTCTGAAAGGGCAAAATCATGAAAGGAAGGGAAATGGTAGGGGCAAAAAAATGTGAAAGTCATCCTTATGCCGTTTGTAAATGGGTTCTACAGAAGGACCTACCACTCTTCCTCTTCCTTCCCCCACTTCTTGGATTTGAAAAGGAAGAGGGGAATGGAGTGAAAGAGGAAATGTGGAGGAGAGAACTGCCTCCAATGTTCTCACCCAGGGTGGACAAACATTCAACTTTAGGCATCCTGGACCTTTGTATAGAAGAGGGCATTTCAGCAGGTGCAGCTTGTCATCTCATAGACAAGCTCTCCTACACAACTGTTAAAGGTCCAGGATCCCTAAAGTTGAAAGTTTGCCCACCTCTGCTTTAACACACCACTCTCCTCTCCTCCTCCAGACTTCTATTTCACTCTTCCTTTTCTTTTTCTTCTTTTTCTAATCCAGAGAGCAGGAGGAGGAAAAGGAAGAGCGCTGCAAGGTACCTCACCTAAAGAGACAGCAGCAATAGCAGCAATATTTGAAGTGTACCTTCCAGCACTGAGAGATTTGGGGCTAACTCTGGCCAAGAACTCTGTGGCTGCTCTGAGTGATGGATGGGGTCAGGTTGTCAAGATGGTCTTCCTGGGAGGAAGGAGGCGACTTCTCAAGGGCCTATGGCCACCTGGTTGATGGCCAGTTCCCTAATGAGAGTCAATGCTGCTACTGCTTCCTAGGGTAGACTCTTTCTTAATGCTTCTGTGGAACAGCCAAAATAACTTGATCCCCCAAAACAAAACACAGTCACAAAAAGATTAATGAGCTGAGCTGAGCTCCGAGTGAGGGTCACACAACAGAGACAGGGCATTTCAAGAACTGCCTCCTCCCATATGAATCTGCCCATGACCTTTGCTCCTCTGCAGAGGCTCTTCTTTGTGTTACCCTGCTGTCCAAGGTCTGGTGAGTGTCCATGAGGAACAGGGCTTTCTTGGCTGCAGCACCCAAATTATGGAACAATCTTTATCTTAAAAAGCAGCTGCTGCTATGATCTCTTTTGCAACTACCAAAGAAACCCTATTCCAGGTACTATCAGTCAAGGATGCCCTGCTGTCATCAGCAAGGAGCTTTTTTGTCCTAGTGTCCTCTGGTTTAGGAACTCTCTCTCTCTCTCTCTCTCTCTCTCTCTCTCACTGAGGTTTAACAGGCAGGGCCTCTGCTTGGAAAGGAATGACAAAGTACCTTTCTCACTGTGCCCTCAACAATTAGAGTAATGGCCCAGTCTTATCCCTTGCTAGTCCATAGCATACAGCACTGCCAATGGAGCATGCTAGATGCTGTGGTGGGGAAGTGACCACATGCCCTCCCTCTAAGACTCCTGGCCTCCAATGGGTATCCTCAGAGCCTCAGGGGGCATGCTGGACTGGAAAATGGGGATTGGATCTTAGTTTGTGTCACTCCCCATTCTAATCCTCCCCCGAACTGCCACCACTGCCACCTTATCTGCTCCGACAAAGCGTCCAGAAGCCACTGGTGCACCTGCAGGGCCTCCAGCTGTGACTCTGAAGAGCATGACGGGGGTGTGGCTTTGCCAGAATGGGGCTCATGCTGACGGATTGCAAGATCCGTCAGCATAAGCCCAGCTTTGGAGTAATAGAGAGAGAGAGAGAGGCTAGAGTGTCTTCTCATCTCCCTCTTCCACTCCATTGCTGTCTTCTTTTTGGAATCTGGGAAGCATGAATGGGAGTGGGGGAAGCAGGCAGGTGTCTACCCGCCAATCTGTCACCTGGGACAGTAGTCTTAGGCGACCAATGAACAGGCCAGCCCTGGAGCTCACTTTCATCTACAGCTTATTTGGGCTGCATTTGATCAAACCTCCATAAAAGAAAACCCAGAATGCGCACTCCCCTTTCTGGCACAAGTGTCTTTCCTTTTACGAGAAGATGAAGTCTTCTCCTTTCTTCCATGGGCCATAAAACCCCACAGACTTCAGCTGGCCCTCCTGCTCCACTTTCCTGAATAGACTCCACTGCTGTATGAGATCATCAGCCTGTTTACCCTTTATCACAGAGAGACTGGAAAACATTATTAGTGCAGAATGAGAGTCCCCCCTCTGCCCCCTTTTGCCTTTCCCCCTCCTTCCTTTTGATGCCGCTGAATGCTTCCAGTTGTGCTCTTATAATCGCAAACTCTTGGTGGCATTTGGCATTTTGCTGCAGCCTTTCTTTTTCTGTTAAGACTTCACTAGCCTATTAACCTAGAATGTGGGTATTTATTAAATCCAGATATCTATTTATCTATTGGTCTGTGCCTTGATGCAGTGCCTTGATGTGTGTGTCCACAGAAGCAAGGCCTCAAGTATAATGTTCCATTAGAGTTAAATGTTTACATGAAGGAAACCAAGGAGTTTAGCTATTATAAACCTGGAGACTGTCAGTTTAGTTACAGGACTGTCATATACCGGCTGTGATAAACCTTACACGGGCTCTCATGTTTGCGCCGACTTCACATCTATCTTTTCGTGACTGTCAAAAAGTCACAGAAGAGGTTGGTTGGAACAGCACATCTCTTCCTAGCAACCTTCAAGATCCCTGACATGCTGGAGTAAGCTTAGAAAAGATTCCTGAGGATGCTCAGGGCAGGGCCTCCAACTGAGAAATCAGATGGAATGAGGTACGCTTAACCTTGAGGACAGGTAAAGGATGACATGTGCTGACAATTTTGGGACATATATAAAGGATGCCAGAGCATACTTTCCCCAAGAAATCTTTGCATGCTCAGCAGCCTTCCCTCCTCTCCTGGTGCATCTATTACAGGTAAGTATCAGAAGAGGAGCATGTGATTTTGGCATCAGGTCAGACTGCCTTGGGGAACTCCATGCAAATCTCCAGACTTTTCCTTTTGTTGTAAAACACCAATGGGTTCAATCTTCCTCATGCAGAAGACATTCTCTGCTGACAGAAAGCCGTCTGCTTGACACTCTGCATTAAGATGTGATGTGAGAAAAGTTAAACTAAATCCAAAGATTTCGTTTCTTCCATGGAACTGACCAAGGAACCTACCAAGTTATTTCTGCTCCTACTTGAGGTTCTTTGGATCCATCCCAGCAACTTGAAAGCATTGATGGAGGCTCCACTTTGCACTGGCCAGGTCTACTTTGGATAAATTCATTACAGTGAAGTCTGCAAAATTTTTAGTGGCTGCTATTAAGATAAGGCCTCTGGTGCGACTTTGAACCCTAACCTATTAAATTTTTATTCATTTTCTCCTGTTTTGTCAATGTGGTCAATTGACAGCTCTGGCCTGTGGCTGATGCAAATAAAAGTGGTCAATTGATTGATGAATAGATTGATGGGGACAAGAACCATCTGAACCAGAGTTGGGAGCTTCTGCGAGCAACTGCACCACGTGGCAGGCTCCCAAAATTGCAGCGTGCAGCACCATCAGACAAAGGGGCTCTCAGGCTTTGGGCTGATCTCACCTACCCAGGCTGGCCATTGGAGGACGGAGGGTTTCCTCTAGTGCCATTTTCCCCAATCTGAATCATCCCTCCCCCAAAGTTGCCGTTAGCTCTATGGGGGGAATCACAGGCACGGAATGCTTTTCCCAGTAGTGGCTGACAGCAGGTCTCTAGGGTTTCATACAGGACTCTTTCTTAGCCCTACCTGGAGATGCTCCCAGGGACGGAGCCTGGTACCTTCTGCCTACACTCTACCATTGAACGATGCTCTTTTTTTTTTATTGATTGATTGATTGATTGATTGATTGATTGATTGATTGATTGATTGATAGATAGATAGATAGATAGATAGATAGATAGATAGATAGATAGATAGATGCGGTCCCTTATCTTTCAGCAGCTGGGGGACCTTTACATGACCTGGGTTCGGCTGATCTTGGCCAACCTGGAAGTAATTGGCAGTGATGTAATATGTCACCAATAATTTCTTCCATGTTGAGTCACCTAAGCCACTTGGCAGGCTCAAAATGGAGATGGTAGAGGCAGGTATGGCAGGGCTTCTCAGTCTCCCTGCTGCACCATTCTGGCTTCACCAAAGGAGAAGCTGGAATGACATGACAGGGAGACTGAAAATTCGCTGGCATTCCCGCCTGGTTTGAGCTGATGAGCGCAAAGGTGCTGAGGTGAACTTGGCACTTGTCATCTGGAGTGGGGTGGGGCATGCTGGGGGAGCTCTCATGTAATGAATTAAGTAAATGAATCTGCACGAAACAAAGCGATTGTGTGTACAGGCAACAAAAGCTTGATCTACATATTGTGCATTAATCCTTGAAGCCATAATAAATGGCAACAGAATAGGTTTATCCTACTTTGGCACCTTCCTGAAATCAATGAGTATCTCAATTCATAACCAGGAAGGGATACCAGATCATCTGGCCTTTGCCCCCCCTTGCTTATAAATTTATAAGCAAAATTTATAAACCACTGGACCACTTAGTGATGGCTACTAAATGTTCTTGTTCTCCAGCCTACAACATTCTCTAATTTATTCTGTCCTTCAAACTCAGCTCTGCCAAATCATCAGAAAGAAGCTTTATAAGACCATGGCTTATCATAACTCTTTAAATGAATGACTGGCAGAGGCCCCTGCACCTTGTACACAAGGCATCCATTTCCTTAAAACAGGCCTTCACTCAATTTTCCTCAAGTATAATCTCAACCGATAACTTAAAATAAAACTCTGGACATGTGGATTCTTGAGGAATATGTCCAAGCAGATGTGAGAAATACTGAGATCACCTTCTGTTGATGTTATCATGGAGATGAAACCACAAAGGATTCCATCAGGGCTCACCCAATGCGGTGTGCAAATGTGTAGAGGAACCTGCAGAAATAATCACTCACAATGTGCCACGTGAACTTTTCCACTTGCACTGAAATACACAAGAGCAACATTCCTCTGTGTGTGCACACGTGTCTGCATGATTTTATTTATTTATTTAAAATATTTACACCCCACCTTTCCCCTTCCAATTGAGAACACCCTTGACAGTTTGTAATAGGTTTAGCAGCAAATAATGCAATAAAATTCAACAAGCAAGTTCAATAACAAACAAAAATAAACAGTAACCAACAGAGAATGAAAAGAAAATCAAGGAAAACAGCACCAAACCAACACAAGCAGGTAACTAAAATTTCAACAAAGCCTGAACACTTAGCAGAACAGATACATTTTTAATCAACAGCAGCAGTGTCCCAAGAATGAAGGAGCTGATCTAATCTCCTGAGGCAGAGAGTTCCACATGATGGGTGCCACAACAAAAAAGGTCCTCTCGTGTTGCCAACAAATGTATTTCAGTGGGCAATGGAACATGCAAGAAGGGGCTTCCAAGGAGCTGCCCTCAGGGGGCAGGCAGTTTCATGAGCGTGAAGGCAGGTACTTTTGTCCCAAGGGGCTTAAGACTGAAATCCTAGACACATTTACCTGGGAGTTGAACTCAGTGGGACTTGTTTTTTGAGTAATATGCATAGGATTAGACTGTAATGGTCATGACTAGCACTTTGAAGTGCACTCAGAGATGAATGGTATGAAGTGTCTCATGTTGGTTGAAAGCCTTGGACACTATCCTGCACTAACTGACACCTGGTCTTCTGAATCCTACCCACAGTGTCCTCCAAAATGGTGGACATGGGTAACTAAGGGCACAATCCTAACTCCTTATGTCAGTGCTTTCCAGCGCTGACATAAGGGCAATGCAGCTCCGAGGTAAGGGAACAAGCATTCCCTTACTTTGAGGAGCCCTCCGTGAGTGACACCCAACTGCAGGATGCAGCACATGTCCCATTGGCACCACTATGCCAGTGCTGGAAATCACTGACATAAGGGGTTAGGATTGCGCCCTAAAGCTTTTTAATCCCCCTCCCCCAACTGGGCTCCTGCTGGACTGTCATTCCCAACTAATGTTCAGCCTTTCTCCTTTTAATTTCCCTTGAAGATTACAACTCAGGCAAGTTTGCTGTTGCTCTTAAACAATGTTTCTCCAATTACAAGCTATGCTGACAATTATGGTGATTTAAAACCAAACTAATTGCAACATACTTTGATCATACCTAGCCCAACTCGTGATTTGTAGCTGGCATTGAGTTGAAAGGCACCCTTAGAATCCCAATTTCCCTTTAATATAAATTTTTTAGTTGATATATAATACAGGATTTCAATGTTCAAATTAAAACCTTGGAATTTCTCTCCCCACTCCATCCTCCTGCCAATTCACTTTTCCAAAATCTCTCCCTCTACAAATATATTGGTTGCAGTTTGATCATTCCTCCCTTAAATTAAAATTTCCTGTGGCGTTTGCTGTGGCTTAAATTGCCTTTCCTTACATTTGTGTTTAACTGGAAGAAAATTTCAATTATTGAGTTACTGATTTGGGGGTTGCAATTCTGCAAATTTATTTCAAACAAAACCAAAGCAGTATAGGTTGTTCTGGCCTCTAAAGAGATACAGAAGGAAAGGGATCATACAAAGATCTCTGGACACTGCCTATGTTGTGGGCAAGTGTGAAATTAAATATTTGCTCCAATGATACTCATTGTCTTGACACTCACTGGTTCTCTACTGTGAAAGTTTGCTTAATGGAGTGTGTGTGGGGGGGGGGCACAAACGATGCTTAATTGTAAAGAGTCTGTTTCAGCTCAGGATTTCATTTTGGCTTTGTGGCTAAAATGTAACACAACGCCTTGGATGTATTCTTGAATGAAAGAAATGCCTCCACATGCTAGACACTTGAAAGCAGACTTCCTTGCAATTTCTACGCCCCCTTCCCAGTATCTCACCACATCTGTCCAGTCCTAAAAAACAAGTCCAACATCCATTCCATCCCCGCTCAGCGCTCCGTCTTCAGAACCATTGTGCTGATGTTTAAGTTTTATTTCAGGTATGAGTGGCTAGTTCAAAGGGAGGTATACATGTTGGCCCCATCCAAGACCAGGCGCCTCTGTGCCTGGGAAACCTGAGTGTTTCTGTCCTTGCTTATGAACCATGACATCTGTGCATTCCATGGGTGCTGACCTGGGGGGTCAGAGGTCACTCCAAGGTCAAGCAGTTTCCTCTTTCACCACCAATAGAGACCTTGACTAGAAGTAAATTATGTTGCCGTTTAAGGAAATAATTTGAAACACTCTTGTAATTATAATAAATTTTGCTGTTTACATTTTAATCTTCAACCCTTTCACCCTCTGCTCTTTTTCGGCTCAAAAAAGAAGGGTGTATGTGTGAGCACTGAGAGGTGAGCTGGAATTATATATTTAACCGAAAAAATCCTCTCCGCAATGGACGGTCCAACAAAGAGCACACCTAGTCCTCTTTGGGGCCTCCGTACAAGTCAACTTCCAGAGATGTCAAATTGTGATTCGCCTGTGAAAACATGCTGGGAGGAGGAAACATGGTTTTTTCACATGGCATTTATGAAATATATATTTATGGTTTCCAAACTCAAGGTAAAGATGTTCAAGAGAAAACCTACCACATCAGTAATGCAACAAGAAGTAAGTCTGATTGAGTTCAACATGACTTATTCTCAGCCCAAGACCCCAATTCTATCCCCCACCAGGTTATGTGAGGCTGGGGAGCCAAGGGAGAGCATACTGCATCCAATGGGATGGTAACCAGATGAACCAGGAGAGGTAAGTAGCAACCCAATTCTCCCTAAATTCCACCCTGCCTATGCAGCTGTGCCTCTGGAGCATGCACTGCATTCTGCAGAGATGGGGCCGTCCTGGAGGTTACCTCCAAGTAAGAGAGCATTTGTACTTTTGTCTGGAGCAGGGGTGTCCAAAGTTTTTGGCAGGAGGGCCACATAATCTCTCTGACACTGTGACAGGGGGCCGGGGGAAAAATAATTAGTTTACATTTAAAATTTGAATAAATTTACATAAGTTTACACAAATGAATATATTAAAGATGAATTTTTATGAATGAATAAAGGACTTGCAATACCTCAAGGCCTATAAAAGGCCTTGCACAAAGCAAGGATGGCCTTTCCTTTGCTGCCACTACTGTATCACAGACAACAGCAAGCAGTGGAGGAAGACCTCATCCCACAGCTCACGCAAGAGGTCAAACAGTTGCCCTCACGCTGAGAGCAGCTGCGTCAGGCCAGTGTGGCCTCAACAAATCTCCAGAGGGCCAGAGGCTCATTGGAGACTGGGGGCTCCCTGAGGGCCACACTGAGAGGCCTTAAGGGCCGCAAGTGGCCCCCAGGCCAGGGTTTGAGCACCCCTGGTCTGGAGAGAAGCCCTCACTGCCCCTCTGGGTCTTCTCAGAGCTGCACCAGAAATTGCTGTCGCAAGTCAGAGTAAAGTCAGGAAAGTGGATCAAAACTGGGAAGGGGGACAGCATGTCAGAGATGCAGCTGCCACTGATACTGCCCCCTTCCCAACTTCAATCTGCCTCCTTCCCCACCCAGATCTCCACTTACCTCTCTGTTCATTACCCTCTTCACCCTGTTCTGCCACCCCTTGCCTCTCTCCTGCCCCTACTGGTGCTTGCAGCTTGTGACAGCAGTCTGGCTGCACTGAATGGTGTGTCGTTGTTCGAGACAGCTGCGAAGGAACTTGCGCTGCCCTGCTGGCAATATGAGTTGGGTTTTTAGCCTGCCAAATTTTTTGAATTTGCTTGTTTGTAATCATAAATCCCCAGGTGGATTTTTGAGCAGTTTTGCACAACTAGCAAATTTCTGCTGGCTTTCATGACCACAGCTGTAACTAGGATGCAGCCTGATGGGCACCTGCCCAGGGCACTCCACCAAGTAGTGGCGCATGACTGTTCCCAGGTTCTGGCCATGAAGGAGATGCTAGTGGCTTTGCGCCCCCTGCTCCTTTTCATCTGGAGGCTCCAAGATTCCATGGAGAAGGAATGAGGTGCATAAGGCAGCTGCAATGAGCGCCCTCTCCTCCAGAAAGTGATGTCATGATGTCACTGCCCTGGACACTGGGACAGTCTGTTTCGGCTCTGTTCATGACATAACTGGAGGATTTATCTGAAGGACAAGTCCTAAAACCCATCTTGCTCAGGCAATGTCTAGATCAGTGGCTCTCAAACTTTTAAGCACCGGTCATTTTAGAATGACAATTTGTTGAGACCCACTGGAAGTTATGTCATTAATTTGGAAGTGATGTCATGACTGGAAGTGACATCACAGAGCAGGAAAATTTTAACACCCCCATATAACAAAATCAAATCAAATCAAATCAAGTAAGGGTCAAATCCTATCCAATTTTCCAGTGCCAGTACAGCTGTGTCAATGGGGTATGCACTGCTTCCTTTGGTGGGGAGGTAGTCACAGAGGCCTCTTCAAGATATGGGAACATTTGTTCCCCTTCCATGGGGCTTCATTGCAGCTGCACCAGTGCTGGAAAGTTGGATAAGATTGGGCCCTGGCAGCCCAATTCTATCCACACGTTCCTGGGAGTAAGCCCCATTCTCTAATGGGACTTACTTCTGAGTAGACATACATAGGATTAGGCTGTAAGTAAGTAAATCAAAAGTATAAAATAAATTTAAGTTTTAAAATTTATTTAAAATAAAGAAGAATTCTCCTAACCTCACCAAGCAGTTTCCCCCCAAATCCCAAAGGCTGCAATCCTATCCAGACTTAACTGGAAGTAAGCTCCATTGACTATCATTGTTTAAAGCATATACATGGTAGCCTGTTAAAAGTACAGATCTGTAACATTTTCCCAAATGCAGTCACATACTGTGGTAGCATCGAATCTAATATATTAAAAACAAAATACTGAAATGAATGGGGACCCACCTGAAATTAGCTCATGACCCACCTAGTGGGTCCTGACCCACAGTTTGAGAATTATCAGTGGCTGGTATTTTTCTGCTTCTTGAATAAATACTTCAGGACTGTCTGGTTAAAACATTTATATGACAATATGGAAAAGTGGCTGGTCCAGCACTTGAGACATGGTAGCTCTCTATGAATCCTGCCCTACTTAGAGATACCAGGGATTGATTCTGGAACCTTGAGCGTGCAAAGGACGTACTCTGCCACTGAGCTGCAGACCCTCTCACCGAAGGGGTGAAAGAGGGAAGGTCAGTCTACTGTGTCTCCCAAACCCCCTGATCTACCATGACATGGAAGAAACATGGCGATTCCTCATGTGACTCCAAGTGGAAATGCAGTGACTAGTCAGTGCTACAAGCAGCCCATCTGGAAATGCCTTATAGCCCAATCTAACATCAATCCACACATGGTGATGCACCAGTGCCAGCATAGGCCATGCTGCATCCCACAGGAGATTTTTGGCTGCTTGAGATTTCCTCAGAGTAAGTTGACACTTGTGCCCCTACCCTGGTAAGTGCCAGAAGCCACAAAGGTCCACTTGGACCCGTGCCAGTTGTCGATGCAAGTCAGTTTCAGAAACTTTGTTGGCATATTACACACATACATACACAAATCACCAGTTCACAGATTTGAAGAGTAATCATGATTCCTAGAACATAGAAGATACAACCCATTTCCCTAATGCTATTGACTGAGCTGTGATGTTTCAGCAGATGCTTTAGAAAGGCCCCCAAAATCTCAATTAAAGTTGGATCCTCAGATGACAACAAATTCTTCAGTTGAATATCATCCAAACCCGTACAAGTACACATAGAGCCTAGCAGGCAGATCCGGCCGGGAAAGGAGTTCCGGATATGGTGTGCACTGCACCGCCGAACCTGCCCCTCTCCTGGTCAGATCCGCCCACCCCACCCCTGACCTTGGATGCCTCCCTGCTCAACCCCTGTTCCGCCTTCCCCCCACCCTCCCCATTGCACTGGATTTACCTCCTTCAGCAGGCATTGCAATGACCACCAGCAGCAGTGAGAAGGCTCTGTCTTTCCTGCCTGGGCCTGGTGTGCCTGGGCCATGCACTGCTGCAAAGCTCCTTAGATACATTCTGCCCTCCTTAGGATTGGCATGAGAATGTTTTAACACTGCAATCCAAAACACACTTACATGGGAGTAAGTCCCATTGAATTCATTGGGGTTTGTTCTGAGTACACATTACACATTCATTAGAGATACACATTCCCTGATGTGAGATCTCTGGGGCGAATGGCTAAGACAAGGAGACCATGCTGCCAATGTCTCCAAGGCCCTGGTCCTGAGTCATGATATTTTACACATCCCTCCTGAATGCTTTATTGTCTGACTTGCTACTGTCATACAAATATCAGGAAAATAGTAAGGAGCCAATCAGTATTTTCCCCCATCTCTTCTGTTGATATGCAGCAGGCAAAAATGATATTGTTGAAATGGGGTTTGGGGGGGAGGGGGCTGAAGTAAAATTTGTGGGAACAGCAGACTGGCATTTGCTATGTCAAGCCACAAACGTGCAACGCATTAACACAGATTGCCTGAGGGATAAGTAGAAGCCTCCCCTCCATGCCATAAATTTGTATGGATATTATCCACTAAGAAATGACCTCTGCAAACTCAACGTTCTTAACTTTCTTTTCCATGCTGCTTTGTTGGCGCACAGTTAAGAGAGGTGCTCCAGTCTTGGCAGGAGGAAAACGAGGCACATTTTCTAAACAAGACAGCTCCCTGTTGTAAGCCTGCCTTTTCCTGTATGTTAGATGGATTTTTTGGCTTCCACTTTTCTCAGGGACACAGGGGTGACTGTGGCCAATGGTTGGTTTGGTCACCAGTGATGGCCAAAATTATCACTGAGGGTCAGACCTCACTTCCTTCATCCCCCTGGCAGGTGGAGTGCACCATGACTGGACTGCCCAAACAAGACACGACTTTGGCTTCTGTCTTCGTTCCTTGGTGTCCAATGTTCATCTAGCCTACCACTCTCCTCTCCTCCACACCTTCTCTTCTGCTCCATTCACTCTTTCTTTTTTAATTCAGGGAGTGGGGGGGGGGGGGGAACCTAAAGCACAGTGCCAGGAAATGTCCAAGTGTGCAGTAGGGCTTGAGAAGTTGCTCTTCTAAAGGCACCACTTCCTTTCACCTCCTGATTAGTTGGTTCCCAAACACAGGAGACCTTCAGGAGCACCATCCAATGAATTGTAAGAAACTGCCTCTGAAAACTGGAATTCTGGTACTTAGAAGGAAAGCCTGGGTGCAGAACAGGACAGCCATCAGTACAAACATGGCAACTGCCTGTGCCAAATTCAAGGGCACCTGAAGTTCCAAAAGTATCATGGAGGGCTGCTGATACTATTGGAAGATAAGCACAGCCACAAAGGAAGTTTATCAGTTCATTAGCCAGGTGACCACCCTCAAGAGCGTTGTAGTTAATGTATTTATTCAAAACCTTCATAGCCATGAGGGTCCACTTGGTGTGTAACAACAATAGAAAACAAACAATTAAACAAAAATCAAACCCCAATAAAAAGACCACCTTGTGTTGACACCTGCCATATTCAGAAGGCAGGGATGTCTGGAAAAGTGACAATAACTTTAAATGAGTATGTGGGTTGATCTCCACTGGCTACCTGGGGCATTGGTGGCAGCAGTCTTGGCCCATCCAGGAGGCTGACAAAGGGCGCAATCCAAAAAAAGAGATGGGTTGGACTGGTGCAAGTCCCTTGCGTTAGCCCAGAGGCAGCGCAAACATGCTGCAAGGTATGTTTGCATCACCAAGTGAGGAGGGAGGCCAGCCCAATAGGTAAGCCCATGCCAGACAAGTCAGGCTGGTGTGGGGGGCAGGGGGGAGGGCAGGAAGGATGCATTCTGGAGCGGGGGAAGGGCAGGCATCAGGTGGGCCGTGGTTGACTGGGGAGTGGGGCCAGAATCTGACACTTGTGCTGAATCCTAACCTTGGTCCCGGGCAGCCTGGAGCAGCTCTGGGTTGCTTGAATCCATGCCACCTCTTTAGGTGGTGTAGATCTGAGTACCCCATTGGGGCTGTTGCAGCATTCCCCTTGCCCAGGGCTGAGCCACGGGCAGTCTGAACCCTGCTGTGGATGCAGCGCAGGCTAGTAGGCCTGCCTGCTCCAGGGCAGGTTAGGATTAGGCTGCCCAGTAGTCAGTTCAGTTAGCAGATTGGCAGGGATGTCCACCTCTGTCCCCACACCTGCCTCCACTGATCTTCCTCCTTCTACTGCTCCATGGACTGGAAAAAGAAGAGGAAGGAGAAGCAAGAGAGGAAGTGTGTAGGAGAGGAGAGGCTAGCTAGATTCCAAGTATGGGAGAAGGTGAGGCTAGTGCAATAATACCAGATAAGTGAGGTTTACCACATGGCCTCAGGCACTTGTCTCGGCCAGCCCTGGGTGACCTGGTTCCTTCAGGCACTACAAAGAAGTGGTCTAGTAAACCACCATATGTGGAGTGGTGGAGTTGAGGGGAAAGTTGGATTGGAGGAACAGCCAGAACAGGTTCAGAGATGACAGTTACCCCTAGAGCAATTATTATGCAAACTAAGGAGATGTCATGGTTTGTGTTTAGGATGTTCCTGAAATGACCTTGTTCCTCCTACTTCTTTTTCCTTCTTTCTCAAGTGTGCAAGAAGCAAAGATTAATCTCAGGTCATTTGGGTTTTCGAATGCATCTGATATTGCATCTATAGTATCCCAGACGGTTGTTGTGAATATAGAGTGCCTCTTGTGTGTGTGTGTGTGTGTGTGTGTGTGTGTGTATGAGAGAGAGAGAGAGAGAGAGAGAGAGAGAGAGAACTATGTCCAGCAAGGGAATGGGAGACTTCAGATGTCTGGGAGTTCTTTTCTATTATTATTATTATTATTATTATTATTATTATTATTATTGTCTTGCTAGAGCAAGACATCGTTCTTGCAAGAACGATTTTTCACAGAATAGTCCTGAATGACAGGGAGAATGTTCTAAGTCCATTGAAACCGGGCTTGGCTCTCCAGGTTACTGTTTATTTTTCAAGTGTCTTGCAAGTAAAGAAAGAAACAATCTTTCTAACCATTTGCCCTACTGAAGGGCACATTTCATGTGTCAACCCATTTCAGAAAGTTAATGGAAAAGTGCACATTACTAGCATAGCAGTGAAAGCATTTGTAAACACTGCCACCATCAAAGGGGGGGGGGCAGAGTAGCAAAGGCTGTTTTCTTTCACCTTGCAATTTCATGTCTGTAAATGACTAATTGTTCCAGGTTTTTATCTCCAGAAGGTGCTGGGTGGCAGGAGATATTTACAAGAAAGAAAAGCAGGAAATAATTCATCTTAGGGGGGGAGCTGAATTTAATCAACTGTGTTTGGAAATTGCAAGGTCCTTTAAAGAAGACGCCATTTCCTTTGCCAACAAAAGAGGTTTGATTCTTAATATTTGCACAATCATTCCTTTGCCTTGAGTGACACAAGCACAACTGGTATCACAAGCCATTATTAAATATTAAGTTGTCCAAATGAAAAAAGAGCCAGTACACAGATTCAAGCAAGCCAGCTAGCTGACAAACCAAAACTACCGAAGAGACAAGAAGATTAGCTTTTAATCACTTTTGTCATACAAGTTTTGAAAATGTGTTTTTCCTTCCCACAAAAAATAAGATTGGGCAGATGTATAACATCTGAACAACAATCTGAACAAGGTATGCTTTTCTACATTAGGCTATTGGGGGGGGGGCACCAAAACAGAAACATTCCACAATTTCTAGGAGAAACTATGTACAAATTATTGTCTGCCCCTGAGCTCTTAAGAGAGGGCAGGACATAAATGGATATCAGTAAATGACAACCCTGTCCGATAGTTTCAATACACTTGGAGGTTGCTTACACCAGCATGATATTATGATGGCACGGCTATGGCAAAGTTTCACAAAGCTGGATCACGTTGCCTAGAGACTGTTGGGAGTGGGCATTGAGTGTCCAGAACATGCCAAACACACTGTGTAGTCTCTGGGACCTGGTATCTGGATGTTAGAAATTGCACGATGCCTCCAGATACCCCTCATTAGACTGTAATGGCAATTAGTCCCATGTTTTCCCTAAACATTTTGCTCATTTCCACTGAAATGGTGAATGATTGGATCATCAAGAATTTCATATGCTTCCAGGACAAAGAGTAGGCTTGGGGCCCAATCCTATCCAACTTTCCAGCCCCAATGCAGCCATGCCAACAGCGTGTGCACTGCATCTTATGGAGGGGGGACAGTCATGGAGACCACCTCACAGTGAGAGACCCCTTGTCCCCTTAACTTCGGGCTGCATTGCAGCTACATCAGCACTGGAAAGTTGGATAGGATTGGACCCAAAGTCCCTCTCTTCTGGCCACGTGTGGTGTCAGGGTCAGTCAAGTCCAACATTGTCTTTCCTACTCTTCTGCTTGGCTTCTGTAAGTCAGGCTGCAGCCAGTGATGGAGTGGGTTGTCCCTGGTGGAGCCCCTGGGAGGCTGAGAGTCCCTTGCACATACCCAGGTAGTCTAAACCTCTAAAACCACTCCTGCTGATAAGTGAATCATTGATCCAAGGAATGGTTCATCAGATCCAGTGATTTTTTTCAACCTTTTTTCATCTCATGGCATGCTGATAAGGTGCTAAAAGTTACACCACCAGTTTTTTGAAGATCAACAAGGCATGCCACACTACTAGCAGGGGCTCACATTCTCCAGTGCCCTAACTGATAAATGACTCTCCCCCAACTCCCACGGCACACCTGTGGGCCATTCATGGCACACCATCGTGTTACAGCACAGTGGTTGAAAATCGCTGGATTAGACAGTTAAGTCTGAAGCTTCACAAAACATTGCTCTTCTCACTTAAACAGTGTTCAGCTGAAAAGCTTTTCCTGCATACTGTCACACAAACCTAAGATAACTGAACTTTCATAGACCCTTGATTGCATTAAACATTGTCCTGTCTTGGAAATCAAACAGGGATAATCTCAAATCAGGATTGATAATTGCCATTAACTTACCTTTTTCACCAGAGCCAATACCGAATTTCAAGTGCCACTCACAAATCAAACATTTTTAATTTTGCTCTTAATTTGCATTGTTTTGTTGATGAACTAACAGCCTGCTCTTTGATTTGTCCTTTTCCTTCTTCCATCCTTTTTCTTTCCCACCAGTGTCACTTTCAGGTAAGTTAGTGGCTGGTTGGTAAGAATGACCTTGGATATATTTTAGAATTTTTGCTTTTTTGATGTATTTCAGGTCCCATCAGCATATAATGCAATCCATGTACATGGCACCTTACGTAGGGTGAACAGACAGGCCCCTGCCTCAAGGGGCTTTCTATCGAGGTATTGACATAAGAGAGACAACAGAGAAAGGGAAGGGGGATAGAAGCAGGATAAGCAAGGGAAACATGCCTGATGGTTTCTACTACACATGCTTACAGTGAGTTACAGTAGGGAAGAGGAACTTCTTGATTTCAGTTTCACTAATATAAGAAAAAAAGTGCTCACATTGTATCTTATGTGGCACAGGAAATATTAACGTGTTTCATGAAAACGTAACACTGCCTGTCTGGTTTCAAAGCCCGACTTCAGACAGGGGAAGCGCCCAGCACATGTTGGACTTTATGAGCTCCTCCTGTATTAACGGAATGGCATCATTCTGGACAAACAACTGTTTTAAATGTCTCCAAGGCCAAGCATGGGCAAGAGTGCCAGGCTCACTGGGTGACTAAGGTGCAGTCCTAACCCCTTATGTCAGTGCTTTCCAATACTGGCATAGTGGTGCCCATGGGACATGTGCTGCATCCTGCAGTTGGGTGTCACTCACAGAAGTCTCCTCAAAGTAAGGGAATGTTTGTTCCCTTTCCTCAGGGCTGCATTGCCCTTAGGTCAGTGCTGGAAAGCACTGACATAAGGGGTTAGGACTGCACCCTAAGGCTACTTCCCTGGCTCATCGGTGGCCAAGAAGGAGCCACAAGCGTCCTTGACAGCGCACACCACCAGAGCAGGCTCATCCACCCCCACAAGCCTAAGAAGTGTTTGCTCCCAGAACTCCGAAGAGCAGTACCGTGGTCCATGCTGTTGACTATTATCAAGCATAGACATTTGAGAGCTGATGCCTCACTTGAGCATGCTGCTCTGCAGAACATCTTCTCCCAATTGCAGGAACTTCACCTCAAGTTCACAATTTGGGAGATAACTCTCACTCCCACACTGGCCACATCGATGGCACCAGACATCATATCTAAGGCAAAGGGGAGGTTGGCTAGTCTGCTCTATGCATGACTGCCCAGAGACCACAAAGTTGCATACCTGTAACTTTAGTTCTCCAAGTCAGCATCTGTGCAGGCACACAGTCCACCCATCCTCTCTGCAGCCCTGGCTCCAAGCAGGGCAGAATACAGGAGAGTGGCAGTGGCCTAGAGCGCCTCTCTAGAGATGCTCAAGGCTGCTGCCATTCTACCCAATTCACTTCCCCTTCTGCTCCTAAGGTTCTACCTTGGAGGAGTACTATGGGAGGAGGACGAGGGGGAGGGGGAGGAATCACAGCTCTCTGAAGCTCTAACCCACTATGTTTAGCAGGGAGAGAGCATCCCAGCAGAGCATCTTTTCCCAGTGACAGTTTGCTGGTATCTTCCTTGTATCTTTTCTTAGACAGTAAAGCTTTTGGGGACAGGGAACCATTTGTCCATTTCATTTCTTTTGCTATGCAAACTGGTTTGTGAATGTTTCTTGTTGAAAGCAATATATACATTTCCATTAATTATTATTATTATTATTATTGCTATTAGCACAGTTGTCCATCGATACCCTGACACTACAAATGTACATCAGCTTTAAAATGGTTTCGTGGTCATGGATCCTCCCAGACAAGTGCAGTTTTGTGAGGTCAAGTTTTCTAGTAAACAACCACAGACACAGACAAAATGATGACAACCTTGTGAAGGGGGGCATAGATCAGTGGCAGAGCACCTGTTTTGGTCCCTGGTTTGGTCCCCAGAAGCACATCCAGGTTGGGTTGGAAATGACTCCTATCTGAGAGCTCCTGCCAGACAATGCTATATTAGATGAACCAATGGGTTTGCTCAGGAGGTTACTTCCTATGCTTACTGTTCTTCAGTATTGCTTCTCAGGTTTTCATAGTCAGCCGCCTTCTACTCAGAGGTCAGAATATGGATCCATCTCACTCTGTAACGTCCAGGAGGATCCAGAGAGGGGTCTTTCCCAGCCCAAGCTAGAGATGCCAGCAGCTGAGGCTGGAAAGTATGCAAACTACATGCTCATCTATTGAGCGAAAGGGCTCTCCTGCATCAGTCACTCTCCCGCTTTACCAAGCAAGATGGGAAGCTCCCTGTGAACTAATCATGCTCTATCTGTGACTGTAACATAGACTTCATACCACCAAGATACCATATCTGGAAAACTTCCACTGTTCCGAAACTTTCTCCTCTGGCTTAGGTACTGCCCTACTCCCATCATCCAAGCACTTTCAATCCAATCCCCAAACCAGTAAACGTATTTAATAATGGTTCTTTCTACAGTTATATAACATGGCAGTAAGAACAATTTTATTCTGTCTGCCTATTTTCTGGTATGGAAAAGAGGATTCTTGGATAAGCAATCCTTTTTTGTCAGCATCTTGCTTACATCAAAATTACATCAACAAAACTTTTCCTGCAGGTTTTTTTTTTTTTTGTGCTTTTGTTAGAAGGAAGAGTCCCAATACATGAGTGAATTGTACAGGACTCTGTACAATAATAACATCTTACTAATAACAGGCTAGATTTGAACCAGGCTTGCGATTCAGTCATGTAACCCCTACTCCACACCAATTCTCAGGGGTGTGATGAGTTGCTAATCCAAATTTTCCTGGTTCAGATCTTGCTTCTGCCATGTACTAGGTGGCCTTAGACAAGCTGCTGTCTCTCAGCCTCAGTTGCAATGTGGGCATGATGATTATACCCTACAGGACTGTTGTTAAGGATTCCATCAAGTTAATAAAAGTGAAGCACTTTGCACACTCAAAACAAAAAAGCACTGTACAAATGCCAAATATTAGTAAAGTAGACCTTGGGAGCTCCCCACGGCTGTGTGCTGAACCCCTTCCTCTATTCCCTGTATGCACATGATTTTACACCATCACATAACACCAATGAAATTATAAAATTTGCAGACAATACTACAGTGGTGGGGCTTGTTAGCGGGAATGATGAGTCTGCTTATAGGAAGGAGGTACAGGAGTTGTTATTGTGGTGCAAAGAAAATAATCTCTCACTTAACATCAAAAAAACTAAAGAACTTATAATTGACTTCCAGAAAAACAGGGATGTACACACACCATTATACATAAATGGTGAGGAGGTGGAGAGGGTTGCTAGTTTCAAATTCCTAGGTATTTAAATCACAGAGGACCTCTCATGGACTATTAACACCAGCATGTTGATAAAAAAGGCACAAAAGCAGTTATATTTTCTGAGGAAGCTTGGGAGGTTAAATTTGTCACAGCAGCTGCTTGTGTCTTACTATTGTTGCACCATTGAGAGTGTCCTAACCTATGATGTCTTGGTGTGGTACAGAAATTGCTCTGCAGGGGACAAAAAAGCTCTGCAGAGAATTATTGAGATAGTGCAGCACATCATCAACCTTCATCTACCAGCTTTGGAGGACATCTATACATCTCGCTGTCTGCAGAAGTCACATAGTATTCTGAGAGACCCCTTCCATCCGGCTCATAAGTCCTTTGAACTGTTGCCTTCGGGTAGACGATACAGAACTATTAGAGCAGCACCACACAGTTCCTGAACAGTTTTTATCCTAAAGCCATAATTACGTTGAATAAGGCGATATAGTTGTTACCATGCTCCTGGGCATTATGGTCTGTTATACTGTTTTTAAATTATGATGCATGTTGTATAGAATGTGTGGGTGAGTGTGTAGAGTGTTATTGTTGGAATTGTAGTATATATTTATGCTTGTATCTCAAAGGTGCATAAATTTCGTTGTGCTGCAGCACAATGACAATAAAGTTACTACTACTACTACTTTAGGGAAAAAGTGATTAATACTAGGCATACAATCAAGACACACAATTCATTGGAATGTTTTTCTTACCAGACCCCATGGAAATGAATGATAGCTGTGCATGAGCATGACCTTTCACTTCAACAGGAGTTGCTTAGGGAAACTTCCTGAATGTCCTAGGTTAGGAAGTCTGATTGGGCTCTCCTAGGTAAGTGCAGGAGAAAGCAACCTTAATGTGTTCCACACCTTTCAATTCCTCCAGCAGCACAACCTTCTATAGACCCATTTCTTATGATGTGTTCTTTAAAAACTTGCATCCTCCTCTATCTAAGGTGTTCCGTGAAAAACTAGCATTTGACCTACTCTGTAATCGCTTGGCTTTTGGATCAACCTGGTCATCACAGTCTATGGAACTGATACTTATGACTGAGAAACAACTTCAGAGTTGTTCATGTGATATGCTGTAGGGTTTTTAAATAACATGTTTATTTATTTGTTTATTTATTTTATTTATATTCCGCTTTTCTCCCCGAAGGGCACCCAAGGCGGCTTTATAACCATTTCTAGAGCATTTGCTGGTCCTCAGACTTCTGAATGGTTCTTATCTCATTCATTCTCAACCAGGAATGTCTGGGTACACTGGCTCACCCCTCTGGTAGCCTCTGGACCAAAAAACTTTTTATTCTCTCTTGGAGAAGCAATGGGTGATAATCTTCACTGTTGAAACCTCTCTTAACATCCGTTGACCAGCATTTTACTATCTTCTTTTTGAAATTTGTCCTGATTTTAACAAAACCTTTGACATACTCTTGTACACATGTTAGCCAATCTTCCTAGTCCAGGCTTGTGTGTTGCTAAGATTTAGCTTAACATTTCTTTCAAAAGTTTAGGCTTAGAAACCAAGCCCAAAGCGTGGGAGATGCTTAGATGTCCATGCTGGGTGAAAACAAAAGTAAATATTCCTCTGGCTTTGAATGGTCCAAACTCATTCCATCACTCTCAAGAGAAAACAGTGACCCAATAGGTTCTGATCTCAAGCACACACTCTTCCAAGAAAATGATTCCAAGATTCACTCTTCCAAGAAAATGTGTTTTAGGATCAGGGTGTTATAATGAAGCTAGACAGTCCAGGTATCTTATGCACAGGGGAGAACTGGGCTTCATGGAAATGATCTAGTCAAACAAATGTAATCTTTAAGTTATCTATTCTGAAGAAGTTGTTGAATGACTTAATAATTACATCTGTGTTAACAACCATCTAATTCCCACTGCCTTTGAAAAGAAAAAGCTATTATCCTAAAGAAATTAATTCTGAGAAATTTTATCAGGCTTTCCTTTGGAGTTTTCTAATTCCACAAGCCCAGCAACTGAGAGCTGGGTGAAGCATTAGATGTCTGTTGGGGTGAAAGCAGATGAGTTGTTTGTTGGAAAAGGCTGTAGAATTTTGATTCATTGTTTCAGATACTCAGAGGCTCAATGCTTGCATATATAATGACTTTTAATTCCTTTTTTCCGTTTTCAGAGATGATACAAAATATTACTCAAGAAAAGTTCTTTGCAGTAATTTCACAATCATCTATTTGTTCTTAATGATTTGGTTAGTATTAAAGCACTGGCTCTTTTCTCTTAGTAATATAGAAGATATGAACCAGAAAGAGTCTGCAATATATTAAATGAAGGTTAATCTGGAAACAAATTGGGTTAGTCTTCAAGGTGCTACAAGATTCTTTTGTTGTTAACACAGCAAGCCCCTGAAAATTATATGAAGGATGCACTTTAGTTTTTATCTCACCTTTCAGCTGCTAAAATAAAAGATTGTTGAACTGATTTCAACATCTTTCATTGAAATAACTAAACCTGTACAGATACATGTAAGAAGGTGATGAAACTATTAATGAAAATTTGCTCTGAACATCAGGGACCATTTTTAATGGATTTAAATCAGTAGAATTCACTAGGAAAGTATATATATATTTTTAAGCATTCAAGAATAGGTGGTTGAGATTTATGGGACTACATACACTTGTTAGAAAAGATTCAAACATTCATACCAAGATTTGGTTATAACAGAATCTCACCCCTACAGTTGAACATACCTAGAAAAGTTTAGTAGCAAGAAAATGCAGTTTCATAATAAAGTTCAGAGTTTTGCCAATTGTGATTATAGCTACTGAAATTAATGGATTTTAAGCACATGTAACAGGGTGCAAGATTGCAACCATGTTGCTTATCAGGTTGAAGAAAACAGATTTGTTTCCGTGCTAGTCAATGTGGCTGAAGCCTGACAATCTGAAAATATATAGAATAGAAAGGAAAAGAAACTAGGCAATACATGACTGTAATTGTTTCCCAATAAAAAGGCACACTTACTGAATATTAGTTGACTTGCTGGATAATTAACTGAAACTTTTACTGTATTGGGTTTTGGTGGGTTAGCTGTTACTTAGATATTTAATGTATAACTGTCTAGAAAAACCTCCCTGTAAAAAAAGGAAAGATATAGCTGAGTTTTCAGAAGTGGTGGCCAAGCAAATATGGTATTTTATTAGAATGGAAAAAAAATTAAAATATTCCAGGAGTTTCTTTTATTTGCTACATAAGCTGATGAAGAGATAACACAGAAGAATGAGATCTTCAAAGGACCCTTTTGATACTAATTTCTCAGATTATAAACAAGATGCCACCCTAAGATAAATCCCTCAATCTGTCCTGTTGATTTGTCTTCTGAAGCTATCAAAATTATAGCTACATGGATGATTGTGCCATGGGATCAAAGCAGTTGTTTTCTCTTCTCCCTCCTCATGAGTTGTGGTAACAGATTAGTCAACTAGAAATCCTAGAGAATATTAGGTAAAGACTGTCAAACCATTGCATTTGATTAAAATTTTGCTTAATTAGGATATGTCCCATACTGTATGGAATTAATTTTTTTTTTTAAAGAAGAGTACTTGTATGTTATTGATAAACAAGGATGTCACAGGAGGGGAAAATGTTCATTCCTTTTTAAAATTTTAATTTGATACAGTCTTGTGGCGAATTATATGTTGCTTTTATAACAGAGTTGTTTTACAACAATACCAAAACCATGATTCAAAATCTGAAATGCTTACAATGACAGCTTTTGCTGTTGAGTCCTTCTGAAAATGTTTCAGGCACAATCATTCTTCTGAGGCTCAACAAAACCCTCAATTTAAAATGCTTGAAAGTTGAGCCTTTAAAAAAAACAAAAAAACTGAAGGTGCTTTAATCACAAACCTAAGCTAGACTGCAAAGGGACATTTCCTTTTTAGTTTTAGAAAGGAATTTAGTATTGTTTTAGGTGGGAAGACCTAACTGCAAATTTATTTTAAAAAAACATAGTCTCAAAGAATTAATTTAGAAATATTTCTTACATTTTTAAATCATCACTCAAGACCATGTTATCAAACTTTTCCCAGTTTACAAAGCAATTGCCAAAACATCACAGTTTTATGTGAATCAAGCATAGAAGAGTACCAAGATGAATTTCAAGCTTACAGAAAATAAATCCTAGTTTATTCCAAAGACGCTTTTAGGAATGATATTAAAGATAGTATACTACAGAAAATTAAGACATTATCAGTTGCTTATTTTTATTAAATAGTGCTAGAGATTATATTTTTAAATCACAATTTAAATAATTGTCAGCATGATAATTGTCAGTGGAAATTATTCTTTTTTTTTAAAAAAAGAATGTGTCTGAAGAAAACACTTTCTGAGATGAATCAATTCAAAATATATATTAAAAGTTTCTTATATTTGTGCAACTGCAGTCAGCTCTTTCTTCTGAAAGCAATATAAGATTCAAGACAATACTTTTCTTAGTGTAATTTAAACAAATAAAATAAGCTTATTTTTTCCCCAGATTATTGATCAAAGATGCTTGGAATATGATGAATTTTTGTTTGTTTCTAGTCAAGCTAGGAAATCAGAGTTTCAGGGAAACAAACCCAACCAAAGACCATTAAGATAAGCTAGTAAAGAATATAGCTAATTCTGCTTTATAGTCCCTTGTCAAAGTACTGCAATATTTCTGTTAAGCAACCTTCCTTCCCTCCCTGGGTTTGCCTCCGTTACTCTTAAAAAAGCAAGTCAGCTGTAATTACTTACAGGTGAGTTATTCCATCCTAATGAAATAGCTCTATGAAACCAATGTTATGAATTGAAATTTAGATGCCAGAAAGGAATTGATTTATTCCTCTTATTCCCCCCTAAACATTTAACAATCATGCCCTCTTTCCCCAACAGGAAAGAAAATTAGGATAAAGCAAAAGCCAAAAAAAAAAAAAAAAAGTTAATAAAAGGTCCATTTGAAACTTGGATGAGTATAATTTTAAGCAAGGATAATTTAACAAGAACAAAAAAAAGACAAAGAAAAATATATTTGGAGGAATAAAAATAAACTGATGCTTTCAGGTTGCAAATTGGGTCCTTCTTCTCTTTGCAAACCTCTGGTAGTCTAAGCCAGACTTTGCAGGCAACCTCTGGATACTTACCTTCTTAAACAAGTAGAAAGATTAATTTACTTTGGGGTGGTTTTTTTTTTTTTTAGTATAGTTGGCTCCTCCTCCTATATTTTTGCACCCCCCTATTTCTTTTAACTATTTAAACCCTGGGATGAAGTGCAGAAACATCCACTGTGTTACTGCATCGCAGTCTGGGAAGAAGGGTTGTTGTTTTGATAGGACTGTTGTGGACCTCACAACATATTCCCTCTCCTACACCACAACTTCTGGCCCTCTGCCGCCTTCCAACAGAATGTATCAGTTTAGCAACTGCAAAAAGCACTTGCAAGAAAAGTTTGCAGAAAGTGCCAGCTGTTTTGTCAACACTTGGACTCAAATTCTCTGCAGGGCTTTGCAATACCCCTTTCTTGTAGGGTTTTTTTTTTGTTTGTTTGTTTGTTTTGAGGGGGGAGAGTGAGAGAGAGAGGGAGGAAAGAAAGAAAAAGATATTTTGTTTTGCTTTGTGTTTTTTTTTTGTGTTTTTTTAATAACTTCTACTCAGAGTCCTGTCTATTAGAGTCCTGTCTATTGATTTTCAGGGAGATGAAAGTCACTTTTTTTTTTTTTTAAACAGGCCTTCCCTGTGTGGAAAAGGTGATGCCACCCACTCCGAAGGAATGCAACGCATGCAATTAGAAACAAACTTTGGAGAACTCAAAAAGCAGGCCATGGTTTCCCCACCTCCCACAAACAACACATCTATTAAAACTCTCTCAAGCCATCAATACTAATCAATGGGACCAGTAGCTATTAACCATTTCACTGCCTGGTAGCTTTCCTTCCCTTGTTTGATATGGGTTTTTTTTTTGGGGGGGGGGGAAGAGGGCACACACACATACACACACAAGGTTGCATTTCACAGGCAAACTTCTCCCCCCACTCCCCCATCACTGAAACCAGTTTCATGGCCCCCCCCCATCCCTCACACACACACATCAAACCGGATGGGTACCCTCAGCCCGGCTGTGGGTCTCATTAAATGCCATTAAGTGAGACCAACTTCAAAAGCGGTTGTTAGAATGGTCACCAGTTGAAAAGGCAACTGTGGCTTGATTGGGGCAGCGTGTGAACAGATCTCGAAAGAAAGAAAGAAAGAAAGAAAGAAAGAAAGAAAGAAAGAAAGAAAGAAAGAAAGAAAGAAAGAAAGGGCCTGCCATTTGTGAATATATTAGAAAGGGTAGCACTGAAGGAGTTAATTGATGCCAGGGCCCAAAACAGAGGCCAGAGAATGATGGAAGATCAGTGTTTTTTTGGGGGTGGGTGGGTAAAAAAGCATGAAGAAAGGAAGGAAGAGACATTCCCAGTTAGGAAAAGGAGGAGTGAAAGGGAAATGGAGTGAATTCTTCAAATGGATGAGAGGGAAGATTGCTTGTGAGAGCTTTCAGTCTGAGGGGTGGTTTGAAATGAAGGCATTCTGCTAATCAACAACAGCACAAATCTGCACTCCCAGCTGAATGATGCCTGATTTGCCCAGGATCAGCTCCCATCAGCTTTCCTGCATGCGGAGTTTGCCAACTTTTCTTTCAGGCTGAGTCACTGATATGAAAAACAGTTATGGACTCGGGCTTCTTAACTGGGGCATCTCCCTTTTCCAGACGTGTGAAGTTCAGTTTTAAGCATGTGAGGGCAAGAAAGGGACAGGAAGTGAGAATGAAACAGATCCTCGGGAGTGCATTGTGTGTATGTTTGTAGCCCCATTTCCTTCCAGCCCCCAACTGGGAGACCATTTTCCAACTGCAGCTGCCTTTCTCAACCAGCCTGTTGCCACCAATCCTGAACCCACGGCACCCAGGTACAAACTGAACACCAGAAGCTGACTTGGGGAGATGCATCACCATAGAATCACAGGGACTTCTTTGAAGTACCTGCATTTGGTGAGTAAAATAATATTTTCTGCAATGACTGAAAGTAAACACTGATGTAATACATCTTGCACATTGGAAATTGACTAACAACATTTGTCTGGGGGCGATTTGCAGTTGAAGAAACTCAGATTTTATTATTTTCCCTTGATTTTGAAACCCACACCCAAACGAACAGAAAAAGGTTTATTAAGAAAATGGTTAATTCCTGACCCATTATAGGAGTCCTTAGTATAAACAAAGATATGCTTGTGGGGGTGAAGTGGCACATTTGACATTTTTAAATATAGTTTTTGACAGCTTTTCAATTGCTGCAAACATATTTTTTTGAGAGTCATGAATAGCTCTTTTGTGATTTAAAAAAAAAATGTTTAATTCCCCTTTAACCAGCTGCATTTGCTTTGCTACATAGTTTCAGAATCAAAGAATTCAAGAACATTTTGGATTGTCAGTAACATGTGTACAAAGTATTTTTTTTCTCTGACTCCCTCCCCCCCACATTTGAATGACAAGCTACTCAAACAAACCACATGTCATGGTCTTGAAAGTAAATGGAGGGAAAGTCCAAGATCTATCCATTGATGCCAAGAGAACTGTTAAAGGAGAATGAATTTGGAAGATTATAATCACATTTTGGAGAAGGGAGAAACAGCAGCAGCATCTATAAAGCTTTCAATATCCCATACAGTATGCAGTACATGTAGAAATGTATATTAAAATTGTGTTTAATATTATTTATGCTATTAAATCTTAAGCAATTTCTCATGTCAATTTTGATCTTCAGAACTTGCATAAAAACAGGTTAATCCTGTGGATGTATTGGGCATTTTTTCTTCTGTAAATTAACTACTTTTTTTTAACCTGACATTTAATTTTTCAGAAGCAAACATGACTAACATTAATAAATGCCATATAAATGCCCCCCCCAACTGATTCTGTTTGTTCAGTCTTTCATCTTCCATTCCCACAAATTGCCCCATCTCATCTCTGAGTCTGCCACCCATTCACAAAAATGCGCTGCATGCTGTAGAGGGGACTAGAGGGACTAGAAGGTGACACATTTTTTCCATGCATTCCCCCCCCCCCCCCACTCCATGCATCGCACTCAGGGCTGGGCTGGCAATGCAGGAGGTAGAGGAAAAGGAAATAGAAATTAATGGATGGCCTTAAATAAGTTGATAAACAATGGTTAAAGATGATACTGCAGCAGGGGTCTCATTTCAAAATGTCATGCTTGCCTACCATAGATTTAACAGTCATGAGGCCTTGAACTGAGTCAGATAGAGGAAAGCAAACATTTGCAAACTCCACCCCATGACATCACAGAGAAAGACCCTATGCTGGAGTGGTGGAGCGAAGGGGAAAAATGGTATATTTTCAAAAACAAAAAATTAAACATGTGATCTTCATTCAAAATCTGGATTGTTTTTCAATTTCAACATTTGTTTAAACTAAACAAATCATTATAAAGTTTATTTTCACCAAAATTTGTTTCAACAGAGTCACCAAAGTCTCACTACAGAAGCAGAAGGCAAGGGTGAAATCTGCTCCCCCCACCACACAACATTTAGAATTGAAGAAGTTGAAGCCAATTTGAATCACATTTTAACTAAGTGGGATGGGACAGTCAGGGAAAAAGACTTTGGGTACAATGAGCTACAAAGTTCTCCTGCACAATTTCCACTGAGGTTTAGGAGAACTTCCTGTTTGGAATGTACTGTTTAAATACACAAATTAAATACTCTCCAGCACATATCTGAAGAGCAGGAGACACATATTTTGCATGAAGGTTCACTGCAAATCAAAGCAGGGTGCCCCCCCTTGTGAACTCAGACATTTGGTTTTTAAAATGTAAGCCACCAAAGAAGCCTTCCCCCTCTCCAATCTGTCACTTCCTGTACAATATTGAACTATATGTATGGTAGTGGATTTTTAGATATTGTGTATGAACAGCGTCTGTAGCCAGTACAAACTGTTTTAGGGTCTGACTTTTTTTTTTTAAAGCATGATGGATATTAATAAGGATATTAATAAGAAAGACTTTTAAAGTATGTTCAAGACCAGGCAGAATTCAGAGGTAGGGTTTGCAAGTAGAAGATTTTAAAAAACGTAACAAAAATCCTGACCTGTTGCTTTGCAATCTTTAATTTTTTTTTGTTTTTAGACTTGGTAGCCACTAATTAACTTTGCACTGAACCTCTACCGAAAACACAGGAAGGGAATATCCCACAAAGTTTAGATGGGGTGGAGGGGATGAGTAGCATACCTTGGCTGGAAGACATATTCTTTTCCCCCTCACTTGCCTGCAGCAAACTGTTAAACAGCCCTGGTTTGTGGGCTCCTACTGCAGCCTCACCACCCTATGAAACCCAGCTACAACCTTTTCAAAGCCTGCCATGTTGGAATCAGGAATATTTTCGAACAGACAGAAGCATCCTTCTTGAATTTCCCTGCCTGCCCCCCTCTCCGCCCTTTTAAATTCACGCCCTGCCTTACATCAAACGTTTTTTTGCTGATTAACTACACAATCAGGTCCCTGCAGATCAGGAGAAGAATGGAGGAGAGAGAATCAACCCCTTTTCCAGGGAACAATACCATTATTTCAGCTCCATTGGATAGGAATGCAAGATTTCACAGCCCAGTGATCCTCATTCCCATCTCCCCCCCCAAACAGCCAGAAATCTATTGCTGAGATGTCCCCACGCAATCTCAACCAAATCTAATATTTTAGGATCTGGGAGAATATACAGGGTTTTCCCCAACTCTAAGAAAAGATTTTTTTTAATCAAACCCCCCCCCCCCGCCACTTAAAATGTCACATTTTGTTAAAAAGCCTGTTCTTTCATGCAAAGGTTTTACTCCTGATTTGCATAAGAAAAAAAATATAGCTTTGTTTTTGGGTTGGCAAGAGAAATAGCAAACAAAGAGCAAAAACTTTTTAGATCAAATTAACCAACTCTTTTTTTTGTTTGTTTTGGGGTGGGAGGAGATAAATATTATTTGAACAAAACTAGACTTCTATTTGCTGATACTAGAAAACAAAAGCAACTGAAAGGATCTCTTCCAAAGTTACTCTCTGTTCAGTTTTACAATATGCAACATGTCTTGGTTTATAACAACAATTATTTGAATGTAGTTCTGGAAATGTCTTGCATTTTCTTTTTACACCCTCCCTACTCTACAGACACTCCTGGTTTGTGAACAAAACTTTTTTGAGATTGAAACTTTAGAAGAAGTGCATAAGCATGAGGTTATTTTAGTTGCATACCAAAAAATTAAATTTTAAAAAAATCAGCAACCCCCTAGCCCACTTTCTGCTAAATATGTCAAAATACTTCTGACTTCTGTTACAATCAAACGTTGTAAAAGATGCAAGGGTTATATAAGAAAAGAAAGGGTGTGTATGTAAACTGACCCAGTCCTCTCCAATTTGGAATGCAATAAATTGCTTTCGGTCATTAAAAAAAAAAGTGCAATGTGAACTTGGGAAATTGTGACATGGGCAAGGAGGAGAGCAGGGAGAGAAAATGAAAAAGAGGAGGAATTGGTGACTGTTAGGGCACAATCCTATGCATGTCTACTCAGAAGTCAGTCCTATTGTGTTCAGGGGGGCTGACTCCCAGGAAAGTGTGACTAGGATTGTAGTCCCATAGATCCAAGTTGTGTGAAGGCAAACAGGCCGTGGAGCGCCCTACACAACTGGTTGGGAAAAGGGGGAAACATGCGTTGTTTTCTTTGGTAGAAATACCCTGGAGACGAAATTAAAGACAACAATGCTAAGAGCTGAGCCATTTTTTTTTTATTAACCATGTCGAATCTCTCTGAAGTTTGCCTTCTGCTACTAGGGGGGAAAAATTACTTAGAAAAACAGTTACAATCTGTTTGGCAAAGGGGGAAAAAACCCACCCTCTGACCACACCTCGGAGCTCAAATGGCCCTCTCAAGAGCCACCTCTCCAAACAGGAGAGGGAAGGAGAGCCAGGCGATCCTATTTGTCCAAGTTTTCCCTGTGTTGGCCTTTGATTTCTCTGTTTACAGGGAGGATCTCCTGAGTGGGAACAGATCACCCCCACCAGCACACCACCACCACCAACTCAATGAGGATCCAAGTGGGAGAAAAGGCGGGCAAAAAGTCCAGGGAGAGGGAGAGGGGGAGAGAAAATTTGTGAATGGAAGAATGTGTTTGTGCATTCATTGTTAAAATAAAGAGTTGCTGTGACGTGCTGCTGCCAGGCAGCCAATGGGCGAGGGGGTGAGATTTTTAAATAGCCCCCCGGCTGGCCAATGGGAGAGGCGGTGGCAAAGTCTAGCGCAAGGAAGGACCAATGGAGAGGGAAGTATGCTAATGGAGAATTTGGTCAGGCAGGAGGTGAATGTCAACTAGTCAAAGATGGAGGCTGGAGCTGGGAGGCCATGAGGTTTGTACTGGAGGGTTTGCTCTGCCTGCCTCTGTCTTCTTCTCTGCCTGCTTCTCTCCCCCCCCCCCTTGCTGTTGATGGGCTCTGGAGCTGAGCCTTGCGCAAAAGCCTTGCGCAAAGGCGCATGCAGCCAGCCAAGGATTGGAGAGAGAGGGACCCATCCTGGCTGCCCCTCTTGGGCTCTGCCTTGGCCAACTTTTCCCCAGCCCCCCCCCCGCCTCTCTCCTCTCTTCCTCCCCCAGTCCTGATCCCAGCCTGCTCCTCCTCCCTTGGTCAGGTACCATTCATGAAATGTGGGCAGGGGGTGTGCATGCCTGCCTGTGCCTGCCTTCGCCCTCTCTTCCTCTCCCTCTCTTCTTTCTCTCCTTTTCCCCCTTCTCTCTCTCTGTAGCTGTTTTGTGAGTAGCATCCGGGTGACTGGGCGGAAATGGCGGGAGCTCAAGGCTAAAAGGGGGAGGTGCAGGGGGATTGCAAAGGGGGATTTAAACCAGGGTGTTAAAAAGAGGGGGGGATCGAGGTGGGTGGGTGCCTTCCTCTCTGGTGTGGCCCAGGAGCCACGGATCTGGGCAGGCTGTGCACCAGGAGGCGAGTGGAGAAGAGGGGGGGGTCTCAGTCTAGGGGGTGGGGGGATGAATTAAAAAAGGAGGGGAAACGATGCCCACCAGGCAGGCCTTGGAGCTGCCTGGGGTGTGTGGCGCGCCCCACTGATGCCTTTTCCCCCCTTTCCTTTTCTCCAAAGGGTGGGGAGAAGAAGAAGAAGAAATGGGCTCCAGATCTAGAAAGGGGGGTGTAGAAAGTCTTGCCATGTGCTCCCCCCACCTCCTTCTCTCCCCCCCCCCCATTGAGACCTGGGAAAGGCTCCTCTGCCAGGAGAGGAGGCGAGGTGGGTGTGTGCGCTGGCTGAGCACCGGGCTCGCTTCGGCTCGGGTCAGTTGCATCCTGCTGGGGGGACTTCCCGGGATGATGATCGTGATGAGGATGATGATGGTGCTGGGTGATTTTTTGCGCGGTTGATTCTGTTTTATTTTATTTCTTTGGGGGGGGGGGATCGGAAAAGACTTTCAGCCTCGGTGCATCTGCCTCGCTCCGCTCCTTCCTTCCCTTTCCCCAAAGCCTGCCCAGCTCCGGCTCCCGAGTAGGCTTTGGGAACAATGTTGGAGAAAGTTCCGACGGGACTGGTGCGGTGGCGCGCCGCGCGTGTCGCAGTTGGGGCGATGCTTGGAAGCCCTCTTGGGAGGGGGGTGTTGTGTGTGTATTAAAGAAGACCCGAAACTCTTGCCGAAGGGCTCGCAAAGGCTTCGCTGAGCCGGCGATGCGCCCTGGAAGACCAAGTCACCCAAACTTGGTGAGATGAGTTGAAACAGACTGGGCTGGGGGGGGGATTCATAGGATCGGGGGCCAAACCCCTGCCTTTGAAATTTTTTCTTTAGATCAGTATATTTCCCACAAGAGGAACTTTCTGAAAGACTTACAGCCCAATCCCATGCATGTCTACTCAGAAGTAAGTCCTTTTCGAGTCAATGGGGTTTACTCCCAGGAAAGTGTGGATAGGATTGGGCTGTTAGTGGGGGGGGGGCTTGGCTAGCATGAGTTCACTCTCCCCAGGTTAAAACCTGGGAAAGTCCATGGGTAGTTGGGGGGGAAGTCCCGATCCCGCCCCCCAGCTCGGCCTCCCTTATTTTCTTCACCGATGAGCCCCGGAGAACTGGGTAGGGAGCATACATCGGGCATTGGCGATCCGCGGGGACGTTGAGCTCGTTTTGGAAAAAGAGAAATAAGTTTTCTAGTGGGAGATCCTCTTTGTGGGGAGGATCGCTCCCCCCATTACACGTGTCCATACACTGGCTGCTAAAAAAGGTGCGTTGCTTCATGTCAAGGGATTTGACCCCCCCCCCTTCGTGTGTTTCGTGTGCTTTCGTGCAGCAAAGCAGGACTTGCTGTGCCCCGGGTTTGGCTGCGCTTCTTGCTCTTTGCCCCACTTCCACGCAGGGTCTCTTCAGTGTGTGCTTTGTGAGTTGTGCAGGGAGTCTCGTCCCCGATCACAGCCCGGACTGTGGCGTTGAAAAGCTTCCTCGGGTGCAAAAGGCACTTTCTTTTCCTCATTGGATCCCCCCTCCCATCTCACTCTCTCTTTCTTTCTTTGCTTTTTAAATGCATGCAGCAAAGTGGAGAGGGAACCCCCTGAAGCAAGCCCAGGATTGGGATCAGTTTCTCTGCCTGGCTGATGCTGCCTCCCGTGCTTGTGACTTAGAAAATAAACTTTCCAGTTGGGAGCTGGACTAGCCTGCAGACCAAACTCCCCCTCCCCTGGAATGAATCTATTTGAGCCACTTCATTTTGCCCCTGGAGAGGGGGGGAACTTAGGAAGTTTGTTTGAGAGCTCCCCTCACCCCCTCCCCATTTTGAAATGGGTTCAGGAAATGCAAGGTAATACATGGGGGAAAAGTTTTTTTGTTGTTTTTTTAAAATTATGCTTCTCGAATCCACCCTCTGGCTGAAATGGTTTGGAGCTCCTGCTCTGCAATTATCTCCTTGACTTCATCTCCTGAAATATTTCCCCAGGAAAAAATACCCCAGAGCGAGCAGATGCACTTTAAGTTGATATTGCAGTCTGTGCTCCTCTTCCAAAGGCTTCTCAGTAGGGTTGCCAAGAATGAACCTGGGCCATTCAGAACAGGCTCGGCCCCTTTCTGTTCATGTTTCCTTGAAAGTGGGTCCCATTGATGTCAGTGGCATATCTTCCAAGTCCGTGCATTAAAGATCGATGACCCCTGAGGTTTGGATTGTTGGGTTGCGTCCTTACAACTGTCTCCGTTAGGAATCAGCCCTCTGTACAAAACCTGGTTGCAGTGAGGAGCTGGAAGGAGCCTGTAGTTCTGGCTACTCGCATTGTGGGACATTGCAACAGTGGAAAAGTTACCTCCGTGTGTGAGAACGCGGGCAAAAAGGTGCGTTGGCACCATTGAAAAAGATGGATGATTTGGGGGCTGTACGTGGTCCGACGTGGTCCTAAAGTTGGACGACAGCAGGCAAAAATGTTCAGTGTGTGTTCACTTTTTGGTTTCTGGGTGTGTGGGGCTGGGAAATGTTTAAATAAAAGGGCGAGATTGCAGCCGCTGAGTGTGATGGTCGTGAAAAGTTTCATGGTGAAAATGACTGTTGTTGAAAAGCTCCTTGCTTACTCTAGCATGTGGCACAGTCCTGTTCACTTGGTGGTGGATCACTGATCAGGTTCATGTGGCTGCCTTGCTAATGCTGGGGGAAGGCATTTCATGTTCTTTTTTTCCCCTGCTCTTTAATTCAGTATGCTGCAGTTCAAATAGTTTTCATGGGGGGAATAAAAATAAAATAAAGTGCTCCAATTAATATTCTGCCGACGGTCATGATGGAGAAGAAAACCACTGGATCCACGTGGTCAGGGCAGAAACTCTTCTTGCTGGCTGTGGATCTGTTTTATGGAAAAATCCTGGGCAGAAAAGCCTCGTCACCTCCAGGAGCCACTTGCGTGTAGTGGAAAGTCTCTGAGGTCTACTGTTGTCCGGAGCCCTTTTTCTGTTGTACTACTGGCGATCCTGATTAGCAGTGCAATATTAAAAGGGCATTGGCTGGCAGATGTAGAACCCTCTCTTGCAGCCCCTCCCCCCTCTCCAGAATGGGCAAACCAACTGTGGAATGATTAAATGCATGCACATGTGCAGGGGTGGGGAAAGTGTCTTGTCTTGTTCCGAACATGTAGGTGGGTTCTTGAACCCAGAAAGAGAAAGCAGGTTACCTTATTAGAATATATGCACTCAGCAAAGGAGATTCAAAACATGAAATTGCTCGATTTGTTTTCCACGGTCTTGGAAATGACTCCTTGTAATTCCTCCCCCATTCCAGGCCTGCATGTTAAAGCATTCCTTGAAATTTTATAATCACAGTGCCTTTCAAATACTGCACACTGACACTCTGAAAGCAGGCTTGGTATGCCAAGGCAGTCAGCCATCACCTTCCTTTGTGGCCGAATTTAAATTCTGTTTTATGTTTTGATTTGTGCGGTGGG
This sequence comes from Tiliqua scincoides, assembly GCF_035046505.1. Taxonomy (NCBI): domain Eukaryota; kingdom Metazoa; phylum Chordata; class Lepidosauria; order Squamata; family Scincidae; genus Tiliqua; species Tiliqua scincoides. The sequence goes on from NC_089834.1 coordinate 8,464,956, forward strand.
GGGTTTGGGTGCTCCGTTGTTTTCTTAAATATGATACTCTATATGCTGTTCCATAGCATTTGGGCTTGGCTACTATAGAGTGATGCACTCTCACAATGTCATTCAGATCAATCATTTTGGAAAACTTGTTTTGTATGTGTATGGAAGGGCCTTCGCCGATAACTGCAGTGAATTCTGCAATGCTGTTTGCAGCTCTCTAAAATTTCTCTCTCTCTTAAAATTATCACATGGGACAGCAGAAAAACTTCAGTACAAGCAGGTCAATTGAGGAAAATTCTGAGCATTGAATAAGTGTATACAGTGAATGTTAAATAAATACATAGTAAATGTCTGGACTATTTATTTGCCTTCATGTTTGGTTTCTTCAGTCTTAAGTCTTGTCTTTGTTGTTTAAATGGAAAAAAAAAATGTATTATTTACAGTATAGGGTGCAAAGGAATGATGCTGACTTCTTGAAATAATCCTTCCATGTCTGCTTCCACAATTTGTTTTCACAGTAATAGAAGATAGGATAGAGTTGAAAAAGAACTCTGGTATCTTTGATGCAGGTTCCCACCTTTTACTGCTGGCGCTTAAGAATCTGAAACCTTTTGTCCAGCACGCTGTGTATATTTGTGACCAATGACAATATTGTACAAGTATCTATACTATGTATTAAAAAGGCCCAATTGAACTGTACAGGATTCTATACAAAAATAAAAGTGCAGTCTTATGCATGTTTACTCAGAAGTGAGTCTCAGTGTGTTCAGTGAGGCTTACTACCTTGTAACTGTGTTAGGATTACAGTCCGATATGTGTGTTTGTTTGTTTGTTTGTTTCCTTTTTGGCCCTTGCTCTAACTTTGTCTAATGATGAACTCAACATTGAAGTCATTTGGATTTTTATTTTATTGGGGATTCCCAATCATTCTGATGCCACTTGCTGTGACAAATCCCTAGGGATGGGAGGGTAGAAGAAGATCCAAGGGCAGCTGCATACAATGCCACTAGTGGGCTGCTGGGACCGCTGGCTCTGACAGTGTTGCACTACTGTCTACACAAATTAAGCAGTGCAATAATATTGTCAAAGCATTTGGTTCCAGTCCTGATACGTCCTTCCTTATTATGACCCACTCAACGTTGCAAGCAGGCACCCTCTTCTCACTGCAATGGTCACTGAATCCGTTTTAGCCAGACAAACATTCTTCTGACTCTGGGGACCCTCTTGTCTAAAAAGGCAGCATTTATTGTGAAACCGAAATGATAAAACACCCATGCGTAGGTGGTTTTTATTTAAAAGATGAATTTGTGTATAGATCTGACTGGCGATCTTTTGTTGGTGGTGGTGGTGGTGGTATGTAAGGGTGAATTATCGCTCCTCCCACTGTTGGTGGTTGTGTGTGTGTCTAAAGACAATGCCATTTCAGGCCTAATGCAATTTAAATCCCTTCTCCAAAATCAACCATTGTCTTTGCTGGATCTGTCCTGTCTTATCATGTTTTCCTCTGAGAGTTTTAGGGAACGGTGAAAGAGGATTTTGTGCCTTTGTTGCCAAATTTGTATATTTCACAGGGTTGTGTTAATATTTTGTTTTGGTTTTGTTCTTTCAGGTTCCATTTGGCTTATTTCTTATAGTGAATTGGGTTGTATTCCCCTCTCTTTTGTTCAGAGAACATAAATTATTATTGAGGTCAAAGTAATAATCAAATGCTCCATTGCTTTAATTCCCCCCTCCCCCCAAAAACCCTTCATATGACAAAGGATGTATACATACAGAATCTGTAAGTGAAAATCTGTGATTCCTTCTAGCAAACCTGGGAGACTCTTTTTGGTATTTTAGGCTTATAAATAACAACATTGTATTATGAATTAATCTCTTTTAAATAACAATATGTTGGAGCCTGTCACCTGAATCATGGCTGGAAGCAGATGTGAAATTCTGAGCAGCTGTTAGGGAGCAGGAGACATGGGGGGGTGACCTTTTTTGTAGACTTCAGGTTTGCTACTTTGGAAGAGAAAAGATAAAGTATGATGGGAGCAGAGAATAAACTGTAAATTCTAGAAACTAGATTTCTGTGATCTTGCCTTCTTGGCTGGAATGCACAACCATTTGGAAACCTAAGGCACCCTTGCAGTGATACCCCAACTATTTCTTTTCTAAAGTTTGTGCCCCACCTTCAGCTTAGAGAGGTAGGGATGTGTGTGTGGCTCTGTGTCCACAAATGCTTTTGGAATGATCATATAATGCTACATGGAATCTGATGTCAGGTTAGAAACATCTCCCTTTCTTGGTGCAGCAGAAGGATACATAGAAACAAACCTGAGATGACAGTTTTTTTGGGGGTGGGTGGGAAAGGAATTTAAGATAGCAGATACTGTAACATGTAACAGAGGTGCTTCTTGTTTGTTTATATTTGTGTTCTGGTCTGCAATCCTATGTATGCTCACCTGTGAATCAGGCTTCTTGAATAGAATGGGACTTAATTCCAACTAGGCATGTAAAGGATCAGGTTGTAAGTGTTCACAGGGTTCACTCACCTGAGGGGAAGTCCCTTTGAACTTGAAGGGTTTAGTTCTGAGTAGACATGATTAATATTGCAGTGTACATTATGTGTGATGTTTGTTAGGCAGGGGTGGAAAATGCCTAAGAAATTTTTTAACTTGCTTTTTCGTCTATCTCAGCCCAGGACTGGCTATTAAAACTTTCTCTGGCACCTAGGAATTTGAAACCACTTTTTAGCCTTTTGCTCAGCCACACCCTTGACATTTGATGTATTTTTGCATTCCTGTTACCTTTAGTCATTGCTTTGTTACTATCTCTATACGCTACTGTTTTTTTTTTAACTCAAATAGTATTTAGCAGTAGGTGTACATGAAGTGCTTTTACAAATTCTATCCCACCACCTTTCCAGCAAAGGTAGGTCAGTCAGTATTCTTATTCCATATTAAGACACAAAGCTGGGAAGTAGTGGCTAGCCTGAGGTCACCTAGTGAGCCTGAGGCTTGGGCAAGCTTGAACAAGGGTTTTCTAGCTATTCTGCTTCATCAGGTTTATATATATACCCACTACGTTCTCAGTCTACTCCACACATGAGCTGAAAACAGGCTGTTGTCCAGCCTGTTTATCTCTAAGATATCACTGCTCTCCTTGTTGAAAGGAAGTATTTTAAAACAGACACAGTGGATGAGTGAGTGTTCCTTCTAGGCAAGTAATTTTCTAGAGCCACTGCTTGCAAGTTGAAGCAGGACAAACTTTTTAGAAACTAAGCAAATATTTACATAGAATTAGTATTGTCTTGCTGTATAATCTCCACCCCCCCCCCAAAAGTGCAAAGGCTCTGATCTTCCTATGACTAGGCCTATGCTGGAAGATGCTGGGATCTCAGCCTTGCTTCTTTTTGTTACATAACTGGGAACACAAGAACTACAGATCAGTGACCTCCATGTTAATAGTAAAAACAAAGAGTAGTAATCGTTCTTTTTCTTTCTGTGTCTGGTGGGAGGATGGAAGCTGTGTCCTTATGGGGATAACTCTCTGATGTTGTGTCTAGATAGACTCCTAGCCAATGAATTGGCAAGATGAAAGCAAATGGGGTGGGGGGGGAGAGAACAGGGCAGTATGACATCTCTGCTTTGCAGGTCATAGAATATGGGGTGTTTGGAGGTGGTCGGCTCTTTTTTAAAATGGAACAAAGTTCATCTGTTTTGAATTGAGGCCAGACTTGAATAGGAGACAGTCTGCAGGGTCTGAGCATGAGGGCCTGTTTGGGGTAGGTGGGGGATTGCGTTTGTGGTATGAGCCATTTCCTGCTTCTCAAGGTACAGTAGGTGCTTGCTTTTTTAACCAAGCGTCCCACTCCAGCTCCAATGATTCATTGAGACAATACATTCCAAGGATCCGGGTCTCTGGGAGTGACTCCGAAAATAGTAAAAATGCCAAAAGGAACCGGATCCCCTTTTGGGAGGGGTGTCTGTTGGGGGAGGAGAGTGTTCCTGAGATGGCTTCTACTCTGAAGATGAAGGTAGCGCATTCCAGAGGTGGCTTGTTTCTGACCCTGGCTGGCTGAGGAATGTAACAGTGAAAAGGAGAAGGGGTGGGGGGGAATGGGAGGGAAGAAGGGGGATTCGGAAGCAAAGGTCTCCTTCTGGAGTGTGTGTATTTACAAAGGAAACTCTGTGTGTGTGTGTGTGTGTGTGTGTAAAACATTCCACATTTTGTATCCAGTTGGGCACTGGAGGGAGGGGGGATTATGTGGAATGCAGGGAATCAAGTCTGCCTGAGGTGGGGAAGGGCTAAGGAACAGCTTCCATCCTGTTGTTGCATAAACTTGTTAAAAACCCCTCCTCAATAAGAAAGGACCATGCATGGGATATGAGTGCTCACGGGGTGGGGTGGGGGGGTTGACCTGCTTCCCTGCCTACCCAGCCAATTGGAATGGAAAGTGAAATCAGATGGTTTTAACTTTTCAAGAGAGAATGGTGTGTCTTGGCATTTGGTCTGCCCCCCCCTTTCTGTTGGGACACATTCTCTGAGTCATTGCAGTTACCAGATTCCTGCTTTCTAAACTTGGGTGGTTTGTGGGTGGAGGAGAAAAGGATTTGGTTGTAAGAAGGGGGAGGAGATTTTGGTTCTCTTTTTCCTTTCCTAGGCTTTCCATTGGAAAAGAAAAGTTGGGTATGAATTGATAAAATAAACAAATAGCCTGCTTAATCTCAGTGACATGAAACCAAATTCCATTGCAATCAATGGGATGCCATTCATTGTACAGTGTTTTGAGGATTCCACGTGACCTTGCAAGCCATAGGCATCAGTAGGAACCAGTAGGAACACTGAAGATCCGGTCTCATTTAAGTGTTCAGATAATGGGCTGATCAAAAATAATTGTTGGTCGCAGTGCTGACCTACAATTCCCAAGACCACAGTCCAGTAATACCTTATATCCAACCCAATAAAATGCAGCCCAAAAGACACAGAATCTCAAGTACAGTTTGAGTTCTTCAGAACTCTTCATTGGGTTGGATCTTAATCAAAGCAGAGAAAAGGAGGGAGGATAGCTGGACATAGTACAAAAGTCAGCAGTCCTAAAATGGAGCTTAGGAGGAGTTAAGCAGACTTGGGGCTGATTGAGCAAAATCTGCAGCAGATTGGAAGGAGTACATCTTGTTGTTAGTTTACAATAGCTGATGTTCCTACAGCAGTTCAACTGTATTTTTGCTGACTATCTGATCAATCAAGAGATCTGTAGAACCTGAAAGCTCACTGTTACTCAGGATGGTCCTAATAAAGGCATGAACCTTCTCTCGCTCTCTCTCAGTGGTATATGTGTACACCAGAAGTCATTTGGCCTTACTACAGTATATTGATATCCAACAAGAGTATGATATAGTGGTTTTTTCACTATTCCAGTAGTTTTTTTTTAAACCCATTTCTGCCCAGCCCACAAGTATACCCACTTGATCCCTGTTGCGTTTATGCAACATTGGGCAGAAATGGCTTAAGTCGCAAATGACTGAGCAGCTAATTGCATAGAAATCTTGTGTCTGGAACTTAGTATCTAAAATGAGATAGTCTGTCTCCAAAATTGAAGGTGACACCTTAACATAACAAAAATCTGAAATATATATTTCTAATAAAGGTAGAACAGCAGCAATGAGGATGATGATGATGATAATTAAAAATACTGTTTTTCAACAACAAAAGTTCACAAAGCAGTTTGCAAAGCAAAATAAATGAAACTTGTGCATGTAACAGGTGGTGAGAACATGTCACATAAATGGATTCTGAGCGCAAGGCTGCACAGAGTGGTACCACAAACGTGGACTGGGAAGTGTGTGTGATTTGGAGTGGAGGAGTAGGCCTTTTAGCCACACTTTAATAACAGTAGGTGAGCAATGAATGGGGGTTGTAGTCTTATTGAAAAGGTACTGCTAATCTGTAGTAAGTGATCTTGAGGATGTGTCCTCTGACATGTGGAGAGGTGCTGTTTGAATTCCTCTTTTGGGCTCATACTTGAAATTACTTGATTCAGGTTAATTGCCCCTCAATGCACTTTTAGCCTGATTCTCTGAGTGGCCTGTGGGCTGGTAAGCTGGTATTTCTGTTCCAGGTTTGCTCAGTTATGTTGTAGTGTGGCCAAGATCAGTCACAGCTGTACAGACTCAGTAAGATCCTGCTTCCCCCCACCTTAGGACAAAGATGTTATATTAGTACAAAGATTTTGTACTATTTCCCCCCCCCCCCCAAAAAAAAGCAGGTCATGAAACAGATTTGCATGGCCTTTGAGGGCTAAGATTGTGTGTGTTACACTTGCACAACAGCAGAGCATAAACTAGAATGTTCACACCAGCATTTTGCTGCCATGATTGTCTGTTAAGAATTGAGCAGTCTGACCTGTTTGTTCATTTGTTTCACTCTTCATATACACAGAGTACTTAAAATATCCTTCAACCCCCCAAACACACACACCGTTTCAACACATGCTTAGGTTCAGTATGTTCATTTGAATAGTGGTAGCAGTTGGGACTGCAAAGCTAGTTGATAAATCTGGAAAAAAGAATGTGATCTCATGAACACTCTATGAGAGATGAAGAAAAACCGATAGAAAGCAAGATGTGTATTCCTCCTTCTGCCTCTATTTCCCCCCCCCCAATCTGACAGCGTATGTAAACCTTGGCAAATCCCGTGCCCAAAAGCTGTGCAGGGGGTGGGTGGGTTGGTGGGCTTGACAAATGTGAGCAGTGAAAGTCACTCTCATGCCTCTGAAAAAGGATCCATGGATGCACATCTGGCTCCTGCTAGCCAAGAAAATGTTGCTGCTGAGAAAAGGGCAGTTGAGAGTTACAAAAGCTAAACAAGGTAGAGAAAGATTTGAAAAAGGGAAGGCTTTCTGAAGGGAAATCCCTTGGACTGAAAAGGCAGTGAGGAAAAGTACTCAAGAAGGCATGCAGGGGGTATGTAAGACTCAGTGCACACCCCAACAGGTGGGTGTGATCAGCTTAGGAAGTTTAGTGTGTTTTGGAGATTTAGGAATCCTTACCAAACACATCTGAGCAGGTTGGCTCTTGTAAGATTGAAAGAATCCCTTTTCTCTGGGAGGATTTGTACCAGCTTGCTAGATAGCTTAAGAAGCCAAGCTTGGAATGCAAAAAATGTAGTGCTTTTTTTTTTTTTTAAAGGAACATTTTTTTAAAGGCAGTACTCAAAATTATTTTGCAATAGGTTGTAAAGTCTCCTGCTTGAAATTCAGTTGATTAGGGGTTTGTGCAGCAATGCTGGTCTGGGTTTTGCTTTGTTTTGTTTTTAAAACTGCACCTGGCACACTGCCAAAAAAGCACCACTCTCATGATGGGTGCAATTCACCACCATTAAAATTAATGAGAGTTTTCCTTTTGACTTCACCAGAGAGCAGACTGTGCTGAGTCCTGACACTGTTTGAAATCCATTTTAAAATATATTTGGATGCCTGCGCTCTGGATGCTGGCACACTAATTGGATAGATTATTCAATTAAAATATCTTTTTATAGCTGATTAAGAGCCCAATCCTATGCATGTCTAATCAGAAGTAAGTCTCACTGTGTTCAATTGGGCTTACTCCCAGGTAACCGTGCATTGGATTGCAGCCTAGAAGACATCCTGATTTATTTGGGGAATGGTTTCAAATTAGGATTTTATAACAATTGAAGATGGCAGGCACTATCCGAGTAGAGGCATTTCCCATGAGGGTAAAGAAGCAAGAATGCCTCTTCTGAGATTTAAGCAGGTGTTGCATAGTGGCCAAGAGACTGAGAGGTGAACTTAGATTTCTCCTGTTTGAATCTCACCTCTGTCATGAACTCACTTCCATAGCCTTAGGCAAACCACTCCCTCTCAGCCTCAATCTTCTCTTCTGCAATATGGGGATCATGAACATAAGAACAGCACTGCTGGATCAGGCCATAGGCCCATCTAGTCCAGCTTCCTGTATCTCACAGTGGCCCACCAAATGCCCCAGGGAGCATGCCTTACAGGGTTGTTGTAAGGACAACATCACAATAATATGCGTGAAGCACTTTTAACACTTGAAAGCACTATACAAATGATAGTTAATAATCATTAAGACAGGACCTACTGTGACTTATAAAGAGGTTGTTTTTCCACAAACGATTGTATTAGTAATGTGCATAAATGAAATTCATTCATTCATAATAAACCTACTTTTGATAACACTGTAAAGATCTCTATGCCATTCAAAACCTCACCGCACTTTATGCTTTCTTCCAAATTCATAAATGCAATATTACTTGTAAAATCACAATATTCTCAATTTCCTTTTCCAGTGCATATGTCTTTAAGGTATGTCTTAAATAGGGCTCTTGGGTCCAAATTTTAATAGTAAGCATGGCAATCTCTGAAAGCATAGACACTCATTTATGTTCTATGGGACTGTGGTAATACAAAATAAGTGACTAACCTTCCAGTAGGTGATGGCATTTTAAATTAGGAGTGACAGTGGTGACTGAGAGAATGATCTAGTAATCATAACCCTAAAGCTTAATAATGAGGAGTTGCATAAAATGACAAAGTCAATCTGTTGGAAACTCACAAGTCAAATTGTGACATGGAGGGATTGCCTGGCAACTTTTTTCCCCCCAATTCTCAAACTATATAGAATTTTAAGAGCCCAATCCTATGGGCCTCGGTGCCTGTGGTACTCTCACACCGCCGAAGCTGAGTGCCGTGACAGTGCAATAAGGCACTTTTGCGCAATTACTCAACACTCAGCGCTGGCACAAAGGCCAACCCCAGTCAGCACTGTGCCTCTGCACCATGAAGATGTGTTGCAGGAGCGACTGGTGGTGAGTTCTTCTGCCAGCTGACAGAGAGGCTCTTTGAGGCAGGGAAAGACAGAACTGGGCGAGGGAGGGCAGATCAAAGGGAGGATTGGGCGAGGGAGGGGGTGGGGATGGTGGCAGAGGCTGCTACCATATCCTGTGCCCCTTCCCAAGCCATGGAGCCCTACAAAGGTCTCCTTAGTTCTGTATGTTCAAGAGCTGGTACAGCTCCGAGGAGACCCACTGGGGCTGTAGCAGTTCTACATTTATTCTAAGGGAACATTTGTTCCCTTATCCGGAGGAGATTTTGGAAACTTGCCCTGCCTCCCGCAGGATGCAGCGGCAGCCATTTCAGCGTTATGTTCCTCACAGCGGCCCTGGGGCATAGGATTGGGCTGCCCATTAATTATACCTCTATACAGTTCCTCTGTGTAAGAGGGTTATTGGGTCTGAATTGAGAAGGTTTTTGCAGAGTAGTTCTCAACCTAAAATCTTTTGATTGACTACTAGACCTAACCCCTCAACACAAAAGTAGTAACTAGTTCAAAATAAGTTATTTTTTTTTTCATAATCAGGCACTCAGTTTGCAATTATATGATTGTTAATCCCTCACCCCACTTGATATCCTGTTGGATGAAAACCCTTTATAGAATGTCAAAAATAAACAATTTTAACAATAATTATTTTTACCTGAATAGCTATCATTGCATTCATTTTATAGAATTGCATTGTAAGCAAAAGAGTTTGACATAATTGTGCATGAAATGTAACCAAACTAGTTCAAAGTATCTGAACTATTGTAGGTCCTTAACTGGAGGCTTAAAAATTCTGATGAACTGGAATGGAATCCTAATTTTTAATGGTCGGGTTCCTGACCAAATCTACCTGTCTTGCAGGTAAGACAAAAGAAGAAGGCAAAAATTCAGATTGTAAAGACAAACAATGTATTTAGTGGAATTGCTAGGAATGTGAACCACAAAGTCCCTATGAACTTGTGGACCTAACTTACAAGGATATTTAAAGGTTACTGAACTGCTATTAATAATAATGCACTTTATATATCAGAAGTCTTGTATAGTTAAGGTACTTCAAGAACTTACTCAAAGTTTTTGAAGTACCTTAACTGAAGGCTTCACAAAAAAAAAAAACCCCAAAAAAAAAACATGAACACATTTATCATGTTCCTCGTGCTTTAAGGGGGCTCCAAGGGGACGAATGTCACCTTCCTTTGGGGGGGGGCCTCCAGCAGCCTTTCATCCTGTGCTGGATACAGTGGAGACTGTTTGGGTGCCACTGCATCACAGCACGGAAAGATAGTTAAGACTGGGCTGTAATCATTCACATCATTATCAATCCACAGCAGGTTGATGGACATCTTGCCTTCCACCTAACTTTAAAATATGACAACGAATGTTTTGCACTGAGAGATCTCGCTTCTACACTAACTTTACTGGAAATTTGAGTACCACTGATTTCCGCAGAATTTGCTTAAATGCATTTGGAATCACAAGACTTGATTACTGAGAAGCCCCTGGAAATGCCTTTCTGTTTCTTTCTTACTCCCTCTTCTCAAGCAACATGATTCCCAAACTAGTCTTCGTGACATTTTGTTTCTATTAAAAGTGATCAGAGAACGGAGTGGGAGGGCTCAAGGCTTCTAAACATATCCTTAGATGCAGAGTCTGATGGGGGAATAAATAGAATGCATGTTGCAATAGGGTGTTTAAAATGTTTATTTTGAATCAAAAGCTCCATGTGCGCCCCAGGAAAACTAATTGTGATGGGCATAAGTGTCACTTCCTTACTCTTTTACCATCTCTCTCTGAGATGTTCAGATTGATTCACAACCCAGTTCCTTCTTCCTCACATTTTGAAAAGCTTTGGGTGATGGTGTATTTCTAGCTTTACAACTCCATTGGTCCTCCAAGAATGCTCGTGCTTCTAAGCCAAATTGGAATATGAGAAATTTGAAGACCCTGAGCTTGCCCACTTGAAGTCCACTTGATGCAGATTAGAACACTCCCAATCTCTTAGCACATTCAGATCTGTTTATGAAATCACAGCAGATAAAGAGATGGATCCCCTTGCATACACTTTGATGGAATGTAACACAAATTTACATAATCCCACAAAGTGGACAAATTTGAACAGCCAAAAAGGGAGCCAGTTTCAATCACTGGTTTAACCACCATTTATACTTTTACACTCTTTCCTGGGAAAGCATGCATACAAATTAATTGCAATAAAAACTAAAACATACCTCTGCAGTTTTCAAACTCGCAGGGAGTTTGAATCCCATATTAAGTCTTTGCGGGGGCGGGGGGGAGGCAGCGGCACGATCCCCAGGATCATGCCGCTCAGGGGGGCTGCAGGGGCTTGGTGCACTTGCCCAAGTCCCCTGCAGCCCCCCAGGGGTGCGGGGAGCCCTGGGCGACCTTCGGCAGGGCTCCCCGGGTCAGGGAAGGTGACAGCGGAGCGATTGCGCCCCGCTCCGCTAAACCAGAAACGGTGTGCGATCGCCCCACTTCCCCTTTTGACTGGGCTGCAGGGACTGGGGTGCACCCTCCAGACCCTGCAGCAGCCACCCCTGGCTGCCGGGAGCTGGGTGTGAGCGCCTGCAGGGCTCCCTGGGTCAGGGAAAGTGAGAGTGGGGCGATCGCTCAGGCGCTCGCGCCCGGCTTCCGGCAGCCAGGGAACGGCTGCTGGAGGATGCACCCCAGTCCCTGCAGCCCGGTAAGGGGAAGTGGGGCAATCGCGCACCGCTTCCGGTTTAGCGGAGCGGGGCGCGATCGCTCTGCTGTCACCTTCCCTGACCCGGGGAGCCCTGCCGAAGGTTGCGCAGGGCTCCCCGCACCCCCGGGGGGCTGCAGGGGGCTTGGGCAAGTGCACCAAGCCCCTGCAGCCCCCCTGAGTGATGCGATCCTGGGGATCGCGCCGCTGCCTCCTCCCTGCCTCCTGGTTGCCTCTGCCCCTTAAGGAGAAAGGGACCAGGACCCTCAGGCTGGGGAGTCGTGACGCCCCAGTTTGAATACCACTGACATATCCATTTGCAATGAAATAGAACTTTTAATACTACCCATGATCTAAAGCCTCTATTCATACATCCCATGTGCTTTTTGCACTGCAGAATTTATTATTTGCAAAGTGAGAAATTGTGAATTTAAAGATTCCTGCTTGGTAACATATGTGCTCTCTGTATGCATGTAAAGAAACATGTAAGATCACATGTTTGAAGACTAACAGCCCAATCCTATGCCTGCCTACTCAGAAGTAAGTCTCATTAGAGTCAATGGTGCTTACTCCCAGGTAAGTGGGGATAGGATTGGGCTGTGTGTGCCCAGATTTTTCCAGAAGGAAGGGCTGGTAGTTACCAGGCAGAATGGTGTTTTTCCATGACATAGACACATGCCCATGCTGTTTGGTCATCAGAGTCTAAATATTCATAACTGTCACAATAAATAAATGCCTGACCGATAACACAATTCTATGCATGTGTACTCTGAAATAAATCCCAGTGTTCAATGGGGATTACTGTCTAATAACTGTGTTTGCTGTTGTAGTGTTAATATCTAATATGTGGCCTCAAAAGTCCTATATTTTTGCTCTGGTTATGTTAGTTTTCATAGAGAAGATTTTAACTTAATGTTTGATAGAGGGTTATGGATTCTCTCTCTGTGTGTGTGTGTGTGTTGATATTCTCGTACAGCATTATATAAAGGTAGTATTCTAAACAAAATTATTTTGAAGGAGTGCTTAATAGAGTTTAACTCAACAGCACTATAATTTACCAGTAGAGTGTGTGGTGTTCTCCTGATGTTTGGGGGCAATTGGTAAAGTGACAAAGATGTTGAGTTGCTTGCCCATGAAGGTCTATCTGAGATTACACCCAAACTTTACATGGAAAGTGGGCAAGCACAATGCGTAGGATATGAAATGGTGAGGATTGTAAAAGACGGTAAGGATTGTTACCAGTAGTTGTCAAGATTGAGATTGCCCATAACTGTATGCTTTTACATATCTAAGGTCTTGTGCACCATCTCCAGTTTATGGGTCTTAAGTATTACATTAGATACTGGGCAAGGCACTTCATGAGACCATTGGAGAGCTACAACTATTCAGAGTAGACAATACTAGGATTAATAGACCAGTGATCTGAATGCATATAAGGTAGCTTCATTTCTTCAGATTAATTGTTGATCTAACGTTCAGCCATTTAAACATAATAATAAAATTTAGCATTATATTGAGCTTTGACTGTTTTGAAGTTTTTTTGTATCTTGAAAATTATAAAGTTTGATGTTTCTTCTAACTGTAATGATTGAAGTTTAATTAAAATGCTGATAGCCCAAGCCTAACCAACTTTCTAGCACCACTGCAGCTGCAATGCAGTCCCAAGGGAAAGGAACAAACATTTCTTTACCTTGAAAAGGCCTCTATGACTGCCCCCCCCCCACTGCAGAATGCAGCATGCACCCGGTTGGCATGGCTACATCGGTACTGGAAAGTTGTTGAGATTGGACTGTGAGAGATGAAGCTAATGGGCAGCCCAATCTTGAGCTGCCTGGAGTGTGGGCTGCTCCATCCATCACGAAACCGGGCAGCCCACGGAGATTTCTTGGGGGAAGGAGCTCTGACATGGGGCTCAGGATCTGGTGGAGACGAGTTCCACTGTTCCACCATCCTCCCACCCCACTCCCTCCTCTGCCACAGCTCCCTTCCCCCACCCTGGAATGCCTCCTCCCCACCTCCCCCCACTCACCTCTCCATCACCCGGTGGTCTGGGTGACCACCAGATGACAGACAGTTGGCCTCCCACTGGTGCTGGCCCAGTGCAGGCTCGCGCTGGGCCAGCTCCAGCACTCGGCCAGCACTAACCCTTGCAAACGTGCTTTATGGCATGTTTTCAACGGGGCACACCAAGCTCAGGATTGGGCTCTGAGACACTGCAGGATTTAACACAGGGAATAAGCACCATTGTGCACCAGTTGTGATCGATTGTGGCAGGGTGCCTTGTAACCTCCATGCTTGCATTCTTAGACAGTCATTAGAAACACGAGGCTTATCAAGACCCTGATAGGCCAGAGTTCCTGGTTGGTGGCCTCCGTTCAGGCCTCTGCTAGGGTAATGCAAACACTAGGTCTGTATTCCAACACTAGGTCTGTCCTCTGGTAAATAATAAAATCTTATTTGATTAATTTCATGAGTTTTAGCTGGTTGATTAAATGTGGGTATATTTGCACGTGAGGAAAAAAAAATAGAGAGAAAAGCAGAGTCTGAAATTAATGTACACATCTGTTGCAGCACAAATTGTCCAAGAAGAGGCTTTCTCCCTTTCCAGAGAGGCAATGCCTCTTCTGAAGTAGGGCTGGCCAGCTGCAGTTGTCGTATTAACCTTTCTTAGTCAATCCAAACAGTAACTTGGTTAAATAGACTAAACTTGTGCAGCCCTTTTAAAAGACCAAAATAAGTTAGCATTTTTGTGTGGGTTTTGTCTTTTAAGTTGCATGGATAATTTTTGTTTGAAATAAATTATGCAAAACAAATATATTTCTGTCGTCCATGAAAGGCAACTTAAACATGTTTTCTCAATCAATTTATTTTTTACGTCTAGGACTGTTCTAACCCAACCCCAGTTTTCACTTCTGAACATTTGCTGGGGAAAGTGCCAGAGTCATAGGACTTCGCATCTGTGTCCCAAAATTTCCAGGAGCTCCAAATGGTGCACCCCCCACCCCCACGCAAACCAAACCCAGATTGGAATGGAATGCATACATTAGTAAGGAATCCGTGACCAAATAAAGGACCTTCTCTCCTGTTCCATTATATTTAAATGTGCTGGAGAAGGAGAAATGGCAAGTATTAGACTGTTGAATTGGTTCTTTTGAGATGGGTGAGAAGAATGCCCATTTTAATTATATTGGTCATTGGTGCATAGTATCTGGGGAGTAAGGACCAGAATAGGGAAGTAAAGTGAGCATACTCACAGAATTGCCTGTTTTTCATTCTGGATTAAGGCCCTGATTCAGAACTCATAATCCTTAACACGGGTTAGAATTATCAAGCGCTCTCTCTCTCTCTCTCTCTCATTTGGAAGTAAAAATCATGAAGATCAATGGCATCTACTCACATGAAACTATAATTAGGATTCCAGTACAAGAGTACAAAAGAGTGGTGAAAATTTGTCAAGGGATAGCAAATTCCATCCATCTTGCTTGTACATCTCACAAAAATGCGCTATACAGTATTGATTTTGGGAGGTGACAATAACAAGCTTTCTTGATGAGTTTATTTACTTTCCACGAATGGGTTGAGAACAAATACTATCATTTTAATTGATGGTATAAGGCAGTGTTTCTCAATCCGTGGGTTGGGACCCACAAGGTAGGTCGCAAGCCAATTTCAGGTGGCTTGTGTGGCAGCTATCTTAGACACCACTGAAAACACAGAGCAGATAAGATAATACAGGATTCAGAACTGCTGGGCAGGTCGGGGTCCAGGTGGGAGAGAGAGATACCCTGAATGGATAGGACCCTGGAAAAGGGGGAGGGCTGTGTGGATGTTTGAATTCAGTTTCAAGTCTGCTCAAGGATGTTTCAAGTCTGAATGTTTGAATTTTGAGCTATGCAAAATAACAGCACAAGTGCACAGCTTAATGGGACCTTTGACTCACTGTGGCTTAGGATTGAAGCCTAAATTGATGATTTCACTTCTGGCCATGACATCACTTCTGGTGGGTCCCAACAGATTGGGTCCAGGATGCAAAAAAAAAACTTGAGAACCACTGGTATAAGGTGTTTTCCTGCTTTTTGACAACCGTTCCTTAACATATTCTATGTTCTTTACATCACTTAGCTAACGTGGTTGGTTAATTGGAGGGCCTAACTAGATGGAATGCCCTCCAGGTTTGCCACACAGCTGTAGAGCTTGGTGGGGACAGTTAAAGTAGAAGAAACAGGAGGTGGGTGCTGAAGGCTTTTCATTTTCTCAAGCTCATTTTCCAGCTGCATGTCTTTTGGCTGGGAGAAATGCAGCTGGATAGAGGGTTTGTAGGGAAAGCAAAGGAAGAGGGAAGCTTTCCCCTCACCTGTTGCCCCTTTGCATAGTTCCTACTATACTGTGTGATTGTGTGACAATCAGACCTTTGGTTTACGCCATCATGATGTCGAAAAATCACCTGTGGCTTTACTAATATCTCATTCTTATAGGGATAAACAATGACACTATTTTTGTTGGAAGCTGAGTTCTAATAAGATAAAAGGAACAGGAGTCATAGAAGGGTGTGATTGAACCCATCGATTCAAAACAATTGCTCCCAACTGGTGGTAATAAACACAACATCAATTCCCAAACATCTGAACACTGATAAATTCCATTTTTAGAATTATCTAATCCATGAAAGCTGATGCTGAAATAAATGTTTTAGTCTTTAAGGTTCTACAAGATTCTTTGTTGTTTTATTTAATGATTCTGGAATTTTAAAAAGTACTTCAGAATGATTTTAGACACGTGCATGCCACTGAGAAAACAATCAAGTTCTGCATTCTTCTTTGGTCCTGTGGTTTCTTCAGAGGGAAAGGAAAGTGTCAGATTGCCTTCATACCTGCTGGGAGGAAGAATTTGCTTTTCCTTCTGTTTGAGTTGCTGCAACCATTTCTCACCCTCTCCTCCACCTGTCTCTGGTCAGGGCTACCACTATATGTTGGTGATGGGGAAGTGCGTGTGCAGCAGCCATATCTAGAGACATATGTTGACTTGGGGGAGAGATGGGGCCATTTTCACCTGAAATATTTGTGGAAAAGGTAAGGGAGGATATCTTCCATTAGTAGAAAGCCTTTCCTTATTTTCCTCACATGTTGAGTCCCAATATATCTAATAGGTGATCATAAATGTGGATGGGTTTTTCAAGAAAGGTTTTGCATAGGAATGATGGATTGGAAACACTTTAAAATGTGCTTTTAGTGTTCTGTATGAAAGAACACAGTTCAGTCTTATGCACATTTGCTCATAAGCATGGGAGAGCTGGGATTCACTTTCCACTGAGCTTGATAACCTTGGTCAAACCACTACATCTTTGCTATATTACTGTAAGCTGGAAATAACTGCCACCTACCTCACAGGGCTGTTGTGAGGACAAGTAGGGGGTGCAAGCACTTTTAATGTGAAAATTGAAATGATTAGTCAATTTCTTATAGCCTGCTTTTGCACTGGACTGTCTTTGAAGAGAATGGGGGAGAAGTAAAATGTTGCTAACAAGTTTGTTTGACAGAACGATCTAATTATGAAAAAAATGTCTTTACAGATTTACAGACATGTTGTGAACCTTCTCAAATCACCAGCCATGGGAAACATCGCCCCATTTGAGAACCTTGAGGATAAGACCCTATCAATATTGCCTCTGCTTTTGTATTGGGTCCTAGTAGTGCAATATTGCTTATAGGGTCTTTTCTTTGGGGGGGTGCACTTCATGGAAGGGGGGAAAGGGAATGAGGAAAGGCCAAGAAAAACAACCAAAACATCGACAGAAAAAGACAGGCTGCTTTAATTAAGGCAACACACTTGCAATCTTTGCTAAAACATGACCAGAACCTGTGACCATAAAGGCTAAGAAAAGGTTTTGCATTACATAATAACTTGGATTTTAAGTTCAGCCCCTGTAGTGATCTCAATGGAGGCAAGCCACCTCCTCTCCATTTTTAAAACAGCTATCCCAGTCTCCTGCAAGTCTACATGCAAATCCCACAGTGTTCTGTGTGGACCTTCTTCCTAAATACACACATACAGGTTGTGTGTATCACTATTGGAATGTATGGATATTGGAAGAGGGATGGGAAAGAAAGGGGTCAATGAATATTTGGCTTAAACATAAACACTAGTCCAAGACTGGTCCAAGACTTCACTCCCAGAATAAATTTAGCAAATGACGTTTCACCAAGTAGTATGACCCAGAAGCTTTATAGCTCTGTAGTATGTTTTACAGTTATCTGTAATAGTTAATTCAGTTAAGGAAATGCCTTTTTCCAGGCAGTCTCTTGCTGCCTGGTTGAATAGATTTCCTGAGCCCAGGGAGCAGGAGCTCCGAGGCCGTCTGATCAATAAAGGTCTTCTCCCCCTCCCCACTCTTTTGCCAGAGCTCAATACGAAGGTATGTGGGAAAATGGTGGGAGTGAGTGGTGTTAAATCCCTTATTTTTCTTTGTAAATTATCAGTTGAAGGAGGAGGGGGGTTGACAGAGGGCCTGAAAGGGGCTGAGTGGGTGGCCTCTGCTCTACTGTTTTCAGGTGGTCTCTGTGCTCTGTTCTGAGACCTTTTGAGGCCCAGGAAAAGGGCACTGGGGGAGGGAGAGGACTTCAGACCGGATTAGAGAACTGCAAAGTAGCAGAACTCTGGCCCCAAAAGGGGTAAAGGGGGGGAGGGGGGAAAGAACTAATCAATTCCCTGCAGCAACTGGAGCTATGAACTGGACCCAGGCACAATGGCTGAGAGCATTCTCCACGGCCAGAATGTTATGTATCTTGGATCTCTTATGCGGCAGGCTTTCAAGAGGGCCCTTCAAATGTCAATTAATAAACCATTCCAGTCTTCCATTGGAAGGGTCCTGAATGTTCGATGCATGCACATGCACCGAGCATGCTCCCTCCTCACCTCCTGACTTTACTGTGCTGCAACCTGTGGCAAGAGCACTGCCACCACTATGATACGTTAACAAAAGTAGCAGCACTGTATTTCTGGAGTGTTTTATACTGGAGGAGGAAATGGGGGGAACAGAGTCATTGGTCAAGCACACATGCTTTGCTTTTCTGCCACAGATTTCTTTTATTGCTCTAGTTTAACTCCCAAGCAAAGGAGTTTAGTTTGTGTGTTTAAAAAAAAAAGTGGAAGCATTCAGGGGTCATTTAAAAACAAATCTAAGGGCCCCTCTCTCACAGATTCTCTCCCTTCAACTCTATCTCCTGTGTGGCAAGCATATTCTAGGGTTTGTGAGCTGCAGGGAGAATCAAAAGTGTGCTACGGGGCAGTCTGCTACTCTTTCCCTGTTGCACTACTGTTACACTTCACAGCTAGCAGTGCAATAATGAAAGGGCGTCAGCCACCCCGCAGAGCAGCATGAGAACGCAGAACCCTTGCTGAGGAGAGGAGAAAGAGATGGCAGCCAGGGGCTACTCTTAGTTCTGTGACCCAATGAAGGAGACATCCTCCCTCCCCCACTCCACAACTGGTTGTCATGTTTTCCTGGTGACCATTTCAGGGGAGGAACTACAGAGATGAATACTAGATTTGAGCCGGTGTAGCCAGGCAGAGGCTTCAGTGAGAGGGAGGCCTAACAGATCAGGCAGCTCACAACAAATAGAAGATATGTATGTGTGGAAAAGTGGGATACAAATGTTTCAAATCAATCAGTTCAGGATACATCTGGAGTGCTCATTGCAGTGCCTGTCAATCTGCAGTAAGGCGGAAATGCAACATTCCTTCCACACTGCAGTAGATAAAGCATATTTGGGGGACGGCAGTGGACTAACCCACTGTTACCCCTCCTATTTCCCTGGTGGTCTGCTGGATCTTGGCATGCATCTCTAAACAGGACAAAACAGCAGAATGAACATCAGCTACTCATGTGGTCACTGTGCTGCTATATTGCTATTCTTGGAGAAATTGGATATGTCAGTTTTAAGTGTGGGAAAAATACAGGGGGGCAACAATATTGTGTAAACCTCCACCCCACCCCGAGTGAATGAACAAAGTGCCAGACTAAGCACCCTGACTGGAAGTGCCCTTAATTTGTAGTGGAAGAGGTAATTTTGATGCAGCCAGTTGGCCCTTTAGGATAAGTTACAGATCTCCCCCCTTCCCCCCACCCTTCCAGTTATTAGAAACTGGTGGCTTTCAAGGTGAGTCACAAATGTGTGCTTGGATTGTTGCAAGGGGGCATATGCTGCAGGTCTCTTTGTTCAAATAGCAAGCTGCCTAAATAGCAATCCCAATGAAATACTGTACTATATATATAGCCCTGGTCAGTAACTAACAAGCCATGTTTTCAGTTAAATAGGTGCTACTGGGCCAGCCACACTTCCTTCATCCATAAACTTACTCCCAAACAAGCGGAGACACAGATAAGGAGCTCTTGAAATCTCTTGCTCCAGCAAATGGCAAAAGACATGGGTGTGTTATTGATGCTGCTATGAAATGTTGCAATACTGGCTGATGTATTTTTTTCTTTCTAGTTTTGGTGACCAATTGTTTAAATTAAGATGTTTTGCTAGAGCCTTTCATTTCGGCATGCTGGCTGCATGCTAAGATTTCCCTGCATCTTGGCTTGCACACAAAAGTGAGCAGCTGGTGTGCATAATCAGGAAAGGGATCTGGCAAATCCCCTTTTGCTCCTCACACTTCAGGAGAAGGGGCTTAAGAATCCTTTGCTTTGTTTTGGTGGGGTGGTAGTCCATAGGATCAGGGGGTTGTGCCACAGCTTTGGAGGCTGGATTTGGCCCATCTGAGCATCCAAGTTGCCTGTCCTTAGTAAAGAGCACCACACTGAGCTTTCCACGGAACTCTTCAGCAGGCAGATGGTAAGTAAAAGGGTGGTGGGGTAGGGAAAGAAAGAAATTGGCGTTGTTGCAGGAGGTCTACAAGCCCACAGTTTGAAAAACCAAAGATGCTTTTAATATGTAAACATAACAATCTTATTTTATTTACTGAATTTTATATGGTGAATCAAGCATTAATTTACTGTGGATTATGAACTCTTTTCCTAATGGACCTGCATGGTCACTTATGATTCTGTTTTTAACAAATATTTTGGAGGCATCGGTTTTAATCAGAATCAGGGGGGAATGCTTGTTTTGGTATATTGGAGGGGGAAAAGGATCTTGCAATACACCTTATCAAAAGTTTGTGAGACTGTATAAAATGTCCTCTTTTTCCTTGTCCTTTTTTAGTTTTAAACCAAGCTTAAATGTTTATGGAGAAACCTAGTAGTGGCACGAGAAATTAAAAGTGAAACATTTTGCTTTTTTAATTTTCTGAATTCTGAATTTTTTTTTGAGGGGTGGGTGGGATAATTGATTGTTTCAAAGGATAATTTTGCATAAAGAGTGAGAATCGTTTAAGTATTAAGGGCATGATCAAGTCAAGATTATATTTTTTTAAGTTCCATTGATTTTAGTGGGAGAGATTTGAGAGCCCAATCCTATTCAGCTTTCCAGTGCTGATGCAGCAGCAATGCAGCCCCAAGGTAAGGGGACGTTACCCATATCTTGGGGAGGCCTCTATGACTGCCCTGTCACAGGATGCAGTGCACACCCCATTGGCACTGGCACATTGGTGCTGGGAAAGTTGGATAGGATTGGTCCTTAAGCAGCATGCTTGTCACTGAAATCATTTGGGCTTAAAAGTGTTTTTAACACCGGCTGGATTGTGTCAAGGATTGGGGGGATGTTCCTTAGCAGATTTACATTAAGTGAGTTTGCCTTGTCATTATTTATGTAAGAGAGAAGGGAAATAGAGGGGAGGGGAAAGCAGCAGGCCCCCCCATGCCAAACTTAGTAATTATTAATAGGGTGAATGTGGCCTGTGGTCTTGTAGTGCAGTTGTATGTGAAAGAGGATGAGGAAGAGAACAGGGAAAACTATCTGAAATGATGAATTGAGAGCTCTGAACAGATTCATGCACAGATATGGGAATAACTGCTCTAAAACTAATTGTCCTAACATGAAATGGTTTTTTTCTCTATGGAAAAAAAGAATCAAAAGCATATTTCTTGCAACTTGGTGGACCTTCCCATGCTGCCCCATTGAATTGGCTGTTCTCTATGGCTCTATTTATTTTTAATCAGAAACTTTAAAAGTACTTACTCTAATGAAAAAGGTTTCTTAATTCTTTGATAACTCTGGGCTGTTCACATGAATTGCAAGCATTTACAAAATTGTTCCTGCTTCTTCCTCCTCTTGTGTCACATGCACAAAATCGCACTTCGGTTACTCCATGTTAATCAATGATCATGGATTTAGATTAGAATCCCCACTCAAGCATGCATTGAAAAAGGATGGTGGAGACTAGATTCACTGGTGAGAGTAGCTTAACATTAAGCTGTATTAAGTACTCTAGAGGAGGAGATTTGACTGGGGATAAATTAAATCCCTTCCCAGTTTCATTCTGAGCCAAGCCCCATCTATTAAGCCTTTTCGCACCTATGCCTTAAAATCAAGTGCTTGAATTCCTCAAGTCTGAAATATTAAATCATGTTCTGCATTTTCTACATTTGTAATGCAAAGGTAAAATCTACCTTGATGAGAATTTAGATTTGACTCCTCAGAAACCTCTTTGGCTTTCGCTCTTATATGAGTAGGTCATGTATGTACTGCACAAGGTGCTTTTTAAGTTCATGTGAAATTGACTTAAACCAGTCTATAACAGGAATGTAAAACCAACTCTGGCCACAGTGTGTTCACAATCCAAAGTAAGGCAGTACTTTTGTTACTTTGAAGCTGTAACCTAGTAACTAACACTGCAATCATATATGTGCTTATATGAGAGCAAGTTCCACTGAACTCAGTGGGGCTTCCTTCTGAGTAGACATGCCTAGGATTGTGCTGTTGAGAAGCGTAGCAGGCTCCACAATGTGCCATGTAAGTGGCCCCTCCCCCTCAGCATTGGGGCCATTCAGGGCAGCAATGGTACACTACCATAGCTGCTCCAAATGGCCCCATTGCCAAGGGGGAGAGGCTGCTTACACAGTGTGTTGCAGAGCCTGCCGCACTTACTGTGCTGCCCACCTTCTAGCTGTGCTTCTGGTGTTGTTAGAGGCTGAAATGCAGATCAGAATGAAGCACTCACTAGGTGGAGTTAGGCAGCTCACTCCTTCTCAACCTCAGACTTCCTTTTCTGCAATACTGGAATAATAGCACTTTTCTTATTATTATAAGAACAGGATCACAGTAATACACTAAGTCCCTCTGCATATGTACCAGTTCCATTCTTGTGGTCTGTACAGAAGTGAGAACATGCGTAGCTCGAAACAGTGGGGTTTTGCCAGACCAGCACTATCACGCCTGCTCAAAAACACAAGAAAGGATTTACTGCTTCTGTGCAAAAGTGCAGTCTGTAATGGATATCCATAACTTGCAAAGCCAATGTACAAGTGGAGCACTTTGTGCACTCAGAAAATGCTATATAAATGTTAATAATTGTTATTTTGTTTGGTCCTCATAAAGAGTTAGCAAACAGTAAACTTTTGAGTTCTAAATAATTCTTCATCAGCCTTGGTTGTGTATTGAAGCTAACTTGCACCCTTCAGAGACTCCTAGAACCTGCTGCCTTTAGTTCCCCCCTCCTATCTTTTGCTTAGCATGGGCCTGATTAAAAGTTATGTAGAACTTGGAAACTCATTATTTGTTATGCTTTTATTTTTAGTGGATTCAAATAAATCATTGCCTGACTTTGGACCAACACAACCACCTACAATAGCACACATGTTCAGTTTTCTTTCCATGTCCCACATGTTGCAAAACCAATGGGAAAGATGCTCAGAGTCACGCTGGGACAGCCATGTACAAAATGGCTGCTGCAGGAATGTGTGGGTGGGCATGGCTTCCAGGAAGCTCCTTTTCTCTATATTTTAAATGCTGCTTTTTTGCTGGAGACCTGGAATCTCCCAAGTGTCAGCTCTGGTTGGAATGGGGTGGGGGCTGACTAGGCCCCACTGTTTTTATTTTTCTTTGCTAACCTTCTGTGGATATGGGCAGTGGGAGCTGTGACAGCTGCTGGAAGCGGCAGGGTCTTTGAAGAATCTGGAGGTTGTGACCTCAAGGTCCTTTTCCTCTCGGTGTCCCAGGAGGTCTCGAGTCAATCAGGGGGAAAGGGAGGTGAAAAGGGTGGGGGTTGCTGCTCTTTAGCCATTTGTCAATCGCTGAATGAAACAGGAAAGGACAAATGTAAGAAGAGGAGGAGGGATAGAAAAAGGAGTCATTACTTCCAGTTTGGTGGACTGCTGAGATCCTCTTGCACTCTGAAGAGAGGGAAAGAGAAGGATTAAGACCCACAATTAAAAGGCCCCCTCCCCCCCAGCCCCTATGGAGATAAAAGTTTAGCTCGCATCATACAAAGTGATATTAATAAATAGGTGAGAAGTCAAAAGTCTTTTGCAATGAATTGTGGATTTCATGTGCTCAAGAGAATGTGGTTCGTGGTAGAGAGTGGAATGGGCAGGGGTGGCGGGAGAGAAAAGTATCTATTACATCTGACACAGTTAATTCATGACTACTTTCTTGGGAAGAGAAGCCAGCCAAAGTGTTGCCAAAGAGAAGTCATGAACCCGTTCAGCACGACACACCCAAGAGCATAACCCTTTTGTACTCGCGTGAATCAGTCCTGGAGTGCTGGAACCCCTGGTTCTGCTGACAGACTTGCAGGGATTGGAATCTCAACTTCTGATGAAAAGCAGTGCCAGCGTGTGTGATGATATCTTGAGAATGTGCTACAGGAGATGCCCAAAGGGGTGGGTATGACACATGCAGGTGGCTTCAGCTTGGAACCCCAGGACCTTTTCAGATTTGAAAAGAGGCAGAGCCGTGAGAGCTCTGCAGAAACGGAAAAGACATTTTCCATGTTCATACACAATGGAGTATATTCAACTGTGGCAGACACTTGTTTCATGTAGCTCAGTGCTCACCAGGATTTCAAGCAGGGAACTTTCTTAGCCCTACCTGAAAGATGCCAGGGACCTTCTGCATTCAAAGTGTTCACCAATACCAATGAGTTACAGTCAAGTGGAAAGAGAGTCTGGATTTTCCAGGAGGGTGTGGGAATGGGAACTGCCAGAAGACTGGAAACTTCAGCACATCAGTGGGTGGGTAGTGAAACCTCTCTACTCACTTTCCTCTTCTTTCCCCACTTGGTTATAAAACACTAGATCTCTTCTTCCCATTCAATGCCTGTGGTATCCTGGCACACATCCTTTCCTCATTCACTGGGTGGAATGTGTGCATGTGGAAGGAGGAGTAGATAGTTGAAGGAGATGCTCTGTTATCTCCTCTGTGATCTCCTCATAGAAGTGGTGCCAACAAGACCAGCAAGCATTCGATCATGCTAGGGCAATAGAAAGCAATGGGGATAAGGTTGTATCTCAGTGGAAGAGTATAAGCAAAATGGCCCAATCCCTGGCATCTCTAAGAAGGGCTGGGAAAAGACCCCAAGTGTGAAACTCCAGTGAGCTGCTGCAAGTTAGTGCAGACAATAGTAAACAAAGTGGACCAAGGGTAGAAGGCTGTTTCTTGTGCTTCTGTGCACTCCCCTCCCCATCTCCTCACTTGTTCACAGAGCAGTAAGAATTTAGCCCCATCCTTACAAAGGAGACAGGGCAACATATGCCTGTTTCCCCACAGCTGTTGGGACCTGCTACAACAGCTAGCAGGACCTAGCATAACAAAAGCCTCCTCATGGCCTGACAATCTGTAGCTTCTAATCTAGGACCTTCAGAGGTGCTGGTTGGAACTGTCCTATAGTAACTGAGGTTGTCCCCTCAAATGCTGGGTTGGTGGGGTGAAATGTCTACCTCCCTTCATCATAAGATGATGATTTAGCCCTCCACTGTGCTGTCCTCCACACATCTCCTTTTCTAATCTAGGAGCAATAGAGATGGCGATTAGCACATTATTGGATGGGGGGGGGGTAATGCAGCATGTCAATACTGCATAAGGCAGTGGAAGGTCTCAGGCTGCTTATGTCCGACTTTGAATTAAGTTCACTCAGACGGAAGTGCCTCATCCAACTATCATGTCCCTTATTGTAACGTCCTAGCAGCTGAGTCAACGGTTAGGAGAGGAACATTTTCATAAACGGAAGCTAGGATTCTCAGAACTGGGAGCCACAGGTTTTCAAGTACAGTGCAGCCTGTACTTTCCTTAGCTATTTTTTTTCTTTTCTGTTATTGGTGGGGGGCAGAGGTGGGCAAACTGGGTAGATTTATATGTTTGGTCTATTAATTTGATGTGCTTGTTTCTCCATGATCCCTGCCATGCCCTTGCCCATGAGCTGAAGCTGGATCTGACTGTAACAATGAATATAGATTTTGATTTCAATGTATGAGTAAATGTTAGTCTGCACAATAGAATGTTAGTATTTAGTACTTGCATGATTTTAAGAAGATGCGAAGATGAGGTTCAATACAATTTTGGGAAGAACTTTTTGTACGCAAATGAGCATGTTAGTTGCCATGCCATAATTATTATTAATTACATTGTTATTCCACAATTTCTCTGAAGAGCTCAGGGTGGTGTACAAAGTTTTCATCCCTTGTCCTCACGACAACCCTGTGAAGAAGGCTAGGCTGAGAGACAATGACTAGCCTAAGGTTGCCCACTGAACCTTACAATGGAGTGGGAATTTGAATTATCCTTTCTAGTCTTTGTCTGCCACCATAACCATTACAACAGACTGCTACCTAAGCACAATGCAGCTCCCTGAACTCAGATTTCTTTCCTTCTACCAGAACTATTAACTCAGGGCCACATCCTATCTCAAGCACTGATGCAGCCATGCTAACAAGGTGTGCACTATATCTTGCAGTGGGGAGGCAGTCACAGAGGCCTCCTCAAGGTAAGGGAATGTTTGTTCCCTTATGTTGGGGCTGCATTATGGCTGCATCAGTGCTGAAAAGTTGGTTAGGATTGGGCCCAATGTCTTCTGTCCAGACCAGAATGTGTCCCATTTTTGCTCCCACAAAATTCTTACAGTTGTTACATTTGGGATTGTAGGCATAGGGGGACAGATTCCAGACCCCTTTCCTGAATTTTCTTTATTATTATTTTTAAATAAAAGGGAAGTCTTTATCCTATTTACATGTAGAAACATAAGGGGAAGAATGTAGCCTGAGTACTACTCAACTGTTCACTAAAATTCAATCAACCTGTCCCTATCAGTATCAATGAATGTAATGAATAAATTTGCCAATGAATGCAAAGGTACTGGGATAATTTAACAAATGTTATGTGCTCTTTATTATTATTATTATCATTAACAAAATCTTATTTTGTTAATATCTAATACAATTAACTTTGTATAATTTGAATTAACTTCAAATTAACTTTGGGTACAATCCTAACCCCTTATGTCAGTACTTTCCAGCACTGGCATAGCTGTACCAATGGGACGTGTGCTACATCCTGCAGTTGGGTGTCACTCACAGAGGCCTCCTCAAAGTAAGGGAATGTTTGTTCCCTTACCTTGGAGCTTCATTGCCCTTATGTCAGTGCTGGAAAGGATTGCGCCCTTTGAAACTTATTAGGCTACTACCTGGACTTAAGTTATGGATGCTCTGCACCAATTTCTCTTCTATCCATGTGTTATCTTGAACCTGCCTCATCACAACATTTCTAAATTTACTAGAAAGATTTACTAATCTTTGTCTATTTGCTGCTTCCAAAATTGCAGACTTATTTTCTTTCCTCAGTACGTGCAGAATTTGTGTCATTACCATTGTACTCAGTTATGCCAAGTCACGGAGTCACGATTGTGAGTTACTTAGTTTTTGATAAAAGAAATAGCAGATGAAGTGAAGAAAGGGTGTAGATGGAAAATGGATGCCTAGGTGCGAAAGTGACCCTTAAAGAAAAAACAAACAAACACTGATACAGAGGGCAGGCAAGAAAGAAATGGCCAGAAAGAGGGACAGTAAAAGACTGTCCTCCATACAGCTGCACAAAATATTGTGCCTTTTAAAATGAGAAACAAGGTTTTGGGTGGAAAATAAAAGGCAGGAAGTTGAGGACAAACAGTGACCAATCACAGAAAGCAGCATGGAATATGCCACTAGCTGCCAGCCTGGATGCACCCTTAAGGGCACTTCCAGAATATGCTCCTTGTAGAACAGTCAGTTCATTGCTTTTCAGTTTGCAGTCACATGCAGAATTGCCACACAGAATTGCACGTTCACACAGCAGTAGTGTGTGTGTGTGGGGGGGGACAGAATACACTGATCCTCATTCCCCTTGGCCCTGTTTTCTTGCATCCTGCACTGTGTCCCCTCCTGTGGTCTGGTGAATCTGGGGACATGTGCCTTTTGGATCAGATGGAGCAGTACTGCCAACAACCATTTACACGTGTGGTCATTGTGCTGCTGTACCACAGTTCCCCCAAAGTCAGATTTTCTGTGTTAATAAATGTGATTATTTAGGCCCAGGGAAATGAAGCACAGCCATGAAGCTTCCTGGGTGACCTTGGGCCAGTCACTATCTCTCAGCCTTACCTACCTCACAGGGTTGTTGTGAGGACAACAGGATAAAGTATGTACACCACTCTGAGCGCCTTTGTGGAAGGGCAGCATAAAAATGTGAAAAAATAAATAATAAAATACAAGTGAATGATGACATTGTTTGGTCCCCCCTCCCTCATAAAGAATGAGTTAACAAAGGGACACTTCCAGCCTAAGCATCCCATCTAGAAGTGCCCTCAACTTCAAACAGATACAAAATGCTTGTGCTTTAATATAGCCCTTTCCTAAATGCTTGAGATACACTGTATGAACCAGTGCCACATTCCACCCTTTGCGCAGCAGCTACAATGGTTGTGCATAGAGTAGTATCACACCAGGGAAAGGGATGCTAAATTGAGGGAGAACTTCATTCTCATTGCTGAGGGGTACTTATACAGTCCTATCCATATCAATCAGTGGTTCTCACACATTTAACACTGGGACCCGCTTTTTAGAATGAGAATCTGTCAGGACCGACCAGAAGTGATGTCGTGACTGGGAGAGACATCATCAAGCAGGAAAATTTGTAACAATCCTAGGCTACAATCCTACTCACACTTACCCAGGAGTAAGTCCCATTGACTATCATTGTAAAAAGAATATACATGGTAGCTTGTTAAAAGTACAGGTCTGTAACATTTCCCCAAATGCAGTCACATACCATCAAGTGTAATATATTAAAAATAAAATATTGAAATGAATGGGGACCCACCTGAAATTGGCTTGAGACCCACCTACTGGGTCCCAACCCACATTTTGAGAAACACTGAATTGTAAATGTTACTTTTTAATTAGATTTTTCCCCAAGCTTCCTCCAAGAAATTTACTGTACTTTTCTTTCTTTTCCTCAGAAGCACTTGTGAGATAGATTAGACTGATAGCTGTGTGGGTGAAACTAAATTCACCTAGTGGAACATCTGCTAGCATTGTCTGTGGTGCTGATTGGCAGTGACTCTCCAGCATTTCGGAGAGGAGTCTCTTCTCTGCCATACTGGGAGTTGCTGCCTGGGACCTTCTGCATCCAAAGCAGGTGCTCTACCACTGTGTTATAGTCCCTTCCCAAGTGAGTTTCATGGTTGCACAGGGATTGGAAACCCATCTCCCTGATAGGTAGGCTGGCTCCACTGCTTCACAGGGATCTTCTGCCCACCAGAAGGGGTTGTGGTACTAGAAACATAGAGCAGAACTCTGGCATATTCTCACATAATATTACTGAACATGGAATTAAAAGTGAAGTATGTATGTTCATGTATAAGAATTTGTAACCAGCACAGTGCAAGTCACTTCCAGAACAAACCTAAGAGGAGTGCATCACACTGTTTGCTTTTGTGCATGTGAATGCAGCCAGGGACAGCTGGGCCTGCCTCCTCAGTTACTTTCTTTACTGTTTTGTGTGTTAGGCTGTAACTGCACTATCTTTCATTCTGGGAAGGTGGCCGTGTCTCATTCCTGAAAACCAAGCAGCAGTGCCAAACTCCTTCTCTTTTGCATTGATCTCTCTGGCCCCATGCCTGGGGTGGGAGTGAACTCTCCCAGCAGACTTGTCTTGGGATGTTTTTACAAGTGATGCTACAAGTACCATTGAGTCTCTGACAGGTCACTCCTGAACCTTGTTAATGCATCTGCTCCCACTTGGTTAACACAGACCTTATGATAATAGGCCAGTAGACCCAGCTTCTAGAGTTACATGGGAGAGTGTGCATGAAGATATCCTTTGAAATTAATGATCATCGCAGTAAATGAGGAAGACAAACAGCTGACAAAGGAAATCCAAGCAATCCTTTCACCGGTTCAGGACCCATTTAAGCACTCTATCAATTCTAGAACTATTTGACGATGACGCATCAGATATGCAATTGTCTTGTAATATGTCAGACTATTTGTTCATCTAGCTCAGTACTGACTATACTGACTGGCTGTGGAGCTGCCCTCCCAGCTATCAGGCTCAGGGGTCTTTCTCAGCCTTACTTAGGAATGGAACCTGGGACTTTCTGAAGGTCAAGCATGTGCTCTGCCACCCAGATATGGGTCCTGCCCACATTCTTTTTTCTGTATGTTGCTGCTGAAAGAAACCTGGCCTTAAAGCAAGATATATTTGGCAGCTCTGCAAAAGATTATGAACCATTTGGGTTATTATCATTATTGATTATATTTCTATCCCACATTTCCACCAAGGAACTCAGGGTAAAGTACTGTACAAGGTTCTCCTCCATCCTGCTTTATCCATACAACAACCTATGAGCAAGTGCAGCTTAGAGAGAGAGAGAGAGAGAGAGAGAGAGAGACTGGTTCAGGGTCATCCATTGAGCATCATGGCTGAGCAAAGGTTTGAACCCTGGCCTCTTAGTACCTTTTTATACACCACCTTTACTTCTTCATGGAACACAAGATGGTGCACGTAGAGCTCCTCCCAGGCAGTCTCCCAACCAGGCAGTAATCAGTCTTAGAGCAGCTTAAGCTTCTGCAAAGTTGCTGTATCAACATATGCCTTCAGGTCAAACCTGGACCTCAAGCCCTGCCAGTCAGTCATTCTGTAAGGCCTTGGACCCTGTTCCCAGTTAGAAAATAGAACACTGAACATGCTTAACAGAAACACATAACATACATTTGTGAAACATACACATGTATGCCCTGCCTCTTTCCCTTTAGGGAAGACAAGGTGGCTTACAGATATCAGGTGAAACAACAATAAGCAAAACAGCAGCATTAAAACAAAACTTCAGGGAGCACCAAAACAAAAACAAGCAGAGGCAATCACAATCAAGGAAGATCAAGATAGAAGGCCTGTTGAATTAACCAAGACTACAACCATAACCAACATAACCATAACCAACTTGCAATGAAGCATGAGCAGGGAGGGAGCCAGACAATTTTACAAGGCTGGGAATACAAGATGTTGGGAACCACTGCTGAGACAGCCCTCAGAGACAATCACCACCAACCAAAGTTCTGAAGATATCAGGTCACACACATTGGCCTCCTACATACGAGATTTCATTCTCAGGGTACTGGTAATCTCCCATCTAAATGCTAGCCTTCACACTAACTATAATGATATGTGTTACCTTACAAAGAAGGAGAAGACAGGGCTCGCAATTTATTGAGGCAGGCGACAACACAGGAGAGAGAGAAATGGACATGTGGGTAAGCAGGGCAAGTATAGTATATGTACAGCAGGTAAGGAGACTAAGGTAAACTTTATCCAAAAGTCTGTTTTAGAACCGAATCCTATACAATGCGTGCCGGCTCAGCGCTGGCGCACACTACCACAAATGTGCCATAAAGCACATTTGCAGAGGTTGGCCCAATACCAGAGCAGGCTTGGTGCGAGTCTGTACTGGGCTGGCACCCATCGGGGGACAGTGGAATGCCAGGTGGTGTAGAGGTAAGTGGGGGCATGGGAGGAGGTGGAGGAAGGCATTCCGGGGCAGGGAGAGGATGAGGGGAAGGCGTGGCAGGGAGAGAGGGTGAAACAGTCAGCTCCGCTGGATCCAGAGCCCCACGTTGGGCCTCCCAGCCTGACACAGAACTCCTGGCCCGACACAGGACTCCTTTACTATGCGCTGGCTAAATAGCTGGCACAGAGTGAGTATTCCCATTGCGGGGCTACTTTCCTTACTCAGAGAAGGGGACAAATGTCCCGTTTTCCCGAGGAGGTGTTGGGAGTTGCCAGTGGCTACCTGAACACCTATAGGATGCCATGGCAACCGTTTGGCATTGTGGTAGCCCCATGCACCAAGTAGCTTATGATTAGGCTGTTATTTGCTTCATATTTCTTAAATATTTTAGTAAATTTACATGCCTGTCTTGCTAGTGCTAAACATTTGCATTGAGATCAAGCTCCAGGCTTGAAATCCTGGGTGGGGGGAGTGTTTTGCTATTCATATTCTTTTAGTCATATGCTCACACACACACTCTCGCAGCCATTTTTATTGGCTGTGTCCCAGCAGGAAGCCCACTTTGCTAACTTCCTGGACTATATCCTGTCATTGATCCCTAGCGCAGAACGCCCATGGATTTCACTCAGTATGGGAGGAGGAAGGCAGGATATAGCCTGGCAGGCTGGGACAAAGGAGCTGCTAATCAAGCAGAGGGGGGTGTACATGAGAGGGGCTGCAGCTGCCCCTCTGAGCAGCAAGTTGACACTGGAACACTATTTGCAAGAAAGCAAGGGTGCCGTTCCCCCAAGAAGCATCCATCTCTTTGGCCTAGTATGCCCAACCAATGTTGTTCTTGTACCTCTTATGTCATTGTTTCCTGTCTGAAGCATTAACATGATGGAGTGTTGCGCTAATTGTTGAACAGTGTTGCGCTAATTGTTGAAATATCTGTGATGCATGGGAAAGCATTTCTAACCAAAAGGTTCTCCTGTACCTCAAAAATGCTCAAGGCATAATGGAAAACCCAAGCTAAGCTGCACAGCAGAGAAGAGAACCAGTAAGGTATGCACTGCCCTGACCCTGCCATACTGAGGTAAAAAGGCTACTACCTCTCCAGCATCCAATAGATGCTGAACTGCACGAGGCAAGGCCTGCTGGTGTCTCAAGGCTGTTGAAGACAAGAATGCTGGGGCAGACCCAGTGGCAGAGCTGGAACTATGAAGACCAGGAAAATGGGAAGAGAGAGAATGGGATTTTTCTTAATTGCTTTTTTTTGAAAGATTTCTTTCTCCAGTTTGTCCTGTTGGGGAAGGGGGGGGGGAACTGGGACGATGACTGAAAGCATTTAAAGCAATATTTTCTTTTTCAGTATAAGGAATGAACTATAGTGGTTTTAAAAAGTACAGACAGTTGCACTGCTGCAAAACCCCCAAGGTCCAAGAAAGGCAGGAAAGTTAGTGTGACAGCCTTGCTACTGCGTTTGTCTGAACGACTAGACCACCCCTTCCAACATTTCACAGATGGTGAAAGGAACATGCCTGTAACACTCCAAGTCTAATACCAAGGATCAGAGCCTGCACTTTCCCATCCCTAAACCAGCTATCCCATATTGTACAAGCTCTCCTCTGCCTGCTATATTGGTTTACTCTGCAGTAGCTTGTCCCTCACTGATTTAAAATCTGACACTGTGTAAATTAAGTTTTACACCATTGAGGTCTTCAAAGATGATGCCTCAGCAATGCTGCAGTGCAAACATAACCTAACAAAGCAAGACTGCTGGCCATGTCCACTATATGTGGATTCAATTTTGCACTTCCCCCCCCCCCCAATGTTATTTCATAAGCTCTTCAGTGCACCTAAAGTAGCTCTTTGGATCCTGACCCATACATATACATTATGTTTTTCCCTCTGTGGAACAGATGTAATTAGTGACTTGGAAGAATTGTAGGTGACCATGTCAATCCCTCAGAAGAAAAATTCACAATCCAAAGCTGGATGATGATTTCATTTGGCCCAACCAAAAACTAACAAAGCATTGAACAGCAAGCTTTTGAGTCCCACAGAACTCTATCAGGTTAGAACAGGGGTGCCCAAACCCCGGCCCTGGGGCCATTTGTGGCCCTCAAGGCCTCTCAATGTGGCCCTCAGAGAGCTCCCAGTCTCCAATGAGCCTCTGGCCCTCCAGTGATTTGCTGGAGCCCACACTGGCTGGATGCAACTGCTCTCAGTGTGAGGGCAACTGTTTGACCTCTCCTGTGAGCTGTGGGATGAGGGCTCCCTCCACCACTTGCTGTTTCACATCTGTGATGCAGTAGCAGCAGCAAAGGAAAGGCCAGCCTTGCTTTGTACAACCTTCATTCATTCATATAAGTTCAATATATTCATTTATGTAAACGTATGTAAATTTATTCAAATTTGAAATATAAATTAATTCTTTTTTTCCCCAGCCCCCGACACAGTATCAGAGAGACGATGTGGCCCACCTGCCAAAAACTTTGGACACCCCTGATACAGATGAAGGGGAGGGCCATGCAGATAGAAGCCAGGAGCTGTAGCTTGGTAGTCAAGCACATACTATGCGTGCAGGAGGCCCCAGGTTCAATTCCTGATATCTCCAGGTAGAACTCTTAAAAAAAACAAAAACCCTCTCTCAAATCCTGAAGAACCTGCTTCCAATCAACATAGACAATACTGCACAGGATGGACCAATAGTGTGAGTCAGAATAAGGCACGCTTCCTGTGTTCCTGGAAGCAAGCTTGATTTTTAATGACTGAGATCATTTTGTAGCCCTCCTGAGTTATTCATTTATTTTCTCCCCACATATTTGAATGTTTACCATTCAATTCTATCCAGACAAAGCACCGTATTGCAAGGTGGGCAAAACCTGCCTTCCAAATACCCTTCGGAACATATGCAGCTGTCTTCCACTGAACCAACTGTCCATCTAGCTCAGTTAGGGCACAATTCAAACTTGTCCTTGGGCCAGCGCAAGTCTTTTGCGCCAGCCCAAGAGGGTCGTGAACGTGCTGTAAAGCATGCTTGCGCCTCCTCTAGAGTCAACTGGGGCAGCACAGGGACATGCGCTGGCTCGCAGAGGCTGACTTAGGCAGGGCCAACTTAGGCAGGGAGACTTGCGTCAGCGCAAGGGTCTTGGTGGGCGGGGAGGAGGCGGGGAGGAGGCACGAGGGAGGCATTCCAGGGCAGAGGGAGGGCGGGGGAGGGCGGTCACAGGGGTGGGCAGGCAGCGAGCAGGGCTGGACCCAGCAGATATGCCAGATCCTAGCCCCTGTTCCTGAGCTTGCAGCCACTCCGCTTTCCTCTAACTTATGCCACCTCCGAAGGTGGTGCAAGTCCAAGGAGACCCATTGGGGCTTACCTGGGGGTAAGGGGAAGAGTTTCCCCTTGCCTCCAGCTGAGCCACTTTGGGCCCCTGTCTTGTGCTGGATACAGCACAGGCCTCCTGGTCAGCCTGTTCTACTGCAACATAGGATTGCGCTGTTGGTGTCTACATTAACTGGCAACTCCAGGTATTCAAGTTGATATTCCCTGCCCTCTCTCATTCTCTTATTAGAAAATAGGCCCAAGATACTCTCACTGTACACAGAAACACCTCAGAGGTCATTCATGTGTGGTCCCCCTCCCCACATACCATAAGAAAGGCATATTGCTACTGCAGGTTGGGCATCCCTTATCCGAAGTGCTTGGTACCAGAAGCATTTTGGATATAGGATTTTTCTGATATCAGAATTATCTGATATTGGAATATTTGCATATACATAATGAGAGATTTTGGGGATGGTGGCCCAAGACTAAATACAAAATTCATTTCCCCTTATACACATAACCTGAAGATAATTTTATACAATATTTTTAATAATTTTGTGCATGAGACACAGTTCGTGATTTTATTTCTTTAGGCAAAAAAGTTTTTTAAAAGTTATGTTGGCACTCAAAAAAGTTCTATATTTCATAATCCTCTGTATTTCAGAATTCCAGATAAGGGATGCCCAACCGGTATTACAACCGGAATTACAGATCCTAATGTCAGACATGGTTCTCCAAGATTAAAATAAGAAACAAGCACCAATAGTAATTAGCAGTACCTCTTACATGATTTGACATAGAAACAAATCTCACCTTTGGATTTGACTGGAATGCTCAGTTACCATACTCAAATTCTCCCATTTCACATGATTGTCTTGTTGATCTACCTACTAGGATGCAGTTAATAGCTGTGCTCAATGTCTCTGGTGAGCTGACATTTGTAAACAGTAATCATTTCTGTGTATTGACATTTGGTATGCCAAGGACAGAAATTAAAAAGTTAATTTTTTTTTAACTTGAAAACCAAAGAGATCTAAATAAGATAATCTCATAATTAAAAAAATTAGTAGGAATTTGCTAACATGTAGGTGATGGCTACTGTTTGTGTAATACCTACATTGGTATTACACAAATAGTAATAGTAGTGTAATACCTACACAGGTAGTTGGGTAATAGCTACATTACTAGAAGATAAACAGATGTTCGTATTTTTCTTAAATGCTTAAAGTATCCAGTTTTTTTCTATTCACTGCTGATATATCCATTCATCTGCAAGGGTGCATCCTGGGTTCTGATTCTTGACCATGAGAGGATGCCAGAATATTGGGAACTGACTTGCACAATTACTTATTTAAAATATTTATATCCTATTTTTTTTTGCCAGAAACAAACCTTCAAGATGTCTTGACAAGAAGAGAAAATCAATAGTGATGAGCGATGAAGAGGGATGTTGCTGTAAAGTGTCCATTCCTCAAGCCTTAGGGATTACTTCTGGTGACCATATGGGAGAATAATGCTCCCATCAGGGGGAGAGCCAAGTAGCACAGTAATTTTTTTCCTTAGGAGGCTCTCTCTCTCTCTCAGTCCCTTGGAAACAAATCACAATGATTTCGGTAAAGTTTATTTGGAGTTGTGCTTAGGATCCTAGCCTAGTTTGAAATTTTATACATCCTTATTGGGCAGTAAATCCTGTTTCATTTAGTGGGGCTTGATTCTGAAAGTCTTTAAAATTGGCCTATGAAAGTGCAAAGTGTCTTAGAAGTTGAGGGTGTCCTTTTATTGTCAAAAGAACAACCAGATGAGTGCAGTCAGACCTACAGCTGCTTCTCCCACTTTTCCAGTGGTGGGGAGGATACCATCACCAGACATTCTGGACAGAAAGAGTGAAGAGATGGAGAAAAAGGACACGCAGGTGTCTCTTTCCTGCATGCCCACCTTAGCAGACTGGCACATTTTGGGGTAAGGCAGCGGTTCTTAAACTTTCTAGCACTGGGACCCATTTTTCAGAATGACAATCTGTTGGAATCCACCAGAAGTGATGTCATTAACCTGGAAGTTATGCCATGGCTGAAATCATCAATTTAGGCTTCAAACCTAAGCCACGATCAGCCAAAGATCCATTAGACTGCAACCTTGTGCTGTTATTTGGCATAGCTCAGAATTCAAACATTCCAGCTTGGAAGTCAAAGCAAAATGCAGACTGGGATCCTTCTCCAACTATGCAGCCTTCCCCCCTTTCCAGCACCCCATCTTACCACCTATTCAGGGCAAAGCACCAGGTCTCTCTCTCCCACCAGGAGCCTGTCCTGCCCAGCAGCTCTGTACCCTGTATTTTCAGCTCTGTATTTTCAATGGTGTCTGAGCTAGGTGCTATGTGACCCAACTGAAATTGGCTCGTGACCCATCTAGTGGGTCCCAACTCAGTTTGAGAAATGCTGGGGTAGGGGGAAGAACCAAATTGGCCACACAGGACAGGCTGGCAGCGGCAAAACTTGTGATTTGTATATTTCAGAAAGCTGGTGGCTTCTACGTGACAGCTAGAGTGTAACTCCAAGGGGGAAACTATGAGTGTGATTTGCTGGGTGAGTATGTATAGTGAGGATGAAGGTTTGAGAGCTCCACTATATTTAGTTCTTGTTCAGCTAAATATAAACTTCAGCATGGTTTTGTATAGACACAAACATCTCTCTCTCCCCCCGCCCAGCTCTGATTTCTATAAAATCTCAAATTGTTGCAAAGGAGGAAGGTAGATCAGAAATGTGCATGCAAATTATGTTAATTTTCATTGACTTTATTGCTTTTAATTGCATGTACTTTGTTTTCATTTTGCAAAATGGTTTGTAAATTTGAGAATTGAAAAGTGGTATGAAAACATGGTACATAAATACCTAAAATCAGTTTGAGAAGAGATACTGTATTATCTCTTCTCAAACTGATTTTAGCAAAGTACTAGCAATGAAAAGCAACAAAGCCAATGAAAATTTACATAAATAACAATCAACAGATCAGCAGCTGCAGCAAGGCCATCCTCAACACTTAACAGTAAACAAGGACCTAATTTTCAAAGGTCTGGCAACATAAATGTTTTTAGCTGTGTCACAGCCCAGTCCTGAGGTGCCTGGCACACAGGACTCCCGTGGCGCCAAAATGGCTACTGCAGCATCCTGTGCACACTGGGCAGCCACCAGTGGCTCCTTGGAGGAAGGACACTTTTGTCCCCTTCCCCCAGGTAAGGGAAGTAGCCCTGCAAAGAGGCTACTTGATTCTGTGCTGGCTCTTTAGCCAGCACAGAATCAAGGATTCCCATGTTGGGCCATGCAGCCCAACACAGGGCTCCAGATCTGGTGGAGCTGAGCTCTGCCGGTCCTGCCCTGCTCCCTCCCCATTCCCTCCCCTGCCACACCTTCCCCCCCACCCTCCACCTGCCCCAGAACACTTCCTCCCTGCCTCCCCCCTTCCCTGTCTTACCTCTCCGCTGCCAGGCACTTTGCAAGGAGTGTCTGACGACGGATTGCCGACCTCCCACCAGCGCTGTCCCAGAGCTAACCCCCGCAAACATGCTTTACGGCACATTTACGACAATGCGTGCTAGTGATATGCCAGCGCACGAAGCACAGGATCGGGCTCTCAGAAAGTAAGCAAGTGAAAGCCAAATTACACTGTTGGAGCTTCATGTTTGGAACCCCAAATAAAATTTTCATCTACTAACACAAGCCGCAGGGCCCACTGACGTGGATTTGACCCATGTGGGGCATGGGAGGAAGTAGGGGGTTCGGTTTTCCTCCCCCTTCCATCTGTGCTGTGAACAGATCCAGATCAGTTCCTCAAAGCTGCTATAAGCAGCAGAGTGGGGAATTTACAGGCTTACTTCTCTCACAATACTGTGAAAACTCAGGTTGATCCAGGGTTAGTTGATCAAAGTTGCTTCTGGATGGACTTTTTCTCAGAATACATATTAAGGACCCAATCCTATCCAGCTTTCCAGCACTGATGCAACTATGCCAATGATGGGTATGCTACATCCTGTGGTGGGGAGGGCAGTCACAGAGGCCTCCTCAAGGTAGGGGAATGTTTGTTCCTTTACCTTGGAGCTGCATTGTGGCTGCATGGCGCTGGAAAATTGGATAGGATTGAGCCCTCTTAAAGCATTTGTACCCTGCTCTTTAGTTGACTAGGCTAGGCTTCCAAAGCAGTTTACTTAAAACCAAACAATGGGAAATCTTTCCAAATAGGTTATGGAGGTGGGTTGGTGGGTATAGCTTGCTTCTTTCTCCTCTTCCTCCTCACAGGCATGTGATGGTTCTGTCGCACCATTACGTGGAGGTAGTGTTGGTTGGTGGTTCTTTGTCTTGCTGACTTTCTCTTCCTCTCTCCTCCTCCTCCTCACAGGGCAGCTGCTGTTTCTATGGCCACTGTCATGGCCACATAATTAATTTATGGAATTCTGAGCCACAAGATGAGGTGATGGCCACTTGCTTTGTAATAGGATTAGATAAATCCTTAGAGGAGGTGAGGTCTATCAGTAGCTATTAACCATTATGACTAAGTAGCACCTTGACTTTTGGAGGCACAGATGCTACTGAATACCAGTTTGCAGGGATGCAATGGCAGGAGAACAGTATGCCTTTCTCTTTATGGGCTCCCTAAAGGCAGCTGGCTGCCCTCTGTGGGAAACAGGATGCTGGATTAAACAGACCTTTGCTCTGCTCCATAAAGGTTCCTCTTACATTATGTGTCTGGGGACAATGACAAATGAACCGCTTATGGGATGGAATTCAACAGGTGACAACTGAAAAGGCAGAAACTACTGTTGCAGCCACCAAATACAGTGCTTACACCACCCTGCAAATTTGCCTTCAGTGTTATATCTTCCCCACCTGTGCTACAATCTTCTCTTACTATGCATGTTTACCCAGAAGCCTCATAGAAGTCTATAAGGCTCCTTTCCTAGTAAGTGTGCACTGGATTACAGCCCATACATCGACTATTTAAGCACAGGCAAATGAATAAATGAGATGACTTTTCAGCAAACCAGACTACTCTGGGTTTTGGCTGCAGGCTGCTTGTTTTGGTTGGGACAGGTTCTAGGAAAAGGCGGTAATCAGAGAGGTCTGATGCATGAGTCGAAAGGCTGGCTCCCAACGTTTTGAACTTCACTTTTAAACAGCTGCATTTGGCTATGACTTTTGGCAGTTGCAAGGTGATGAGAGAGAAAGGCGGCCAGATGTATTCCAGGAGTCTCAATCCCTTTAGCAGATGCAAAATCAAAGGAAGTGGATGCTGCAAGGGCCTTCCCAACCCTGCATGGACATACATTTGCAGGCCGTTGCAGTGAGCATGGTTGCAGTGTTTGTGGGTGTTGCCAAAGTTGCAATAATCTCATGAAGTCTCACAGCCACAAGCCAGTTTTTTCATGGTTCACAGAAGTTAGGCTAGATACAGACAAGGTGTAAAGGAGCAGTGCCAACTAGTGGCCAGAGGCGTTAAAACTGCATTTGACTTCAGCTTTCCCTCCCTCTGCTTTTGTCTCACCCCCTTGCCTCCACTGCACAGGAGCTAGGGTTAAAAGTTCTGCGTCTTGTCCACAGCTGATCTTGTGAACCAAATGCTGGACTCCTGGATAGATGAGATTTGTTTACTAAAGCATTGTGTGAATGGCACATCGTCTCTTGCATTCATTCATGGGGAAAACAACACAGTTCAAATCTCCAAACGCACCCAGTCATCTGATGTACAAATGAAAGGGAAGATATACAAGTAACACATGGATCAATTGACTTTTAAAAAATAAAAAATAATTAAAAATAAATGTTTGGGGAAAGAGGTTCTGTTTAATTAGTTTCATCCTTTTTGGTGTCCGCATGGAAAGTCCAGGACATGGCTCATGCTGTCACTGACAAAGTCAGCCTCCGGCTGAGTTCAGCCCGATCCACGATCAACCTGGAGACCACTTATCCTGTACCATGGCATAATCAACATCACCCCTGCACCATACACACAACTGGGAAACTCACAGTGTGATGTCATAACAAAGTAGCAAGGCGTCAGTATGGTGTAGTGGACAGAGTGTCACACACATCTACAATTATGCTTTAACTTCACTGGGTAACCTTGAGTCACCCTACCTGCTTGCCTACTCACAGAATTATTGCAAGGATAAAATGGAAGGTGGTCACCCTGAGCTCCTTGGAAGAAGTGGGGGGGATGGAAAAAACAGCATGTGGTATGTAATCCCAAATGTTAGATGGGAGAGGGGGA
This sequence comes from Tiliqua scincoides, assembly GCF_035046505.1. NCBI lineage: Eukaryota > Metazoa > Chordata > Lepidosauria > Squamata > Scincidae > Tiliqua > Tiliqua scincoides. Next base: position 8,505,952 of record NC_089834.1, read on the forward strand.
GACTTTGCCATGCAGATGTGTCATTTCTCACCATGTACCAAGATCTACCTGGAACTAGAGAAGACGTCATAAGAACATAAGAACAGCCCCACTGGATCAGGCCATAGGCCCATCTAGTCCAGCTTCCTGTATCTCACAGCGGCCCACCAAATGCCCCAGGGAGCACACCAGATAACAAGAGACCTGCAACCTGGTGCCCTCCCTTGCACTGGCATTCTGACATAGCCCATTTCTAAAATCAGGAGGTTGCACATACACATCATGGCTTGTAACCCATAATGGATTTTTCCTCCAGAAACTTGTCCAATCCCCTTTTAAAGGCATCCAGGCCAGATGCCATCACCACATCCTATGGCAAGGAGGTTCCACAGACCACACGCTGAGTAAAGAAATATTTTCTTTTGTCTGTCCTAACTCTCCCAACACTCAATTTTAGTGAATGTCCCCTGGTTCTGGTGTTATGTGAGAGTGTAAAGAGCATCTCTCTATCCACTTTATCCTTCCCTTGCATAATTTTGTATGTCTCAATCATGTCCCTTATCCTAACCCTAACCCATGACCCTAATCCTAACTCAATCATGTATGTCAATCATGTCTCAATCACGTCCTCTGAGCAATAGAAGCCCATTGCCAGCTCTAGCATCCTTGGTGATCAAGAGGAGTCAGGGGACACTGGTACCCCCCAAGACCACCCAGGAAGATGCCTCACTGTGGGAAATTGCAGATCCAGGGGATGCAACCCACCTTTACTGGTCTCCCTCCCCCTGATCTAGATCACCCCAGGAACAGAGATTATGGTGAATCCAGACCTGAAGGTGCACTGTCTGTATGGCAGCATAAAGCTATTTCTGAGCTCTTCTCAGAGAGGGAGACCAGAACCAAAAGTGTGCTCCAAATCAGGGCCCCCTGGATGTATCAAGAAAGGGGAGGTCAGCAGGAGCTACATCTACAAAGGTGCTTGGTGCCTAGGAGTTGCTGATACAAAAGGTCATCCAGGTTTTAGTCCCTTACTCCTTACGGACAGCTCCTCCACTTTTTTGACCTGCTGGACAGCTTGTCATCATTAAGGAATCTGAGAAATAGAGCAGTGGTGATGGGAATGGGACAGGATAATGTTGTCAGCTAAAAGGTTGAACATTGTCAGCTACTACAGGTGGTGGGATCAGAAAATCTGTTGGTTAGCAAAGCTTTTCAAGATATAAGAAATGTGGGACTAGCAGTGCCTCTGTAGAAAAGCTGGGTGTCCGCTGCATGGATTGTTTGTGATGCCAGGATTCCTGGGACTGGTTTAAAGGTGATATAATTATGTAAAATGATTAAGAAAAAACACCTAGCCCTCATACTTTATAGTCTAGGAGCTGGCAAACAGAACTAATCAGGCATTTTATAACAACATCAATTAAGGGAGTCCTGGAAACCTTTACACCTGATGTCGCTTTCTGGATAAATCTGCAGCTGCCAGCATGGAACCAGACCAAAACCTCAGCAAACACACCAACCAGTGAACCAGACACCAAGCAAGATGACACTGCTGCTGGAAAGAGCATGGCAATCCAGCTGTTGTAAATGCTCCTGTCTGAGGTTGCAGCTGTTGATTTCAGTGCTGAAGGCGAGGAGCAGTTTCCGCTGAGGTAACATGACCAGAAATAGGGTTAAGTCAGCCACATCATTGTAGTCAAGGCTGCAATGAGATTTTAAAAAAACCTCCTTTGGAAAAGATGGCAGGAGAAGATAAAACACTAGTAGTTGATCACTCTATTTTAAGAGGTGATGCAGTGATGTTCCAAATGGGACAGGCTCATCCATCAGTTTGATAGTTCCACTGTAAGGGGTGATAGTTGCCAAGAGAACTGCCCAGAGTGGAAACAATCCTCTTATGTTTTGCAAGCTTTTTTTTCTTGAAGCCTCTCTTTAAAAAGTTGTTTGGAGGCAGGCTTTGCTTCTTCTCTTTTCCTTTGAACTGCTGGTTCCCAATAACAGATCAGTGCGTTGCCAAGTAATTCAACTGTTTTGTAATTAAAGGGAGGGGGGAGACACTACAGAATTGAAATTTGCACTGAAATGGGTCCTCGATAGACAGAGTACTATACTGACAGGTCACTGCTATATCTGGATCCATTCCAGGTCTTACCTCTAATTAATGACCAGTTGGAAAACAATGGAGATTAGGATGTGTAATATAGTAATCTAACCTGGATGTGGGCTGAACACAGATAACGCTGATGAGGTCACTCCTTTCCAAGAAGAGGTGCAGCTGGTGTACCAACTGAAGCAGAGATGGGAAGGCCTGGAAGGGAAATACAAACAGAAACATAAGGGGGGGGGGGAATGATTTTTTTTTAAAAATGAAATAGAAAAATGAGGAAAATGAAGAAAGCATATTACTGGGTCTTATGTTATTTACTTTAGAATTTTATGTCCTGCCTTTCCAAAATTAAAATGATGCTCAAGGTGATTTATGACAATCTAAAAAAAATAATTAAAAACCCATATAACACAATAAGATATAGCAATACTAGATGTAGCACTACCAATACACTAAAAGCACAGAGGCACTATCAAGCACAGAGGAGAACCAGCAGGGTAGAAACTCACATCAACAGATTAAAAGTATGACAGGACAACAGAGTCTTCATGGGCTGGTGGAAAGCCAGCAAAGATGGGGCCAGGGAGAAGGGACTTTGTGGGCCTGAGGGTGGCTCTTGTTCCTTGGTTTCAACCAAACGCGTGCCTGAAAGTGGTTGGACACACAGGAGGGTCTCCTCCACTGTTCTTAGCAAGTGGGCAGGTTCATGTGGAAGATATTTATTTATTTATTTGTGCCCCACCCTTCAGCCAACAAGGATCCCAGAGTGACTTATATAAAAGCAACTGAACAGCAACGTGAAATGATTACCAAAGAAATGGGGGGGGGGAGATACCTCTCTCTGGTTTCTTTTCTTCCTCCCATGGCAGTTGGTTTTCATGTAACCCCTGCGAGGGGAGAAGGGTATGGTTCTTAAAAGGAATCAACAGGTAGAAGTGATGATGGTGGTGACTCTTTGCTTTGCTGCCTTTTTCTTCTCATTTTCAAAGGGCAGTTGGTGGTTCTGTGGCCGAGTGGTAATGCCCATCAGATGGCACACCTATAGCAGTGCCCAGTGTATCCCTGTGGGTAGGCAGGGGCACCATAGGGTGCCCATCGAAGAATTTGACCTCAGAACCTTCAGCAATCAGGCATTGGGGAAGGGCACAGTCAATCTGAAAGGCATCAGCAGGTAGAGGTGGTGATGGTCACGCTTTGCCTTGCTGGCTTTTCAGATCTTTTCTTTCTCAAAATGGAATTGTTCAATGAATGTTACTCATCCTGGAGTCTTTTGCAAGATCCCCAAATTTCTACATCACTTTCAAGTAACAAGAAGTAAACATGGCAGCATTTACTCCTCCAAAAGGTAGTCACTTCAAATATTAAAGAGGAGTGATGCAGTCTGATTAATTACATTGATTTATGCTAATAGTGGTGATATAGCATTATTCCACACATTGTACCATTTAGTAAACAGTTGTGAAATATTTGTAAAACAACCACCTCATCAAGAGGACAGCTGGTCTCCCTCTGCATCAAATCCTGGAGAACTGTTGTGTTTGCTCATCTTTAAAAAGTTTGAAGTGTGTTCAGGCCACACCTTTTTCAGTGATGATTTCCAGTTCCTTGCATACCTTTATCCACTAACCCAGTGGTTTTCAACAGCTGTGATTTGCCACACTGGTGTGCCGTGAGGTTGCCTCAGGTGTGTCACAGGATCAGAGGCGGGAGGCAGCACAAGCAAGGGAGCAGCCAGGGAAGGGGCTGGTTGTGGCCGCTTTGCATTCCAAGCAGCAGCTGAAGAGTCAGCTTGGAGCTTGCTCCTGCTACTCAGGGTACAACCTAATCCTCACTTTCCTGGGAGTAAGCCCTGTTGGCTACTATGGGGCTTACTTCTGAGTAGACATGCATAGGGTTGGGCACGAAGGAGGTTGTTGCCTGCCTGCATGCTGATTGGCCAACAAGAGAAACCTGGAGGAGCCAGGAGGTGGGAGCTGCGGAGTGAGTGAGAAGAGGGAGCCAGAAGCAGGCAAGCAGGTACATAGCGAGCGAGTCTGCTGAGGCCCCCAACCTAAGGTTTCAGGGTCACTGAAAGTTCTTTTTCAGTGACCCTTTAAGATTGGGCCACAATCTTATCTACACCTTCCTGGGAGTAAGCCCCATTGACTATAATGGGACTTACAACAACAACAACAACAAAACCTTTATTAGGAATAAACATTTGATAGGTGAAGACTGTATAATAGGGCTTACTTCTGAGCAGGCATGCATAGGATTGGGCTCTGGGGGTGCTATTCCATCCACACTCACCTGGAAGTAAGTCCATTGACTATAATGGGGCATACTTCTGAGCAGGCATGCATAGGATTGGGCTCTGGGGGTGTGACCCATTCACATTTACCTAGGAGTAAACCCCATTGACTATAATGGGGCTTACTTCTGAGCAGGCTTTGGATTGGGCTTTTGGTTGCACTCTTTTTTTTCTCAAATACACAAGCAGGCAATTGGCACTTCTTCTCCCCCACCCCACCCCACCCACCCCTTCCCCAGGAATATTTCCACCCCCCCAAATCTCACAATCAGTTAGCAACTCTGTTACTGTCCCTCCCCTCACTTGTCAGCACCTTCCAAAGATACAGAATCACTGCCTCACATTCTCTCTCTCTCCCCCACCCCCAGTTTAATCCTGCACTTATTTCAATCATGTCTCCTCACTGCCCCTCACCCACATTTTCCATTATGTGATCAACCTGCCCTGTCTTTGCCAACACCTTCTGGCACTTTTGATGAGAATTGGAACATAGAATTTTTCCTCCTTTTCAGAAACCACATATACTTCCTTCTCCATGCTTCTTGTCAATTTTTTTGGTCATGTAATGATTTAATTGTATTAATTTTATTCATTCAAGATTAACTGCAATGTAGTAATTTAATGTAAGTAAAAAACTGGTAGTGTGCCTTGACAATTTTAGTGCCTTGTCAGTGTGCTGAAAGCTGAAAAAGTTGAAAATGGCTGCACTAACCAATAATTTGATATATAAAATTCAGACGTTCTGCAATGCTATCAATGTAATGGGAAATTTTATAGAAGAAACAAGTGCCTTGACTGCTTAAGGTAAAAAAAGAGGCTGATGATGAGTCTGTCAAACTGTGAAACATTCAGGGTGCAATCCTAACCAACTTTCTAGCACCAAGGTAAGGGCAATGCAGCTCCAAGGTAAGGGAACAAACTTTCCCTTACCTTGAGAAGACCTCCATGACTGCCACCCATGACTGCAGGATGCATCACATGCCCCAGTGCTGTGCCAGTGCTGGAAAATTGGTTAGGATTTGGGCCTCAGAGATATCTAAAAGAAAAATCAATGAAAGAAAGCATATAAAGTGAAAGAAAGATCTATGAACTATATATACCAGTGTTTCTCAAACTGTGGGTTTTGAGCCAATTTCAGGTGGGTCCCCATATTTTATTTTTAATTTATTAGGCTGATATGTGTCTGCATTTGGGGAAATGTTACAGATCTGTACTTTTAACAGGCTACTATGTATATGCTTTTAACAATGACAGTCAATGGGACTTTATCCTGGGTAAGTGTGGGTAGGATTCCAGCCTAGGATTGTTAAAAATTTTCCTGCTTGATGATGTTACTTTTGGTCATGACATCTCTTCCAGTGGATTCTGACAAATACTCATTCTAAAAAGTGGGTCCTGACACTAAAAGTTTGAGAATCACTGATACTATACACCACTAGCTGAAATGCACAAAAAACACAAACTCTGTCTGGCTAAAACACAAAAAGTAGGAACATGTAAAAAAGCAAAAGTCCATTTTGCCTACATTTGTACACAAATAGTTGTGAGTACTTCTCACAAGTGCACATCAAGTGTACATGCAAAAGAGGCATTCCTAGAATCTCTTGCAGACCCTGGGAGAACCCAACCAAGAACAGTATGATCTCCTTGGCAGTTTCAAAAAAAAATTGTGGCACTGCAGTTGTTCTGTAGATACGAGTTGTTCTCGTACTTCACTGTATGGTGAATCAGTGATAGTATAGTTTTTGAAACATGGGATTGTTGGTTTTTGAAACTTTTGGGATTGTTGACAGAAGGGGGGCCACAAATAGTGGTGAGAGAGAGAAAAGAGGGGCAGCAACACTGCTATCCCATGCAACTGGCAAGACTTTCTCTGAGTGGACAAGAACAAAGCGGAGCTTCAACAATATCTATCAAGGGAGTTGGCAACAGTAAACGCAGAGGCTGTGTTGGTTGCCAACTAAACCATTGTATTGAAATTTGCTTTCACATGGAGTCTGATGGGGCTGATGATTATTTTGCCAACTCATGAACAGGAAACACTCTTGGAGTTGAGAAGTTGGAGATGCTCACAGTCTTCCACCAGATGTGGCGTCATTATTTCACAGCCACGAGAAGAGTGCATGTAATGCAGTGTTTTGCCAGATGTAACATCTGTATCCTCTGGACTAGTAAGAATTCTTACCAATGTGGATGCCAGCCAAATGCTGGGGATAGCAGCTTTACAGTATTTGTTTCCAGGCCCGATTTAAGGTATTGATTTTTGCATTTGAAGCCCTAAAATTTAGGGGCTGGTGAGGAGGGAGCAGAAATGTGGACAAGAAGAGAGAGAAATGCTCTATGATCCACTCTTCTTTGATCTCCACACTTGTTCCTTCAAAATACAACCCCGCAGAGAATGTGGAGTAAACGCAGTGATAGCACCAGCTAGGCACCACCAGATACCTCTGTGGATGCAGGCACTGGGTTAATGACTCCTGCCCTAAATGGTTCAGGCTCTGAGTATATGAAGGACTGCCTTCCTCCTTATGTTCCTCCCAGGCCTTTTGTACAACATCTGAGGCCCTCCTCCAGATTCCTCAACTGGTTGAAATATACAGCAGAGGAGCACGACCTTTGCAGTTGTGGCACCAACATTATGGCCTGTCTTCAGTTGGAAACCCACCTAGCCTTTTAAATGCCAAGTTGAAACTTGGCTTTTTAAGACAGCCCCTTGATGTGGGCTGAGAAGTACTTCAGTTGTTTTTTTTTTTCTGCTTTTTATGTTGGGATTGTTGGGATTCTCTTACAACTGCTACTATAGTTCCTGATATGATCATTTTTGCTGCACTATTTTTCAGTTGTAATTTTTTGTATTTGTACTGTAAACTGTGATTTTATTTTGCGTTATAAGCTGTTTCTGTCAAAAAAACTGTGAGGTGAACATTGTTTATAACAATAATTGCTAATATGCTATTAAGAGCAAACAACGCTGCTTGCTGTTTAGTGGAAATTCCTGACTATTCCAGTTATAATTGAATTGTTTAATAGAGGTTGATATGTAATTAAAAACAATAACGCAGCATATGCAGTGAAGATAAACTCCATTACAAATAATGATTTTTATATTTTATAAATTATAATCATTATCATAATCAAGGTCTGGCTCAGTTGGTAGAGCTGCCACCTTGTATGCCTGAAGATCTGAGGCTGCCAGTTCGAAACAACGGGAAGTACCCGAGAACTGAGGACACGCTGATATACTGATGAGCTAACCCTCAGTGGCAGAGAGAAGTCAAGTGGAGCATGGGAGGCGAAGGGCCAGAGAGAGGCCAGACCGGGAAGGAATCCAGCTGGAAGGAGGAGTTCTATGAAAGACTAGAACTATTCAATTGTAAAAACCCCTTCGGGGTTTAGAACAGCCTGCCTATGTAAACCGCCTTGGATTAAAGTCTGAGGAGAAATCTGATGACCAAAGAAAGGCGGTATATAAATACCTGTATAAATAAATAAATAAATAAATAAATAAATAAATAAATAATCATGAAGTTTAATTGCTGGGTTCTGATTAACATAATACAAATAGAGTAATTGATAGAAAAATATTTATGTAGTGTTATGTGTGCATAAGCAATCACCTAATTGTTTTATTTTAAATGTATTTTATTTTAAAAAGTTAAAAATATGCAAAATTAATATATATAAAAATATAACAAACATGATCCAAAAATAACACAATGGCAGCCCAATCCTGAGCTGCCCAGTGTGCAGGGCTGCAGCGGCACCGAAAATGGCTGCTGCTGCATCCAGCACACTCCAGGCAGCCGCCACCTCCTTCTCGGGAGAAGGGGACTTTCGTCCTCTTCTCCCAGGTAAACTGAGTAGCCCTACAATGGGGCTACTCAATTCTACATCAACCTGAAGGTCAGCATAGAATGAAGAGCCTCTGTGTCAGGAGGCCAATCCAACATGGAGGCTCTGGTGGAGCAAAGCTCCACCGGTCCCACCTCCCTCCTACCCTGTTCCTTCCCTCCGGCACGCTTCCTTCCTGACCTCCCTCCACCTCCCACCACCCTGGAATACCACTTCCCTGCCTCCCCCATACCCCCACCTACCTCTCCACTGCTCAGTGGTTCGCGCAACTGCCGAGCAGCAGAATTCTGCTGCTCCAGAGCCGTAGCTAGGTCATTTGATACCCGGGGCCCATTAAATTTTGTCACCCCATATGACATAATCAATCAATTAATTAATTCACATTTTTATACCACCCTCCTCTAAGCAGCTCGGGGTGGTGTACATGGTTCCTCCCCTTATTTTGTCCTCACAACAACCCTGTGAGGTAGGTGAGACACAGATAATAATAGTTATAAAATGAAATGAATAATAATAATGGCCAGAAAATAAATGCAGTGAATATTTCCCCACAAACAATGGATGAAATTCTGCATGAAATGGTATATAGCATGATGGTATTATTCCTAACATCCACAATTTCCAGAATTTTGGTCACTAGGAAGATTGTGGGGGATCCAGGCTTGGAGGGGGGGAGAAGGGGAGATTGTGGGAAAATTCAGGCTTAGAGGGGGGGAGAAGGGGAGATTGTGGGGGGATCCAGGCTTAGAGGGGGGGAGAAGGGGAGATTGTGGGGGGATTCAGATTTGGAGGGGGGAGAAAGGGAGATTGGGGGGGATCCAGGCTTGGGGGGGAGAGTAAGCATATCACCATCAGGACTCACCCACTTTGCAAGTCTAAAAACAAGTAAAAATTCACCTTACAGATGAAGCCTCTGATGTATTCTTGGGGGGGGGGCTGTCTTCTGGAGCATTTGTTGAGTTCCACTTTCATCGGATTGGGACATGCAGCTGGCCTTGCACTCTCCTGTGCCCAACCAGGCCAGGAGCCAAGGCACGTTTGCCGAATCGCGGGTAAATGCAACCGTGTGGCTTCTTTTTGCTTTCCATAGGGCTCAATAAATTCCTCACCTTGGAGGGAGGGACTTCCTTCTTGGGTGTTTTTTGGGGGCTGCTTTCATTGGACAGGAAACATTCAGGTGTCCTTGGATTCCTCTCAGCCTGCCTTTTCCGACGCACTAAGCCAAGTCCGCCTACTTGCGAGTAAATGCATGATATGGCTCGGTTTAACTTTGCATAGGGCTCCATGCATTTTTGGGTTTCCAGTTTTTTGGCCATAACCTTTGATAGAAAGGAGATATTTCACTCTGATTTTTGCACTGCATTCCGCTGGAGATTCTGCATCCAACGGTATATGGCATGATGGGGTTACTCCTAACCTTCGTGATGTTAGCAATGTTCGATCATTTGTGGTGTCACCCCCCCAAAGGTGGTACCCGGGTGGACCACCCCCCCACTAGCTACACCACTGCCACCAGTGCTAGCCCAGTGTTGGCAAGTGCTGGGCTAGCACTGGCAGAGAACCGGTGCTAGGGCCTCCATCCCTTTAAGGGGTGGGGGCAGCCAGGAGGCAGGGAGGAAGCAGCAGGGTTTAGCGGAAGTGGAGTGTGATCACTCACTTCTAAAGCATCGGGGAGCCCTGCAGACAGTTGTGCAGGGCTCTCTGCACCCCTAGGAAGCTGCAGGAGCCTCTGGTAAGTGCACCCAAGCCCCTGCAGCCCTCTGAGCGGTGCAACCCCCAGGATCATGCCGCTGCTTCCTCTCTGCCTCCTGCCCCCCCCCAAAGGGGGCAGAGGCCAGGGCCCACAGGCTGGGGCGTCGCCACACCCCAGTTTGAAAAGCCCTGCTATACATGTTTACTTAGAAGTAACATATTTTATTTAACTGAGCTTACTCCTAGATAAGTATGTTTAGGACTGCAGTCAGTCAACCCAATCCAAACCCAGGGTTGAGTCAGCACAGTCCTCCCTGCGCTGGCTCTAAGTGTCACAAACGTGTGGCACGTGTAGGCACTTACTTGGGAGCCAGCTGGTTCATACCAGCTCAGCCCAGTTGGATCCTGACCCAGAACTGGCCAGCACAAGTAAGTGTGAGCCAGGCGGCATGGGGAGGGTGGGGAATGGGTGGTGGGAGGGCAGTGTGAAGGGGTGTTTCTGGGCGGGGAGAAGGTGGAATGGGGAGGATTGGGCCCAGGAGAAGGGTGGGATTGGTGATGGCAACACATGCCATATCCTAACTCCTTCTCCCAGGCTGGGCAGCCCTACATGGGCTTCCTAGATGCACAACAGTCACACGGGCCTCTCAAGTCTGTGCCAAAAAAATAGCCAGAGCAGACTTGACTTGTCTCATTGCAGGGCTTACCTTTCCCCAGGTAAAAGGGATGAATGTCCCCTTCCCCCAAGGAGACACCAGTAGCTGCCTGAAGCCCATAAAATGCAGCATCAGCAATTTTGGCACCGTTGCTCCTCTGGGTGTCGGGCAGCCCAGTCTCACCTTGCACGTGGCCAGCTGTGCCAAGCCAGCATTCTTCCACCAATGGCAGCCTCCAATTGTAGATCCTGGGTCCAGGGAATTTTCCATGGGTGGTCTCCATGGTTATCACTGGCGTGTCTGGCTTCTGGATGGGTTTGTTCTAGGCACACGTTACACACGTTACAGCAATGAGGCACAAAACCTGAGCACAAGGTGACATACAAAGCAATAAGTGATGATAGGGATGAAGGGGGAGAAAATAAAGCAAAAAAAATGTGTCTCAATGAAACAGAATGATGAATGTGAACAGTTTTAAATACTGGAAATGTGGTACAATTGATGCAGATCTGCTGCATGGCTGGTGGTCTGCCCCAAAGCTCAGCATTGGTGTATATATGGTGAATTATTTTTACGTCTGTTGTACACGTAAGATAAGGAAGTTCCTGTGAAAGCAATGACTGAACTTTTAAAGCATCTCACAATAATAACTATGTAAAATAACTAACTTTTAGGGCCTGATTCTATCCAGCACCGATGCAACTGCAATGCAGCCCCAAGGTAAGGGAACAAACATTCTCTTATACTGAAGAGGTTTCTTTGACTGCCCCTCCACTGCGCACCCCATTCACACAGTGCTGGAAAGTTGGATAGGATTGGGCACTTAGTAACAAATTTATTAATTGCTGCTACTATCATCTGGGCAAGAACCTGGAAATAAAAACAACCCCAAGTAAACAGGAATGGTTATCAAGATAGTACATATGGATAAGCTAATTGACTTATCACATGGGTCTCCAAATTTTTCGGCAGGAGGGCTACATCGTAACTCTGGCATAATGTTGAGGACCAGGAAAAATAAAATTTAAATTTAAATAAATTTGAATAAATTTATATTATTCAAATTTATACTGAATAAATCTATATGATTCAAACTTATATTAAATTTGAATAAATTTCAATACCCATGAATTAGGAAAAAAATACCTGAAAGGCAAGAAGCAGCCCAGACCTGGTTCTATTATTTCCCCACACAGAAAAGTTCCTCCGCAACGCCAGACAGCAGACAGATTCCTCCCTTCCAGCACAATGGCAGCACTCTGTGTATACTGATCTATCAACCAGCTACATCATGTTCTGCCTTCTGCCCAGAGTTCTTGGTCACATATCACACAATACATGTGCCCTCAAACTCAAGATCCATGACTGTTCTCTCCACAGAACAGTCACCTTAACCAACACCTTCCAGCATTCCTCCTGGCTTTTGCTCCCACCTTGTAACTCTGACCCTCAAATTCCCCTCACACTTTCTTGACTCCCTATAGAGGAATTGGATGTGAGAAGTAGGGTTCAGCACCCCTTACTATCCACTGCTCCTCACCCTGCAAATTCCTCTAAACTCTTATTACTGTGAGGCAGCCAAGGTGAGGGGGGGGTCACTGTCTTCCCAAAAAGTGACTAGTCCAGTTGTCAAGATGACCCATTGAAGCACTCAGAGTTACACAATACAGGGTATGGCTTTGGATGTCTTATAATCAAGGTCTTAGTATTCTACAAGGAGGACCAGAGAGAAAACCAATGGAAATCAGAAAATTGAATCCATAGCAATTGCTCATCATCTCCAACCTCTGATGCTTCCTCCTCCACACTGGCTATCCCTCAACTCATTGAAGATTGCAACAACAAGGTCTTGGAGTTCAGCAGTGGGGAGGGAGTTGCTTCTCCCTCCTTCACCTGTCTCTCCTCCTCCTCCTCCCACAACCTCTCTCACCCTTGCCCCCCTGCCTGCTTGGAAGTGTGCTTGGGACAGAACCAAATTTTCTTTTCTTCTCAACTATGGCTGCAATCCTAACCTCACTTTCCAGGAAGTAAGTCCCATTGAACACAATAGGACTTACTTTTGAGTAGACCTGCTTAGGATTATGCCCTATGTCACTTATAAATAAGTGACATATAAATATTTGAAATAATAATGAAATATTTTGAATATTGTTGAAAGTGGCGTACAAGTCTACATGCACTCACACATCACATAAAAAGTGATGTGTATTTTGGTATTACTTTTATACTATGGTTTTATTTTTGGAAATTTCATTGTTTTTAATTTGGAACTGATAGCTGCCTTGAGAGTCTCCCTAACACAAGAAGAAAGTGCAGGATATAAATTTCCAAAATACAAGTACTAAATCTTCCTCCTTGCCTGTTTTTCATTGGAGGCTAACTTTTCATATGGTTTTTCTTAGCTTCTCTTGATACCCAATCCTATCTTCTTGGGCCCAGTCCTATTCACACTTTCCTGGGTGTAAGCCCCATGATGACTTACTTTTGAGTAGACATGCATAGGATTGGGCTGTAAATCTTTAACTGCTCTTCATTATGATTTTGCCTTAACGGCTCCAGTTATCTTATTTATTTTTCTATTGATAATGTTTTTAACTGATAGTGTGAGCCACCTGAAGCGGAAAAATGGAGTAAGATGTTTTCTAAATTAAAATAATAAAAAAATTTTAAATTGAAATTTTGCTGTAATTTATAAGATTATACATATCTTATATTGATAAGGTAGAAATATATAAGATATTTATATGTTATATAAATATTCTCAATTTATAATAACATGGAAAAGCATAAAAAATTGGTACCACTTCAAGGTGATATTTTTCTAAGCAGAGCACCTTTCCTTTTGGGGTAAAAAAAATTAGGAACTGTTGAAATGTGGTTTCTAGATATTAAACATTTCTAACAAAACATAAATATTTTAAAAAAGGAATTTGCCAGCACCCAAAGCCCACATTTCTCTGAGCATGTGTAGAATATCTTTTCTTTCAGGATGAAAGAAAATAAGAAACTTGAAAAAGTGGTATATAAATGTCCTAATACTTGGGATGATTTTGTTTCCACAGTTGCTGCGTCTTAATGCATTTTTGTAGTAGTTTACTGCTTTTAATCAATATTGGCAGCAATCCTAACCTCACTTTCCTAGGAGTAAGTCCCATTGAACACCATAGGACTTACTTCTGAGTAGACCTACTTAGGATTGTGCCCCTTGTCATCCACTCTAAGGAGAATAGTGGGGACATTTTAAAAAATACTAAAATATAACTTTAAAAAAAGAGGGAGCTGTGGAAAAGTGGTAACTAATGCTGCCATCCTATCCCCACTTTCCTGGGAGTAAGCCTCATTGACTATAATGGGACTTACTTCTGAGTAGACATGCTTAGGATTGGGCTTTTGTGGTACAGTCCTCTCCACACTTTCCTGGGAGTAAGTCCCATTGACTTACATGCATTGTAAGTCCCATTGACTTAAGTATACATGCATAAGATTGGACTCTGTGGCTGAAAAGCCTATCCACACTTTCCTAGGAGTAAGTCCCATGGACTGTAATGGGGCTTACTTCTGAGTAGACATGCCACTTTTTTGACAGTGACGTCACACAGGGCTCCATCCAGAGCCTGAGGGAAAAAGGCGGGAAGGGCGTGGTCGCCTTAGAGGCTCGGCGGTCGTTACTTGTCAATCTCAGCCTTGGGGGCGGGGCGCGCGCCCCTCGGGCCCGCCTGCCAGCGCCCCGCCCCCTCCTCGGGCCTCTCCCCCGGGAGATCGAGCGCGCGCCTCCCCCCTCCCCGCCGCCACGCCGCTTGTTGCGATTGGCCGCGCCGCGCGCCAATGAGCGCGTCGCTCGTGGTGCTCCCGGCCTCTGGGGAAGGGGCGGGGCGGGGCGCGCGGCGGAGCTGGCGGGCGCCGATTGGCTGGGCGCCGAGTGCCCGTGCCGGTGGCGGAAGCGTCTTCTGTCTGAGTCCGGAGGGAGCCACGCCGGGCGGCGGGATGAGCGGAGTGCGCGGCTGCAGTGGCGTCGTCCCCGCGCGGTGGGGCGCGCCTCTTCGGGAGCTTCCGTGGCTGCTGCTGGCCCTGGCGCTGGCCCGGGGGACGGAGGCGAGCGCTGTCACCTGCGGCTCGGTGCTGAAGCTGCTCAACACGCGGCACGCGGTCCGGCTGCACTCGCACGAGGTCAAGTACGGCTCCGGTGAGAGCGGGGGGGGGGGTCGTCGTCATCATCACCACCACCACCATCATTACCATCACCAATACCTTATCAGTATATCAATACACTATCACTAAGCTCATTATCAACGCGTTGTCAATAAGTGCGGCGCATTATCAACATGTCTTTATCAATAGTTGCTTTATCAAAGCATTATCGATACGACACTTTATCAATAAGTATGTTATAATCCGTGTTTCAATATGTTTTCAATAAGTACAGTTCATTATCGATACATAATCAATAAGTAAGTGTATTAGCAATGCATTATTAATAAGTATGATATAATCAGTGTATTAATGCATTATCAATAAGTACAGTTTAATATCAATACATAATCAATAAGTATAGTGCATTATCAATGTATCAATATATTATCAGATCATTATCAGTAAGTAATTGTATTATCAATACATTACCAATAAGTACAGTTCATTATCAACATATCTTTATCAATAAGCATTTGCATTATCAATACCAATAAGTATGGTATATTCAGTGTATCAATACATTATCAATGATACATCATCAATGTGATATAATCAGTGCATCAATGCATTATCAGTAAGTAAAATTCATTATCAATACATAATCAATAAGTATAGTGCATTATCAATGTAAATACATTATCAGTTAATTATCAACATTATTGCCAATAAGTAATTGTATTATCAATGTAGCAATACATTATCAATAAGTACAGTTCATTATCAACATATCTTTATGGAATAGTAATTGCATTATCAATGTATCAATATGATATAATGTATCAATACGTTATCATTATGATACATTATCAATAAGTATGATATAATCAGTGTATCAATATGTTATCAATAAGTACAATGCATTATCAATGTAAATACATTATCAATACGTATGATACATTATCAGTAAATATGATGCATTATCAATATCGAATGTATTATGAATGCATCAGTATGTTATCAGTAAATACAAAACATCAGTGTATCAATACATTATCAGTGTAAATACATTATCAATAAGTTGAGTGTATTATGAATGCATCAGTACATTATCAGTAAGTACAATATCAGTGGATCAGTACCTTATCAAGAAGTAATATGCTTGTGTTTCATGGTTGTTGAACCTTGGATTTATTTTTTGTCATTCTCTCTGCTCTCTCAGGGCACAGTCCTGTTCATGTCTACTCTGAAGTAAGCCTTGTTGTGTTCAATGGGGCTTACTCTCAGGAAAGTGTGGCTAGGGTTGCAGCTTCCTATCCACACTTAACCTGAGAGTAAGCCCCATTGACTATAATGGAACTTGCTTCTGAGTAGGCATGCATAGGATTGGGCTGTCATGCACTTTGGGAGGGAGAAAGAAGGGAGGCAAATATTTCAGAATAAACTGGTCATGACGCCATTGCTCCCTGGTGTGTGTCATTGCCTCATTGGTGCATCAATGAATGTGGTGTTCGACGTAGAGCAGTGGTCTTCCACCTTTTTCGTGCCATGACCCCAATATGGGGGACCCCACTGTCAATCTCACCCCCTCCTCCATGAACTCTGCCCACCCACCACCACCACTGCCCACTCCCTGCCTCCGTAATGCCCTCCCAGAAGCATTCACTGTAACCAAATATTAATATTAGAGAGTGCAAAAAAGTGACCATGAAACCTGGCACTAATGAAGTAAGAGTACCATTGTATTTTAGTACCATTGCTAAGTCCTGAGCGGGACTGGGACACCATCTCCTGGTACCTGAAGGGCTGCACCAGATGCCTCCCGCCTTTACTTGGTGGTGCTCTAGTCCAGTGGCCTTCAACCTTTTTCATTCCTGTAAGTTGCAACAACTTCACAACTGAGGCTTTGCAACCACATTGGGGTCCTGACCCCAAGGTTGAAGAACACTGAGTGAAGAGAGAGGTCCCTGCCTGGAGGGGCTTACAGTTTGGATAAGTCTGGGCTGGGATAAGCCCAGGAGGGATGTGCAGTAGTCTCATATGTGTATTTTATCATTGTCATGTATATTATGCCACAGGTGTACTTGGGGTATTACGCAGGATGTGAGGATAGGGCTTGCAATCGGGATATGGAGATAACAGGAAGTAAGAGAGGAAATATCTCATAGGTGTTTCAAGAAATGATTCCAAGCATAAGAGGCAACAAGGGAGAAGATGTTCTTTTTCTTTTTTATTGTTTTTTAACGCAAATATTATTAAACGTGGTAGTGCCATTCTTCTCAATCATGATTAATACTTATTGATAATCATCTCTACCATAAATTTATCTGATTGTTGACAACATATATATCACCCTGCTGAGTCATACTGAGGGTCTAGCTCAGTCCAGCATCTGTTTTCAGTTAGTAGGCTGGCAGTGGTGACATGTAGCTGTTTGTGTTTATAATAGTGCTAATAAGATATGTCTTATTTCTTAAGCTCCAGAGGAACAAGGCACTGTGCATGCATAAAACTAATAGTGACAGGTCATTGCCTGCAATCTTACAGTCTGTATAGACAAAACAGATAGGAAAAAGAAAGTGAGAAAAGACGAAGGAGGGACGTTGCCTGGAGTTATTAAAATCAGATTTAGGAAGGCCTTAGAGATAAAAATCTTAAGGCACTTCTTAAAGAGCAGGAGAGTCTCATGTATGTATGTGGGCAGTGAATTCAAGTTAGGATGTTGTCAAGGAAAAAGGCCAAAATCAGGGAACAGCATCCTGAATCCTTAGCCTTCTCAAGAGTGACAGGTGTTCAGTAGTGTAGCTATGGGAAGTGACAGCATTATGTTTTGCAGGGCACCTCAACGTGCTGTGCAGGCTGCCCCCCTCGCTGTTGGAGCCATTCCTACTGGCAAGAGCAAAGCAGAGGCATGGCTCGGATGGAAATGGCTCCAAGGGTGGCAGAGCAGCTGGCACGGCGCGTTAAGGTGCCCTGCAAAATGTAGTGCTGTGCCCCTCCAGTAGCTACACCACTGCTGGTGTTGAAAGGTATATTACCTCTCTGCGTGGAAGTGTCATTTAGCTGTCATAGCCATCGTTTGAAAATGAAGGTTAGAAAGTGGGGAAATAGAGAGGAAACTCTTGCAAAGTGGAGTGTTCCCCAGAAGGATTGAAGAAGCAAGTGTAGCAGCCTCTCTTGGGGACTCTGTTTCTTTCTGCTCTGTACCTGCATGCAGTAACCGTGCCTGACTATTTTGTTGACAGGAAGTGGTCAACAGTCAGTAACTGGAGTTGAATCTTCTGATGATGCTAATAGCTACTGGCGGATTCGAGGCAAAACAGATGGGTCCTGCCAGCGAGGGATGCCAGTGAAGTGTGGGCAAGCAATACGCCTTACCCATGTCAATACAGGGAAAAACCTGCACACTCACCACTTCCCATCGCCACTCTCCAATAACCAGGTGAAACCAGAGTTTGTCCTTCACAGTTATTTCAGGTGTATGTAGGAAATGTAAACAAATATAATTTTGGGAAATTTTGAATTCCAGGGTTGTCAAGAAACACAATGAAGTATAGGTGTGATACAAACTGGGTATGATATTTTGAGTCTTTTTTGGTTACATGATGACTGGTACAATATGTAACTTTTTTTTTTTCTGAAGAGACCTATCCGCTTCTGACAGGACCAGTGTTTTAAAGTATGGAAAAATCATTCTTGGCTATGCAGATTTGTTCTCACTGTGAGTCCAGGTAGGCTGTATTCCTAGGATGTGCAGACAGTGATATGTTCCTAATTTGCAAGGTTAGTTAAAAGATGCAGAAGACAACTTTGTTGTGCTGTGCAACTGCACTGTCTTGGGTGTTCTGTTTATTTGGAGAGACAAGCAGGATATAAATCATTTAAATAAATTAAGGGCGCAATCCTAACCCACTTTCCAGCACTGACCTAAGGTCAGTGCAGCTTTGAGGTAAGGGAACAAACATCGCCTTATCTTGAGGAGGCCTCCGTTACTGCCCTTCAACTGCAGGATGCCGCACATACCCCACTTGCACAGCTGTGCCAGTGCTGGAAAGTTGGTTAGGATTTTGCCCTAAGTAATTGTGAGCCTATTCCATTGTAGTTGCTGTTGGTGTTAGCAATTTGCTGTGGAATACGTAGCATTGAGGGCCCAGTCCTATCCAACTTTCCAGCACTGCTGCAGCTGCAATACAGTCCCAAGGGAATAAATGTTCCCTTACCTTTAGGAGGCTTCTGAGGCTGCCTCCCCACCACAGGATGCAGTGCAGCCCTCATTGGCATTACTGGAGGCATTGCAGCCCTCAACCAGTGCTGGAAAACTGGATAGGATTGGGCCCTAAGTCAGGGAGGAAATGCTGTGAGTGGCTACTTAAGAATTCTGTATTTCCATGACTGGACTGGTACATCTAATTTATAATACTAGTATTTATAAATAGAACTTTAAAGTGTTCAGTGTGCTTCACAAGCAAATGGATGACTATGAGTAATATCAGTCTACCTTTGTAGTAGGTCCACAGCTGGTCCTAAATCAAATGGTACCCAAGTGAAGAACATCTTAAGTACTCCTCCTTGTTCAACTTTTGAATATCTTCTTGGTTCATTTGTAGCCCATCTCACATGGGACATGATCAGCTTGCATGATTTAGCTCTGTCTTATAACATGATGAATTTGCACTTGTGGTTCTGTAAATCTGCACTCATGCCATATATAAGCAAGTAAAACAAGTTTGTTTATTTTGATCGTATGGAAGCCTTTAAATGGTTAACATCTCCCAGCATCCTGTGGGGAACAGGGTTAGGCCCTTGGTGTAATTGAGCAGGGTCTAACTGAGCATTCTCTTTCTCTGTGTCTAACAGGAGGTAAGCGCCTTTGGTGATGATGGAGAAGGAGACGACTTAGATGTGTGGACAGTGCAGTGCAGCGGGTCACACTGGGACCGGAACGATGCAGTACGCTTCAAGCACATAGGAACGGATGCATTCCTGTCAGTAACAGGCGAACAGTATGGCCACCCAATCAAGGGCCAACGAGAAGTCCATGGCATGCATTCTCCTAACCATCATAATTACTGGAAGGCAATGGAAGGCATCTTCATTAAGCCCAGTTTGGACTCTGCAAAGCATGATGAACTCTAAATGTACGAAGGATCTTTCTGTAGAATCTCTCCACCAAAGGGTATAAACTGGTTCCCTTCTGTAAATACTGCCCTCAATCAACACTAGTTTAATTGGAGGTTAGTGTTTTCATGAATAACTGGTGAATTCTGACTGGTAAGAAGCAGATTGGCGGTTTGATTCCTGTTTGTTGTCAGCAGCCACTTTTTACCAACATGATGAAAGTGTAAAGTCAAAGTGCAATAAACTCTGTGTTTTATAATTCTATGTCAGGTGGTAAGTGAATTTATGGAAAAAGGCTTCTTTAAACCTTGCTTTCACCACCACCCAAAAATAAATGAAGAAAGGGAGACTGTAATTTGTTATGTCAATTTAGAAAGAAGTAAAAGGCGAGGTGAGGGTTGTAGATGAAACACTTTTTGGGTATTAACCAAAAATATCTCCAGTGCGCTTAAGCTTGTTTTAGCACCCACTGTTCTTCACTGTTTGTAATGTTAGTGTTTATGTCCTATGGAGGGGAAATATTTTAGAGTAATGGGATATTTTTATTCTGACATTTTTGACTGGTTGTGTATCAATAGTGAGAGAGAACTACATGAAAGATTGTTCCTTAGAACTGCTGTAGAAAAAAATTCTGATCTCATACTGTTTAATAAATTCATTCCTTTATATTACTGGGGCAACTTTGTTCAATACTCTGTTCCCCCCCCCCCGTGCACTTTTTATTTTATTTTTAAAATGTATTATGTACAGGAAAGAGTCTACTGTATTTTCACATATACAACATGGAGCTCTTTGAATTCAGGATTCATTAATGGTACACATTGCACCATTAATGGTCACGACCCACCAGCCAGGGAAGCACTTGTCCCTGCCCCTTGAAGGGGAGGGAGGGGGAAGGCAGCAGCGCAATCCTCAGGATCACGCTACTGCCAAGAATGGGAAGGGATTTTTGTACTTACCTGCAACCAGCGCTGCAGTCATGGGAGGTCTGGAAAGCCCTCTGCCCGTCTGCCCATTCAAAAGTCTAAAAAGAGAAAAAAGTGGGACTTGCAGTTTCATCATGAAAACCAGAAGTGCCCCCCCCCCTTTTTAAAGACTTTTTGCAGACATGGGGAGCTGTGCAGAGGGCTCCTGGACCCCCCAGGACTGCAGTGCTGGCTGCAGGCAAGTTAAAAAAAACAAAACTCTCCCATCCCTGGCAGCAGTGCAATCCTGGGGATCGTGTTGCTGCCTTTCCCCCTCCCCACGCACACTTACAGTGCTCCCAGCACCCTTGTAGGAGTTGGGGAAGCGCTGTGTTACACAAAGGATTAATCTTCTCCAGTTTTTTATTATAGTGTTCAGCATTCCATTACACATGAGTGTGCCCATGAAACAAAATTTACCTCTGTCCTGTGTGGCTGGTTTACCAGGGCAGGGACCAGATTGGGCACTTTTGAGACAGGGGACTGTCTTTTGCTGTGTAAAATGCTTTGAGCAAATGAAAAGAGCCATATCAGGAAAATCTAATGTAGCAGGAGAAGGACAGCTACATTTCTCCTGCCCAATCCTTCCTTTGTTGTCTGGCCAACTCTTACTTGCTCTGCCAAGGTCTCCCGGATACAGTCAGGCAGTATAGGAAGTGAATGGTGCATGGAAGAGGATTGGTGAGATGAAACACTGTCTCTTCTGGTTGTCTAGATTCCCACTTCCACAGGAGTTTAAAGGTATGCATCCAACTTTAACTTTCGCTCCCAATGACCTTAACTTTTCAACACCCAGTGAGTAAATGGTGCTGGCAGGAAGGCCTGTGCCTGCCCCATGGGCGCCACATTCAGCCTGACAGCCACTGGGGCAGGTTTGTGCTGGGGGGGGGGAGGGTTACAGCAGGGTGTTTCAGAAGTGGAGAGGGGATGTTCAGGCCCAAGATGAGGTTGGGCTTCTTTGCATTCTAACCTCAGTTCCTAGCCTGAAAGTTCTACATGGGGCTATTCAGTTCTGTGCCAGCTATTTAGCTGGTACAGGTCTGAGTGGCCCTATTGAGCAGAATGGGGCCTCCTTCCTGCTCAACTCCGACACTGGGTACAGCATTGGACTGGACTGCCCATGCCAAGTTCAGCACTTTAAAGTGAGTCCGGAAGCAAACCGGAAATGTGTAGATGGTGCAAAATAGATGTAGATGGTGTTGTGTACTCCCAGCTACTTGCCCTCTCTAGTAATCTGGCTGTGGCTTCTACAGTAACTGAAGCCTCTTAATTGTTTTCAAGGGCATTGCCATGTTCAGCACACTACAGTAGAACCTGGCTGCGCTCCCAAGTGGGGTAGTTCCTCATTCAAAGTAGCTGGGTTTCAAATGATGAAGGGACAGAGCTTTAAACCTGGATTCCCTGTACCCAACCAAACTCAGTTCATAACCACTGCAAAACACGTGCTCTTGAGGTCCTCCATCCCACTGGCAGCCTGATGAGATGTAGCAATTACAGTAAACCCAAACCATTAGGATCCACACCACAACGCAGTCATTTGCTGCACATCCCCAAATATGTCTTTTTCCCCCAACTGTGTGTGACGCTAGTGGGGTTGTTAAGCAGCACGAGACCTGCTGGAGCATTCTTTGCAGGCTTCCTTCCCATCTGCACAAGCCCTAAATGACCGAGCAAAAATCAAACAGAGCCCCCAAAAGAAACAATCTGGTACAGTCTGACACTTCACATAATGCAGTTGTATTTCATTAGAAAAGGCTGTTCCTTCCTGTTTGGTATGACAATAGCTCACGCTGTTCTTCTGAAACGGGGCAAAACAGATGTCAGGGGCTGCCAGCCTAGCCGTAGAAAATCAATCATACGGAGCTTTCTCTGCCACCTGTTTGTCTTTCTGGGAGGTCAGTCGCCAACTTCCTCGCTGTTTCAGTGCGTTTTGCACGCAGCATTCCCCGCTTCTCAGCCAAACAAAAGCACCACCTATCATTGCATCAGAATAGTGGCTGTCACAGAACATGGTCAGTGCCAAACTTGGACGGCTCCACCATATTTATAGCTTTTGCCCAGCGCAACCCCGGTGGCGATTTATTGCCACGTTCCCCCAGGGAACATGTGTATTGTCGAGCCTGCAGGCTGTGTGTGTTAATGGTACTCTAGGATCTGCTGATAGAAAGGGAACAACTGAGGCACACCACTCATTCCAAGGAAACCTGAAGATCTTTTTCCTCTTTGGAACTTGAAAACCGTCTCACAGAACTGCACTATGGAACTGAACGATAAGCATTTAGTCTGGGTAAAGCTAAAGACTAGTACATCCTGGAGAGCTAAGATGGTGTAGTGGTTCAGGAGTTGGACCCCTGAATCCCTGCTCAACCAGGAAGCTTCCTGGGTGAGCTTGGGCCAGTCTCTCAGCCTCGCCTACCTCACCGGGTTGTTGTGAGGGCAAAAGGAGAGATGGAACTATGTACACCATCCTGTGCTCCTTGGAGGAAGGGTGTACAAAAATGTGAAAAATAAATGAAATTAATTCAGAGGAAGTCAAGTAAGGTAATCAGGAGGAGAAAGGTAGAAAAATAGTTTAAAATCAATCACTAAAAAAAATGTACAAAGCTTATCTCCTACCACTGAGGTGGAAATGCTATGCTTCCTGAGAGTAGGCCCCACTGAGGAAAATGGGACTTCCTTCTGAGTAGACTAGGACTGTGCTCTAAAGAGCTTTTACTATACCCAGGACCATCCCAAATTATCTGGCACCCATCACTGGTGCTAAATTCTGCCACCCGCTGCTCATCGCCAGTGTGCGTGCACCACCACCCCCACATCTCCAACTCTGCCACCAGTTCTTATAATCTGGCCAGATGAGGAAGATCTTGGGAACGGAGCCTCTCTCTACCCCACTGTTCATCCATTTTCACCCGTGGACAGGAAAGACTGGTCCTTAGGCAAATCCCTCAGTTTGCCTCCTCCTGAACCAATGCTGTTTCTTGGAAATGGCCCTTTGAAAAGTGTGTCAGAGGCAGCACCCAAGTGCTCCTGCTGATGATGCCACCACTCTTGTTGTAGGTCAACACCCCCCCTTGACTACACCCCTGGTGTATGAGCACATGAGAGACATCATAATCACATGAGACATTGCCTAAGCAGTTTCTTGAGCTGCCGGAGTGGCTGTGGTTATCTTGTCTGCCTGAGCTGTGCAGTGCCACAATGTTAGCACAATAACTATTTACCACAATAACTCAGTGTTTCTCAAACTGTAGGTCAGAACCCACTAGGTGGGTCGTGAGCCAATTTCAGGTGGGTCCCCATTCATTTCAATAATTTATTTTTAATATCTGGAACTTGATGCTACGCTGGTATGTGACTGCATTTGGGGAAATGTTACAGCTCTGTACTTTTAACAGGCTACTCTGTATATGCTTTTAACAATGATAGTAAGTGGGACTTACAGCCCAATCCTATGCATGTCTACTCAGAAGTAAGTCCCATTGTAGTCAATGGGACTTACTCCCAGGAAAGTATGTATAGGATTGGGCTGTTACTCCTGGGTAAGTGTGGGTAGGATTGCAGCCTAGGATTGTCAAAAATTTTCCTGTTTGATGACATCACTTCTGGTGGGTCCTGACAGATTCTCATTCTTAAAAGCGTGAAAAGTGTGAGAACCACTGCAATAACTAATACCAGATTAGATGGTGAGAGCCATCTAATTAGATTTGGTTGGCAACCTTCAGTCTCGAAAGACTATGATAGAAGCCTACAGCACCCGGTATCCCAAGGTGGTCTCCCATCCAAGTACTAACCAGGCCTGACCCTGCTTAGCTTCCAAGATCAGACGAGATCAGGCACATGCAGGGTAACAGTTGCTGCCTAATTAGATTAGAGAGATCTAATTAGAGAGCCAGGATGGTGTAGTGGTTTGGGGGGTGGACTTAGACCTGGATGATCCAGATTCAAATCTCCCCTCAGCCACAAAGCTTCCTGGGTGACCTTGGGCCAGTCACTTTCTCTCAGCCTCACCTACCTCACAGGGTTGTTGTGAGGACAAGAAGGAGGGGAGGAGCAGCTGTGTAAACCGCTCTGAGCTCTTTGGAGGAAGGGCGGTATAAAAATGTGAATAAACAAACAAACAAACAAACAAACAAACAAATAAATAAATAATACCTGTTCCAGTATATAGGATTGAATAGATTCATATAATTTACAGAACAATGACAGTATACAAATCTATATGTTTTATTATTATTAAAACCAGTTTAGTTTGAGATTTTAGGTAGAATGGTGGATGACTTCTTGCTACTCTCCCCACCAAAGCTCGGTCTCCGAGAAGAGGAGGCCTTTTTCAGGAGTTCTCCAGATGACTGACCTGCAGGTTCCACCTCGGGCAGTGCAGACATTGATCCTTTGCTGCTCTGGTGGGAGACATTAGCTCTTTGAAGAGAGTGCTTTGAGGATATGCTGGGCAAAGCTTCCTCCGAACCCGGTGGACCACTGGCAAGTTTCGTGGAGCTCTTGGGGCTGTCGTCGGTGGGTGTGACAGGCTCCTTTGGAGTCGATGGTTGGATTTCACTTTCCCCTTCTTCAAATTCCTCTCCCTGTTCGGAAAACTTGTCAGGAAATTGGGGAGGGACTATCTCATAGATCTCTGGCCCTTCGCTGATGCCCTGCTCAGGAATGACCTCTTTCCGTTGTGGCTTGCTGCTTACAACCTCAGACTTAACTTGTGTCTTTGTTACCACCACGTTCACACCTGGCATTGGTAACCGAGGTTTCATGATGATTCGTTTCGGCCCAGGTCCACCCTTCTTGTCTCCAACTTTCTTCTTGTCTCCATCTTTCTTCTCCCCAGCTTTCTTTTTGTCACCCCCTTTATGTTTGGGGGTCTTGGGCCTCCGTGGACATGGCGCGTAGATCTCCTCGTAGACTCTTGTCCAGTCGATTTGCGAGGACAACCTTATCCCACTGCCTTTGATCCTCTTGTAGCCAAACATGATCTCAAGGAGAACCTTTGTCACAGGTACCGATATCATGCCCAGCTTCTCCGAAAGGAGGGTTTCATAGTTGTACTTGTACAATATCAGCTTGGCGGCATTTTCAATCAAAAAATCAATGATGGCTTGTTTTGGGGGAGGCCGAGCTTCTAAACGGGCCCTCTTGATGTCTTTGGAAGTGATTATATGTTTTGCGAGTAACTTCTGCAAAGATAGTGAAACAAAAAGGGTGACAACCCAGGGGTTATAAGACAGGTTGAAAGAGCTGCCTAATGATGCCACTTAAGAGAAGGCTTAAGTGGTATAATTGGAAGTGAAGAACTGGGGTCTTCAAGGTGTCACATTTCAACCTGCAACATGGGATCCACCCGCAAGAACCCTGCAGGTGAGGGATTGGGTGAATGAGTGACAGTCAATCAGTGTGGGCTGCTACCATGTCATTCTACCACTTCTTTTCTACTGGGCCAATTGAAAGTGGGGGGGGGGGCAGAGTGTGTGCTCAATTAAGGAAAGGAAGAGGAAGTGAGGCAAGGCCCAGGGAAGAGGAGGTGCCCTGGCAAATGGTTTGCTGCTGAAAATCACCTCTCGGAAGCCGTTAACCCATTTCTGCCCAGCCCATAAGTGGGCTGGGCATTTGATCCCTGTTGTGTATATGCAAACGTTGGGCGGAAACAGCTTAATGCAAAGGGCAGAGTGAACTGAAATAGCTTCCAAGGAGAGGCAATTTCCAGAAAGTGCAGTTGGTGCACTTTCAAGAGGATTCAGCAGCAACAGCTCACCAACACATTTAGCTTGGCCCCATGCATGCATCCTTTGCCCGTCATGCACCTATCAATCCATTTTATTGGGGGGTATACCAGCTGTCATGTTACAGAAGGAATAGGAGTCTAGCATGTTTCCTGCTTCCACTCTCCCCCCCTCCCCCGCTTGGACCCTTGAACCTCCAGGCCTGAGGAGGTCGGGGGGCAAAATCCCCAGGGTCTGGGCTTCCAGGGGCCCAGGCCATGACAAAACAAACTGCAGTACCAAACAGGTTTACTGCAAGATTTAGGAAGGGGGGGGCCCACTCCGGCATTCTGCTCTGGGCCCAATGCCAGCTCTCAGTGGCCCTGCCAGCCTCCACGTTTTGTTTTCAAATGGGGAGCATCAAGAAAATGAGCTTGAGCCAGCCTAGAAGGAATAACACAGAAGGGTGCCTCTGAGCCGGTAAAGAGTACCTTTTGCTCACTATGGACTAACCTTGCAGCTCTGGACTTATGGCTAAGGCTCCAGGCCCACAGCTGTGAGTCCGGACAGGTAGGCCTCTTCCCATGAGAGGCCTCTTCCCATGAGAAATTAAACTTTCAAGGTACCTTTTGCGGTGGTGCCTCTGGTTCCCCTGCT
Source organism: Tiliqua scincoides (assembly GCF_035046505.1). Lineage (NCBI taxonomy): Eukaryota > Metazoa > Chordata > Lepidosauria > Squamata > Scincidae > Tiliqua > Tiliqua scincoides. The sequence goes on from NC_089834.1 coordinate 8,533,101, forward strand.
GCTGCTTCTTGCTGCTTCTTCTGCCTGGGCTTGGGAAGTGGGGGTGGGACGTATTTTGGCTTGGGTGCAGGTTCATCAGGCGGGGGCCTTGGCTTGGTTTTAGGGAGAGGGGGTGGGACGTATTTTGGCTTGCGTTGAGGTTCCTCGGGTGCCCCAGCTTTCCGCTTGCTTTTGGGCAGCTTTGGCGGGGTGTATCTTTGCTTGCCCTTCTCTTCTTCCGTAGCTTCTGCTGCCCCCTTCTTCTTTTTCCGTTTCCCTTTTTTCTTTCTCTTTTTCTTCTTCTTCTTCCCATCGACTGATGTTCCATCTTCTGACTTGGAATCTCCTTCCGATGTTTCTTCCCCGCTCCCAGTGACCTCTGAGCCACTCCCTTCATCTCCTTCATCCCCTTCCTCTCCTTCTTCACTGCCCTCCTCCTCTGAAGACTCCCAGGGCAAAGGGTGGCCATGCTCGTCAAATATATTAAACAGAGGAAGCCCTTCAGTCATGGATGTGGCCTCCAGGACTTTGTGGACCGCCTGGTTGATGATGTCCTGAAGCGCAGCGAGGATTTTGTTTTCCTCCAGAAAATCTAAGGCCTCAAAAGGCTGCTTCCCTGGATGGTACAGGAGAAGACTGCTGGGAGTGGGCCTCTTCAGGACATTGGTGATTTCCTTGTGAAGGGATTCTGCAGAAAGGGACTGGCTTGGAGCCGGCTTTTTAAATTTGGAGAAATAATCTCTCTTGGGTCCCTGCAGGAATTGAAAAGACTCGGCCAGCCTGGCCCAAGCATGGAAGTGTTCTTCGCGGAAGTAGTAATCGTCCCCGGCTCTTTCCGAGAACATCTGCAGGTGGGTAAAAGAGAGAGGTGACAAGAGGAAGTACAGTATCCCCCATCTTAACAGAAACCGAAGGACATGTCAGTAAGAATGCTGATCTGGGGAGATGGGGACAACCTGTTCTAGGCTGGGTAGTGTTTGAAGGAATAGTCTGGGGGCACCCCTGGCCTCAGACTTCTTTCTGGAGGCCCAGATGATAGCTGTGGGGAGGAGGGTCATTTTGCAGCTTCAGCTAGTTCGTTAGCTGAGATGTGTTCTGGAGAAAGCAGGCCTGACTCTTGTTTCCCACTCCTTCCCAAATCCTGGCTTGATTATCCCAACATGCTCTACAGTACTACTTGCATCCTGGTCAAATATGTCCTGGTCATTAGCGTCCCTGAAAATTCAAATCTGATTTTTTGTGTGTCACCCAATTATTTGCATCCCACCTGGGCAATAAACAAACAAACCCCATGTTATATATGCTAAGGGTCTTATCCCAGCCCTTTCCATTTTAAAAAGTGTATGTAACATAAATATACATGCATTGAGACACAAATGTCTGGGATGAATAAAGAATGGATGCAAATGTCCAATACCAGGATGCAGTTGACCAGGACACATGGTCCAAGACACTGTTCCTGTCACTCACGCTGCACATATGATTGCTCTTGAAAAGCATTCAGGGAGTTAAATGGCTGGAAAATCCAGCAGTATTGTGTGGGACGCTTCTGGTATGGGACATATCACTCCCTTCATACTCCCATGGAGGCACTTCCTCTTTCCTCCCTTCTCCTGTAGCCAAGAGGGGCTGTTCCTCGGTTCCTTAGAGCAGTGGTTTTCAACTTTTTTCAGTCTCACGGCACATTGACAAAGTACTAAAATTGTCAAGGCACACCATCAGGTTTTTGACAATTGACAAGGTACACCATGCTATTGTTGGGGGGCTCACATCCCCATTGGCCCTACTAACCAATGACCCTCCCTCAAACTCTTGTGGCACACCTGCAGTCCAATCGCGACACACCAGTGTGCCATGGCACAGTGGTTGAAAATGGCTGCCATAGGGCGCAATTCTAACCCTTTAATGTCAGTGCTTTCCAGCACTGACATAAGGGCAGTGCAGCTCTGAGGTAAGGGAACAAACATTCCCTTACTTTGAGGAGGCCTCCATGAGTGCCATCCAGCTGCAGGATGCAGCACAGGGTTTCTCAGAGAACCTTCAGCCCAACATGTGACTTGCAGTAGCTGAATAGTTGAATATGACAATCTAGACTCGCCTGGTGACAATTGCACAACTCTAGATTTTCATACTTAACTTGCTTGACTGCCACAAGTTGTATGGTAGCCAGTGAGAGAGCAGATTGTCCCTGGTGGCGCCTGTGGAAAGCTGTGGGCCCTTGGCGCACTCCTGGGTAGGCCTCCCTCTTCTGAAGCCAACCCCAGTTTCTATGCATGGGTTTCACTGTATGGATCTAATGAATAAGGCCCAACACAACTGGAAGGCCCAAATCTCCAAAAGGGGCCATGAAATACTTCTGCATGGAATCCTCCGGATACTCTATCCTCGGCCTTCTCCTGTTTGGGGATTCTGGCAGCATATTTATCCAACAGGCAGACTTTGCGACCAGATGGAGACCTTTGGCCCTGCCACTGTCTTTCCCAGTCTTCCTCAGAGCTGGATGTGGCGGTGGTGGTGGTGATCGTGGTGGTGGTATACTTGGACCGTGAACGCGCCGAGCTGGAATCACCATGTCTGTGGCTGTAGGAAAATGACCAGGCTGCACTATCTGGGCTGGAGGAAGACTCTTCTCGGAGGTCAAACACATGCTCCCCCTTCTCGTTTGTGACTTTACACAGCTTCCGGACGGCATCCTCCACAATGTCCTGAAGGCTATCCAGGACCTCCTCGTCGGCCAAGAAGTCCACAAACTCTGCAAATTCATTGGCAACGCGCCTCCTTTCTCTGGAGGTGCTTGAATCCCTTCTCGTTTTGCGTTCACTTCCCTGGGTGGGAGCGCTGACAGCAGAAACGGAGGAGGTGGTGTCCCGGTCCAGGCCGCGGGAGGGTGGTCTCAGCACATTTCTCCAGTCAATGCTGGTTCTCCTGGGACTGGTGCTTGCATTTCTCATCTGGAATCAAGAAGAAGGAGCTGCATCACTGAAAACAACTAAGATGACATCTAAGCTGGTGGTCTTCAACTTCTCAGGAGCTTGGACCCTACGTAGACACCAAGTGCAATCCCATGTGCAACCCACTTCAAGGACCCAGTGGTTGAGGGAGGGGACAACCATGGTTCCTCTTTATTTTCAGCTCAGTCATCATTCCCAGCTCTACCTGGAGACATCAAGGATTGATCTTCCTGCATGCAAAGCACATGCCCTGAGCTATCCATCCCCCAAAGGTGTGTACCCTCTTTAGCTCAGAGAATGGGCTTATCTGGATAATGGACATGGACATCTCTTGAACCCAAAGCAAGATCCAACAAGCCAGCTAAATGCTGGATGCACTTTCTAGGGCAGTGATTTGCAACCTTCTTCATCTCATGGCACACTGACAAGGCACTGAAATTGTCAAGGCACACTATCAGTGTTTTGACAAGTGATGAGGCATACCATGCTGTTGGGGAGGGGGCTCGCACACCCCCAATGACCCTGCTGATGACCCTCCCCCAGACTCCTGTGGCACACCTGTGGACCACTTGAGGCACATCAATGTGCCCTGGCACAGTCGTTGAAAATGGCTGTTCTAGGGAGTGAGCCAAGTTGAAGGCAGTGGGACTGACTTCCAAGTAAGCATGCGTGTAACAGTGCTTCATGTGTCTCTTCTTCCCAGAGAGGGATAGCCAAGATCCACAGCTCCCCATTGCCCCTGCTTGTTCTTTCTTTACCTGTGGCCTCCTGAGGCTCTCGTCATCTGCCAAATAGCCGGAGTATCTGCGGCTCACCATGGTGCTGAAAGGACAGCGCCTCACGACCTCTTCAGGGTTATTTTCTCTCCTACATGTGAAAGAAAGAAAGAAAGAAAGAAAGAAAGAAAGAAAGAAAGAAAGAAAGAAAGAAAGAAAGAAAGAAAGAAAAGCATATCTGACAATGAACTAGGAATCATGGCAGCTAAAAAAAATAAAAGAAGTGAAGGTCGAGGGTTTCTTAATGTCCCTCCTTGTGACCACATTTTCATGAGGACTAGAAACTTGAAATACTAAGAACACATGAGCCTCTGTGTATAAAGCAGAACCCTTCTTGAAAAACTAAACCTTCCCATAACCCCTGCTCACTGGGCCAAGAGGCACCTTAGCGGTGACCCTCTTAAATTTAGTAAGGGGGGAGTAACTCTCCCTTTTCACCACCAGCATAGTAACTTCCCCAGTTGCTGTTTGCTGGTGTTTCATCTACTAATTATTTTTAGATTTTCCCATTTGGGGACAGGGAACCATTTTGTTTATGTTGCGGTGTAGCCCATTTTGTGAGATTATTATTTAAGGCAATATATAAACAATCATAATTTTAATATTTAAATTAGTGAGAAAGGACTCCTGGCATGGGAACAGCTTTTTCAATACTTACTACTGTGTTTTTTTTCAAGTGCTATACCCCTGCAGAAGAAAAGAAATGGGAATCGAGTCTTACCCAATCCTATCCAATCCAGACTTCCTTGGGATCCAAATCGGCAAGGTTTCTACATAAAACGTGCGAAAGGAGCTCGTCCTCACAGGCTAAGGTAGAAACCAAAGAGTGACAGAGAACTCATAGAGAAGCTCCCTCAGCCATTGTTAGGTCGGCCTCTGGTTCCATCCATTTGCATAGAACATTCCATCCATATTGTGAATTGACTGATGGGAACGTGGCTTTGGTCCAACTCCTGGAACCATCCAGACTGGCTTAAATGTTTCCCTTTAAATCACAGTGCAGCATTCTGAAAGAAAGCATGGTCAGATTAGCCATACATTGCAAAACCATCTGTGGCACAGGTTGGTCCATCAGAAGAAAAATAAAATCCACACCCCAAAGACCTTCCAAAATACCCTCTAAATTAGGGTCATGTCTCAAAGCAGGGTTGTGTCACCAAAACGTAACACAGTATCTACGAGCAAACTTTTGAGTTCTACAGGATCTACTTCAGGGAGACTGTAAGCCGAAGGACAATCACATCCCCCAATGGCCCTACTAATAAATGACCCTCCCCCAAACTCCCACAGCACACCTGTGGCCCATTTGTGGCACACCAATGTGCTGTGGCAGTGGTGGAGAATTGCTGGTGTAGAGGAAGGGCTGTGTCTCAGGGGTGGAGCTCCTGTACTGCATGCAGAAGGGCAGGTTCAGTCCCTGGCAACCTCACCCTATATGGCAAAGACTTGTGGAATCACATGCCCGATCTCATCTGATCTCGGAAGCTTAGCAGGGTCAGGCCTGGTTAGTACTTGGATGGGAGACCGCCTGGGAATACCTGGTGCTGTTGGCTTAGACCATAGTCTTTCGAGACTGAAGGTTGCCAACCATCTCCCTATACTGAACACTGTCTCCCGATCTTGTCTGATCTCAGAAGCTAAGCAGGGTCAGGCCTGGTTAGTACTTGGATGGGAGACCGCCTGGGAATACCGGGTGCTGTAGGCTTCTACCATAGTCTTTCAAGACTGAAGGTTGCCAACCGATGTCTGAAACCTTGCAGAGGCATGGTCATGACTTGTGCACAGCATTCTCTGATAGGTCTTTGAAAGACGGGTTTGGGACCCAGAGACCCAACTCAGTCTCCATTGAGTCAGGGCAGAGTGGCTGCTACCATTTTGTTTTGAGACTCAGTCTGAATAGTTGGAACAACCACCAGGGCCATAGGTTCTAGATGAGGTCAGTTCCACTCTGGAGGGATCTTTTGGCCAAGTCCCCCAATACACAGTGGGGGCCCTCAGTTTCCCTCCCACTTGCCTGTTTCCCTGAGCCATGGCACTCCTTCCTCCTTTTCAGGGCCATGCCTTGCTCCCCCTTTCAGAATCATGTGCCCGCTGTTGCCATGCCACTCTCTGCCCCTCCTCTTCTTCCTATTGGCCTGGAAGGAAAGAAGGGGCAAGCCAACACAACAACAGGACACACTGATTGGCCATGAGCTGGTGGGGGGAAAAAAAGCAGATCCATGACTGCTGTCTTGGCCCATCCTTCTTGTACATTGGGGTCCCATGCAGGGCTGGCCATCTATGAGGCCCACTGAAGTAATTGCCTCAGGAAGCAGATTGGTGGGGGGGCACACATCTCTGTCTGCCCACTCGCCTCCATTGCTCCTCCTCCTCCTCCCACTCCCTGGATTAGAAGAGGAAGAGGAAGAGTGGAGGGAGGAGAGGGCTGAGCTAGAACATTGGAGGAGGAGGAGACAAAGCTGGTACATCGTTGGATAATAGGGCAGCATTTGGTATGCCACCTCAGGTATCAGGAGGGGCCAGCCCTGATCCCATGTTGCAGGTTGGAGTTTGAGGTGGGTCCCAGCTCTTGACAAACTGAAGACCCCTCGTGGAGATTACAGTTGTGTGTGTTGCCAAATTCTCTTTGAAAAACATTGCAAAACTTCAGCGGATCTAGAATGCGGCAGCCAGGCTACTGACAGTGACCCGATAGGCCTACGTTCTTCTTAGGGAATTCTTATCCATTTCCCCCCAAAAGAATAATTTCCTCAAGAGCTTCGAAATAGCAAAGACACCCGGAAAGTTAAAGTATCAAATCAAACAATCCCAAACACAGAGACTGGGACTGAAACTGTCATTCAGAGGAATGCTGCCTCTGAGCATGGCAAAAGTGGGATTTGAACCTGTCCTAGTTTGCAGCTCAGTCTCTAAGAGTCAAAATGCACATGACGTGAATTGTGACTCTGCTTAATGAGGGTCCCGCAAGTGGTTTAAGGGAGGGCACCAGGATGAGGTCTCTTGTTATCTGGTGTGCTCCCTGGGGCATTTGGTGGGCCGCTGTGAGATACAGGAAGCTGGACTAGATGGGCCTTTGGCCTGATCCAGTGGGGCTGTTCTTATGTTCTTAACTACAATTCCCAGAATGCCTTGCAGGTCTCTTGTCATCTGGTGTGCTCCCTGGGGCATTTGGTGGGCCGCTGTGAGATACAGGAAGCTGGACTAGATGGGCCTATGGCCTGCTCCAGTGGGGCTGTTCTTATGTTCTTAACTACAATTCCCAGGAAGCCTTGCAGGTCTCTTGTTATCTGGTGTGCTCCCTGGGGCATTTGGTGGGCCGCTGTGAGATCCAGGAAGCTGGACTAGATGGGCCTTTGGCCTGATCCAGTGGGGCTGTTCTTATGTTCTTATGTGGTTAACAAGTGTTCTGTTGTAGCATGTATCTGAGGGTCTCTATTTTCTGTATTCTCATGCTGATCTGGTGCTTTTGTGCGCCCACCACAATTTGACTGAACAAATCACACCTTCAGTGCTTTGCCTTGGCCAAGAACACAGCATTCCCAAGCATCTCATTATACATTTCAACAGTCTTGGCAGTTAAATGTTCATTTAACTGATAACCGCCCCAGCATGGTACCTTTTTCCTGTGGCTGTTGCTGGTGTCCCTTCAGTATTTTTTTTTTTTAATCGTGAGCCCTTGTGGGACAAGGAATCATGTATTGATTTTTTTACTATGCAAACCACTTTGTGAACTACTTTTGTTAATAAACAGTCTATAAGTATTCTTCATCACCACTACCGTGATTGAGATCGGGGAACCTGACACCAAATGCAGAGTAAAAGAAAAAGCTTGCAAGTTTTGTAAGTTTTGCAAGGCTTGCAAAGGAAAAAATGAGACAGGGAAGGAGAGACTCATTTAATGTGACATCAGTTTTAACCTGTAGCCACTATGTGACAGCAGCAAGGTAGATGAACCATCAACCTCACACCCTATTCCGCTCTGACTCATTGTCCCATTCCATCATTCTTGCATTGACAAAGACCTGCTTGTAGCAGGCCTTTTGTGACACATGCGTACTCACACATAAGACAAAGATACTTCCTCCATTGCGGTTCAGTGCAAAGCTAGAAAAACCTGAATTTCTTGCCCATCCCAAAGCACCTCGGCTAACTGAAAAACAAATTTTACAGTGTGGGAAGAATGTCACTGGGTTGCATGCCCCTTTGTGAATCACCTGTATTTTTTCCCCACATCTCTCTCTCTCTCCCTCTCCTTTTTTCTTGCTTTTCAGCACATTGAGGACAACATTCCAGCTTCATAGGAGGACAAGTTCTGCCTGGTTTTGGGTCTGGGGTTGGGGGACAGGGTAGGGAGTGTGATGAGCAGGGGAAAAGGCTAACTGTGGGTTATTTCTTGCTTTGGGGTGTGTTTATTCACTCAGCCCCAAGCGCATATGTGAGCTTGCTAAACATGTTTAACAGCAGCTCCCCCAGAGTCACAGACAGGAACAGAACAGGAATAGCAAGTGACTCCAACTGAAACTATTTCTGGAGATTTTTTTTTTTCTACTGTTGGAAATTCCAGAAGGAGCTCCTATTACAATCTGCAGAATTGCTTTCAGTTGTCACCTGGAATCTAGGGCGTATTTCTGGAAGCTCCCAGCAAATTCTGGAAGGCTACCTTAGGATAGCAGCCATTTCCAGCCACTGTGCTATGTCACACTGGTGTGCCACGGATGGTCTGCAGGTGTGCCATGGGAGTCTGGGGAGGATGATTTGTTAGTAGGGCCACTGGGGAATGCGAGCCCTGCTGTCAGTGCAGTGTGCCTTGTCAGTTGCAAAAAAACTGATGGTGTGCCTTGACAATTTTAGTGCCTTGTCAGTGTGCCATGAGCTGAAAAAGACTGAAAATCACTGGGATAAAGGGACATTTTATTTATGTAGTCACATGCTTATGTTGTTTATGTAGCTCTTCCTCCAAGGAGCTCAGGGTGGTGTACATGGTTCCCCCCATCTTCACAACAACCCTGCGAAGTAGGTGAGGCAGAAAGATAATGAGTGGCTCAAGGTCACGCAGGGAGCTTCATGGCTGAGCAGGGATTTGAACTGGGATCTTCCAGGTCTTAGCTCCCGAACCACTACACCACCCTGGCTCTCACATGGAGCATATGTTGGTGTAGTGGTTCAGCAGGTGGACTTAGCCCTGGAAGATCCAGGTTCAAATCCCCCCTCAGCCATGAAGCTTCCTGGGTGACCTTGGGCCAGTCACTTTCTCTCAGCCTCACCTACCTCACAGGGCTGTTGTGAGGACAAAAGGAGGGGAGGAGCAGCTGTGTACACCGCCCTGAGCTCTTTGGAGGAAGGAAGGGCGGTATAAAAATGTGAAAAATAAATAATAAAATATGTAAGAAGGCCAGCCTGATATTCTTCCAAACGGACGTGGCAGCCAGCAGTGTTTCCATAGCCTTAGCCGAACTACAAAGCAACCCATGCAAGGCACTGTAACTGCAGACTCTAACCACAGACTACAGTGCATACTGCATTGCACTGTATTAAGTGAATTCTGTTGAATTCAGTGGGAGTTCACTCCCAGCAAAGTTTGTGAGAGTTGCGGTCATATGTGGAATGCTGCCATCTACTGGGCAACCACATAGCTGCTTTCTCCCATGCATGCAGTCTCTGAATCAACAAGGATGGGGGTGGGTTGCAATTTTAGACACAGGACACTTCCAGACGTGCACACTGGAGTATGTGGAGTGGGGAGAATTCCTGAACTGGACCCGGAAATGCTTTGTGCTTCCTCAGCCCTGCAGGGCCCTCCACGCTGCCAGTCAACCACTTGTCCTAAACAGGGTCCCTCTCTGATGTCTCTCTGTTTAGAAAACGTTGCTTGTATTTTATTTGCAAAAGCTTTGACTCGGTTCCAAAGACAAATAGCTGAAAATAAAGCATATTTTTCTCTCTCAAGTGCAATAGGTCTCATTGCGTTCATTTTGCAAGCAAAGTTCTCAATTATTCTGCACAAAATAGATCAGAGCCCGTGTGGAATCTGTTCCAAGGGTCTGAACCAGTTTGCGTCAACGGCTTTTGGAAGTCCTTGGAGCATCTCAACGAGTAACTTATTGTGGCCTAAGAGTTTCTGGGCTTCAGCCCACTTTACCACATGCGGGAGGGTCACACGAAAGCGACAGAGAAAAGTAGCCGTAACAGTGAAAAGGGAGACTCCAAGGCTGTTCTGAGTTCATTAACTCAATGTTCTCCAGCCTCTGGACTGGGTCCCCCAATGGGGTCGTGAAGCCTTATTGGGGGGAGGGGGTTGTGGCAACCTTTCAAAGCCTGTTGGCTTTGAATCCATACAATATTGGATTGTATGGGCTTGGATCCATACAATAACAGCGCTACCTATGGGCAGGAGGTCTGGTCTAGAGGGTTGAGCCTCCATTTGCCTGAAGATAACATCCGAAGGTCGCCAGTTCGAGGCCACCGGCACCGTGAACAGCAAGACCTTGAAGCAGCTGACAAGCTGAGCCGAGTTATTCTATCTGCTCTGAGTGTGGGAGGATGGAGGCCAGAATGTGCGACCAGATCAAGAAAGAAACATCTGAATGTTGTGGTTTCTTGAAAGATAGAAACTTCTTTCAAATTGTAAAAATCCCTACGGGGATTTAAATTTGCGTGCCTATGTAAACTGCCTTGAATAAAGTCCGAGGAGAAATCTGAGGACCAAGAAAGGCGGTATAGAAATACCTGTATTATTATTATTATTTTACCTTATCAAAACAGTTCTTGACACAATCCTTCACAGCCTCTTCGCACTGTCTTGCCCTGCAGCCTCAAAGGCCAGCCCTGCACAGGCTGCTACCTCACAGGCTTGTTGTGAAGACACAAGAGGTAGCGAGAAGTGGGACAGGCAGTGATTGGGGTGGATGGCAGGCAGATCGGATTGGCTCCTGGGAGGTATTGGGTTCCCAGTCACATACTTTTATTTATTTATTTATTTATTTATTGGGGTCATGGCATGAAAAAGGTTGAAGACCACTGCATTAACTTAAGTATTGAAACACCCATCCAACAGCGATTTGCTCTTAGAGTCCTTACGGGTCGGTGTGGACCTGTCAAGGTCAAATGGCCTTGGACTGTGAGAAATGCAGTGTCTGAGTATTCTGACATGAAGCTAAAGACATGCAAGAAATGCGATATTATTTACATCTGCAGTTAAGTATTACAAGCTAAGATGGTGCAGTCGTAGTTTGGGTGTTGGACTTCAACCTGGAAGAGCCAGGTTCAAATCTCTGCTTAGCCAGGAAGGTTCTTTTGTGACCTTGGGCCAGTCACTATCTCTCAGCCTGCCTCACTGGGTTGTTGGGACTGGGAGGAGACAAGGAGAGAAAGAACCACACACACCACCCTGAGTTCTTTCGAAAAGGGCTGTATAGAAAAATAGTTAAAATAAATTGTAATATTGTACTGTTAAGAATTGCAGCAAGACATCAGAAGTACGCCTGGTGGAAGAATGGTGGATAAAAATTTTGGACTTAGCTGAAACGGACATACTGACAACCTTACTTAAAGAAAAACCACTCACAGCCCAATCCTAACCTGCGCTGGAATGCGGAGGCCGACTGGCCTGCCCTGTATTCAGAGCGGGGTTGGGGCTGCCTGCTGCTCAGACTGGGGCAAGGGGAATGCATTCCTCTTACCCCAGGTACTGCAGCAGCAGCCCCAATAGGTGTACTTGGATCTGCACCACCTAAAGAGGATCACCCTCAATGAGAGGGTATACAAAGAGGAAAAAAATGAGATAATGATTTGCGGATTTGAGGAATGAGAATAGTGGGAAAAATCTTAATTATAGAGAAAAATTTAGAGACAGTGAGAAGCATAAAAATTCATGTCAGAGATTGGAATGATATACTCTGAAGAAGGAAGGCCCATAGCCAGGGAAACAGACCAGGGACAGACTGCACTTGCTCCCGGTGTGGAAGGGATTGTCACTCCCAAATCGGCCTTTTCAGCCACACCAGATGCTGTTCCAGAACGACCATTCAGAGTGCGATACCATAGTCTTTCGAGACTGAAGGTTGCCAACACACACTCTGAAGTGCAGAACAGATAGAGAAGGGATATAAGTAAATGGGATATACTGCTTCATGCTTGCTATACTTTACCTTTAGGTAGTTTCATGTGTATGTATTGTATATGCATTGTCTCTTTCTTTCTTTGGAAATAAATATTTCCAATAATAAATATTGGATGATGATGATGATGATGATGATGATGATGATGATTTGGAAATAAATAAGCAGCAAGCTTTGGAATCCTGCAGAAACTGCATCAGGTTAAACCTCAAGTAATATAAGAGGGGCAGGAAGGGGGCAGAGTGGAGGCTCCCCCCCAAAGTCTGCCTAACTTGGGATTGCCAAGCTTTGTGAGGTTGCTCCTTTACTGAGTGGGGGGGGGGGCGATCACAGGACATCCCAGTCCACCTTCCTCCCTCCTCTATTCCCCCCACATTTATCAGTGCAGGAAAAGTGTGATAAAAGCCCTGCAGTGGACAACAGGGGTGGAGTGGGGGCATTCCTGCTCTGTCCTTTTTGCAAGGCGCATGCCCAGACTCAGCAGAGCCCCACAGAAATGGGAGGGGGGGCTGAAAGAGGTGGGTGGGCTCGTGCCCCCTGGCCCAACGCCACAATTGCAAGTGTGATCATCACAAATGCACCAGCCATGACTTGGCTGGCGCTGCAAGGAGAGGTTTGCAAGAGCCCAGGGAAGTTTAATTATTCTCCCCCCTGGGGGGGGGGGGAGTTATAAGTAGTAAAGTTTTCTTGGGGGGGAGGGGGGTTTCCAGGATGTTCCTCTTTGGGCCAGCAGAGGGCGCCCGCGAGCCACCTCAGCATCTCTCCGCCTCTCCAGGTTGCAGCCTCCCCGTCATCAACGTGTCATGGATTCTGCCGCTGATGCACTGATTCCACGATGGGTGAGTGCAATGGACCTGCCCTGTGCGATGTGGGGTGGGGTGTGTTTGTGGGGGAGTGGGGGGGTTCCTGATCTTTGCAGCCAGGGATCTGCTGCATGCATGCATCACCAGGCAGGGAGGGAAGCCTTTGGGGTGCCCCCCCCAGCCCTGTGCTTTCTGGCCTGTTGAAGACCCAAGAAAAAGCCTGGCACAGACAGAACATGCTGCTATCCAGGTGGGGGAGAAGGACACAGGGGGCTGGCCTGTCACCTTCCTCCTTGGCCCCCTTCCACCACCCTCCAGAGGACATCAGGGGAGTCTGTGCAGCCTGGCAGCCCCTTGAAGCCCACTCTGTGCCCTCCAAACCTCATCAGGGCTGTGGGAAAGCAGGCAAAATACTCCTTGCATTTGTAGGAACTGTGGGGGGACGTAGGGTTCAGGGAAATGGACCTGGGGGGCTGCCCTCCTGTGTGCCGGGGGACCTGCTTCCACACACCGCAAAGGGAGGGAACGCAGAGCCTCGGAGAGGGATTTTATCAGGGGGTACAAAGTTTCTTTTGAGGGTACATGTCTCACCATTCCTAGAAATTATGATCCCGTGGAAAAGGGAAGGGGCCCCTAAGAAACATGAGGCTTACACAAAATGTGAGTGACGGTCGTCACACCATGTATTATTAAATGTTTTCTGAGATCTCCTTTCCAACTCACCTCCTTTTGCTCCCAGGCTCCCTTTCTGACCCCATGCCCAAGCACGATGTACCCCCCCTTGCCTCCCTTTCATGGGCTCTTATGAGATCATAAAAGGTAATTTCCCAGGAAATTTTGGGGCCTCTTCCTTTGGTTCCCAGGCCCCCTTTTTGATCCTGAACCTGGGTTCAGTTTACTCCCTGCACCCCCTTCTAATGGGTCCTGGAGTGAAGCGCCAGAAAGACTAAAATGTCTTTGCTTTTCCTTTGAATTAGAATAAGCTTGTCTCAACAGATTTAATATGGCAGAAATGTTTCCACCCTCCACCCTCTGCCCCTGGTCTGACGCATGGAAGGTGACCCTAGTTTTGCATATATTTATTTATCCTGAGCCTGATTAAAAATGGAACATTCTTGTAGTTGCTTCCTTCAGGTCTCTCATCCAAACCCACCTTAACCTGAATGCAACTACGCTGAAGTCTGGGCGCATGAAAAGATCGGGCAGTCTTCCCGCTTATCCTGCTACGACTTCTCTTCCTCTTCCTCTTGTTGTCTCCGATGTTTTAGTTCAGGGGTGTCCAAAGTTTTTGGCAGGAGGGCCACATCAGCTCTCTGACATTGCATTGGGGGCCGGGGAAAAAAGAATTAATTTGCATTTTAAAATTGAATAAATTTACATAAGTTTACATAAATGAATATATTAAAGATGAACTTATATGAAAGAATGAAGGTCTTGCAATAGCTCAAGGCCTATAAAAGGCCTTACACAAAGCAAGGCTGGCCTTTCCTTTGCTGCCACTACTGCATCACAGATGTGAAACAGCATGCAGTGGAGGAAGCCCTCATCCCGCAGCTCATGCGAGAGGTCAAACAGTCGCCCTCACACTGAGAGCAGTTGCGTCGGGCCAGTGTAGGCTCCAACAAATCTCCGGAGGGCCAGAGGCTCATTTTAGACTAGGGGCTCCCTGAGGGCCGCATTGAGAAGCCTCAAGGGCCGCAAGTGGCCCCAGGGCCGGGGTTTGGGCACCCCTGTTTTAGATGGTGAGCCTCTCAAGGCACAGACCTGTTCTCTCTAAATAAACTTGATAATAACAAAAACAGCGGGGACCCTAATGAATAGTGAGAGGCACATTTGATCACCACAAACCGGTTAGCCTTAATACTTTATTAGGACTGCAACTCCACAGGCACTTGCTAGAAAGTACATATCTTTGAACTTGGGACTTTCTTCCAAGTAAACACACCAAAGGTGCCATCCTAACCCACTTTCCAGCACTGACACAGCTGTGCCAGTGGGGCTTGTGCTGCATCCTGCAGTTGGGGGGCAGTCATGGGGGCCTCCTCAAGGTAAGGCAATATTTGTTCTTACCTCAAAGTTGCATTGCTGTTATGTCAGTGCTGGAAAGTGGGTTAGGCTTGCGCCCTAAGAATGCAATTCTGACCTGCGCCAGTACAACCAGGCCACAGTGGCCTGCGCTGTATTCTATGCAGGTTGGGAGGCTGCTGGAGGCCACCTCAGGGTAAAGGGATCTTTTCCTCCTTACCCCATGTAACACCCCAGCCTGCCGTATGGTGCTTCTTGGATCAGCTGTTTAGCTGGCCCAAATCCAAGCAGCCTGTGTGAGACTCTGAGACCAGCTTAGGATATGACATGCGCTGCTGCCACAGATCCCACCTCTCTCCCAGACCTGATTCTCCCTGTTCCATCCTTCCCCTGCCTAGAAATGCCTCTCTCCATCCCCAGATCACCCTTCCACCATTCTCGCCCCCCCCGCAATTCCCCCTCGCACCCCCCCTGGTGCAATTCTCGCACCCCCCCTGGTGCAATTCTACCTGCTTTAGGACAGGATGTGGCAGGCTGGCGCACATCCTTGTGATGGCGTGGCTCGCTCTCAAGTCACCGCAAACATGCTTTATGGCACATTTGTGACACTTGGGAGCCAGCACAGGGGCTCCCCAGTGGACTGTACACTTGGCTACTCAAATGACACGCTTAAGGTCATATCATGGGTGTTATTCTACGCGCATGCATAGAGATCCACAGTGCGGATCCACAGCCACGAAATGCATTTTGCTGCCCCCCTCATTTATGTACTACTCTACGTATATAGATAGGCTATCTTTAGAGAGGCCTCCCTGGTCCCATCACTGTATAGTTCCTAATGCCTGGGAAAGACCTACCCTTTAAGAAATCAGGTAATGGGGGGATTTTGCAGGGGATTCACCCAAAATTTCACTGCCATTGCCTTGATGGTTTCTTATGGTTTTCTGTCCTTTAGTTTTAGCTAATTCTCTCTTGATGCCTTTAAGTGGGTTTCGTTGCAGCCTTAAGACACAACCCTATGCATATTTAGTCTGAAGTCAGCCCCACTAATTTCAATGGCACTTATTCCCTAGGGAGGGGGAAGTCTTCTTCCTCTCTTTCCCTTTCTTCCTTTTCCAATCCAGGGAGTAGGAGCAATGGAGGCAAGTTGGTGGACAGAGAGGGGCACCCTTTGCACCAATCTGCTTCCTGAGGCAACGGCCTCAGTTGGCCTCATGTCTGGGCCGACCGTGCTTTTTGCATTGCTTTCCTGGTTCCTTTCAGGCTCATTCAGCCAGGTGCATGATTTCTCTCCAGGAAGGCAGTTAGGAGCTGCAGAAACTGGTTCTGATGATGCAATATTCATCTAGGAGAAATTGTTGTGGGCCGTGCTAATTTGTAGCTCTGTCCTGATTTGTTTTGGTGTGGCCTGGTTATCAAAGGAGAAGGCCGAGCAACATTTGGAATGGGAGGAAGACCTGCTATCATGGGTGAGACCTAAAACTGATTGTGCTTACAGCTTGCAGAAAGAGTGCTGAATAACCCCAGTCTGGACATTTCTGAGTAGACCTACATAGGATTGCACTGTTGGACTTGGCCATTCAAGTCGGCTGCTGGCGATGGGAGGTTCAAACTGGCTACATCCTCTGTGACTCTCATTCTGGTCAAGAAGCCGGCTTTTTCCTGTTTTCATCTTAATGCACCTCCCACCCGTGCAGCATTTTTGCACCTATTCACAAGGGGCATGGGTTGTAGACATCCACTGCAATTGTGAACATGCACTAGGGTGCGAAGGGATGCCTGGTGAGGCAGTTTGGTTCCCCAAACATGTTGTGATCCTTGCATAAGGTGCTTGACAAAGTAGAGGAGGTCCAAGTCCCTGTCCCAAGAAGCTTACAATCGAACAGAGGGACATAGAAAGGAGGGTGAACAGTGGAAGCAAACACATGTTCTTCAGGTATACGATTGTTAGGCTTAGTTGCAGTCACCTCTGGGGATGACAGGGTGGGGTCAAAGGATTCAAGAAAAGGTGGGTTTTGAGGAGGGATTTGTAGGCAGGGAGGCAGTTCCAGGCATCACAGAGTGGAAGGGAGAGGTCGATTAAGGGGGGATATAAGATATATAATAAATGTATGCACGGTGGGCGAGAGAAAAGCTTTACTCCCTCTCTCTCTTTCTCGCAATAATAGAGCCAGGCGTTAGTCATGGAAACTGATTGGTCAGAGATTCAGGACTGGCCAGAGGAAGGGCTTCTTCCTGTGGTGTGTTGGTCATCTGTGGAATTCCTTGCCACAAGGTGTGGTGATGAGCTTGGATGGCTTGAAAAGGGGGGTTGGGCCAATGCAACAGAGGCTTGTCAATGGCTGCTAGCCAGGATGAACCTCTGGGTTCAGCAACACACACCCTGTTGGAGAGACCTTTCTCCCCGACTTGTAGGCTTCCTGGAGTGTGGCCTGCTATGGGAGACCAGCTGGTGGATGAGGTGTGCCTTGGGTATACCTGATCTTCTTATGAGTCATTTGAGGGAGACCTTTGGACAGTGAAGGGTGGTGGAGCTTCCGGTGTAATAGTCACAGGCAGGTATGCTACAGGTGACTCCTCCCTACTTATCTGCACATGGATCCTGACCAGTTCCCACTGCCTTGGTTACTGGAATCCACCCTTTGCTTTCCTTTGCTTTGTCTACTTCCTTGTATTGCAAGAAAATGAAATGCCCCAGGAAAGACTGCAAAAAACCCCATCCCGGAGGACTAGGTTAGTTGGTTCCCGTCTGCATATTCTTCAGGCAGCAAGGCTAGCCTCTTAGCTTCACCACTGGTCCCTCCTCGCCTCTGACAGGCTGTAAGTAGAGCTTCCTCTTCGGCACACGAGTGCCAACTCATGCTTCCTGTGTGTAGTAATTCACCCCACGTGAAGCCTCACAAAGAGAGAGAAAGAGACAGCGCAACATGATGCCACACTGTGCTTCAAATTGGAGAGGCAATGTTGATTGGAGTCCCACCGTAGGCACGTTTACTCAGAAGTAAACTCCATTGCATGTGGTGGAGCTTGCTCCTAGGAAAGCGTGCATATAATTGCAGCCAAGAAGGGGACCCAAGGAAGCCTTTGATCTCTTGGCTAGAGGCACTTCCTCCAGGTTCTTGTGAAATTTGGGGAGGGTCTTCTTTGCACCAAGCCTACATTCGTTGGTACAGCAAAAGATCCATTTCTCTATGATCTCATAATACAAACAACTGTTTGATTTTCAGCGTCACGGAGGAATTTGTTTGCTTCGGAACCCGCAGTGAGAAGGAAGTGAATTGGATCGGTTAGGGCATCTATTTTTTATTTGTCATTATGCCATCAGCATCCAGGGTGCTTTCTGAGAACGGGGGGCGGAAAAGTCTCTGCCCTGAGGGGCTTACAGTCCAGATAGATCAAAGGGAGATGCCAGGGGAGGGGAAGGGGGATGGAAGCAAGAGTGAGCAGGGGAAGAGAGGGCAATTGTAGTACTTAAACTTGCTGGCAACAGGGAAGGAGGCTGGATGCAATCCGGCACATGTCTACTCACAAGTAATAGTGATGTCAAAGGCCTCCCAGAAGATGTGGCTCTTAAGAAGGGATTAGAAGGAAGTCAGAGAGCAAGCATTGCACATGTTTTCTAGAAGGTAGTTCTAGGCTTAAGGGGTGGCGAGAGAGAAGAGTCATTTGAAGTAAACCTCGGTGTGTTCAGCGGTGCTTACTCCCAGGTAAATCTGCAAAGGATTGTTTCCTGAATGCAATTATCCCCACTTAAGTTAGAGTTTCCATTGCATTTGTTTTTAGAACTGTTTATTTTTGGGAATTTTCCCCCCAAAACAAAAATGCATACAACTGGATTTAAAAAAATGCTAGGAAAACGTGAATCTTTGCAATGGAGAGTGGAACCCCCCATTACAGAACTGCTAGTTTTGAATGGATTACTGTGCTTTGTGTTCACTTCTGTTTCAAAGCAACCATTTGAGGTTTGGGTTCAGTTCTGGGCTGCTTATCTCTCTTCCCCAAGTGATTTTTGCGTTTTGGTTCAGATTTGGTTTGGATCCTTGGGGGTGGGGTGGGGATGGCGGTGGAAGCTCCGGAGTTGCTGCAGTAGAGGGATGGAGGGAAGGGAGCAGCATGTTTCTGATGTGCTTTCCGTCTCCCCCTCCCCCAGCTAATTGTAATAGCAATGTGGAACTTCCATGTTAGTGAGCAGTCAACCTCTAAATACCAATTAACTGGGGAGGAATGGCAGAAGAGGGCTATGGCTATCATGCCTTGCTCAAGACTTTTAAATCTGCCACGTGTACTTGGACACGTTGAGAAACAGGGTGCTGAAACTGGGGGCTTATGTTTTCTGAAAACTTAGCTCCTTTGGTGCAAGAAGGAAAATATTTCTCTCTTCCACAGAGCCAAGAGCCTGTGTTTGGTTTGGGAGAATGGGGGAAGAGAGGCAGCTTTGAACAGCAGGTCTAAACCTCATAGCTTGCCACAACTATGACAGTTATCTGTTCTGTTTCACCCACACCATCCCCTGCCTCGAATCCATCACCTTCCCCCGTTGACTTCCTGGGTCGAATGAGCAGACTGTTCCTCATCAGACCACAATAAATGTGTTCCTTTTAAGGAACCAAATTCTTTATGTTTTGCTGCAAAAAGCTATGGGTTAGAGCAGTGTTCCCAAACAGTGAGTTGGGACCCACTGTTGGGCCACGACCTGATTATTGGTGGGTCCCATAGCAGCCAAGCAGAGCCTCCAATGAAAACATGGGGGATGGAAAGATCAGAAAACTAATTGCCTTAAGCCCTGAGGCTGTTCAAAAATCCAATCATCATCATCATCAACTGCTAATTGCCCCACAAAGAGCTCAGCTTCTTGCAAACTGAGCTGCTGTGATTTGCAGGCATGTATAAATATAGGGAGATAAATGTTTGAGCATCTTTTTTTGGGGGGGGGGTTATAATTACTTGCAAATAAATAAATAACTGTTTTATAGATCTCTTTTTAAGTTTCGTAAACCTAGGTGGGTCCCGATAAAGTGTCGTTTTAAAAAGTGGGTCCCGGTGCTAAAAAGTTTGAGAACTACTGGGTTAGAGCAGTGGTGTCATTAATTATGTCTCTCCCCACGGCGGGGGGGTCCCAGTTGACTGAAAAACTGCCTGGTTCTCTTGTGATGTGTGCCCTCTTCTGTTCTTCTGACTCGAGATCTGGGTCCCCTCAGCATTTTGGCTGATCAGTCATGCTTTCTCTGGTATGTGGTTTCTGAGCATCTCATCCCTATCTGCATTTGGATGGTCTCTGTTGCTAAATGCGAATTGAAGCCATTTCTGCTCAATGTTGCATATACGCAACAGGGATCGAATGTGTACACCCGTGGGCTGGGCAGAAATGGGTTAAACCATAATCAGTCTCCTGATGGGAGAGGCAGCAGGAAACCAGATACCGAATACAGTATGAATGAGACATCTTGCATGTGAGGAAAGGGCTGTGGGAGGGGGGGATAGGTTTGCAGAGCTGGGGAAAAAATGCACAAGGAGGCTGACACACATTTAATGCCAGTTTCCACCCCGGCAACAGCACTGACCATCAGAAACTTCTACCCAGTTCCCCGTTTGCAGAAGATGTTAAACCTGTTGACCTTTTAATCTTAGGTTAAAAAACACCTTTGGTTAATCCTGTCGAGCAACTTTGTGTGTGGGTCACACCTTCTTTCCCTTAATAGCAGAGTAAACTCGCCCTGAATTCCGCCAGGGAGAACAGGTCACAAGCAGCATAGGTGAGACGAGCAATTATGGGACGCATAGAACCGATATCCAATATGGCTGTTATCGCGCGGGGAAGCTGCCATTGCAACAGCTTTATCCAGCGCTGAATCCATGCTTTGATCTGTCACTTCCCGGAACCCTCTGAACATGAGGACCGACCAGCTTGTGGGTTCTCCTTTGCTTCTAGGGTTGACTCCTAACGATGCCCAGAGCCGTGCTGAAGCTTATCGTAACTGGAGATGACTTTGGCTACTGTCCAAGAAGAAACCAAGGCATTGTGGAGTGTTTCCTTGCTGGCGCCATATCCAATGTTTCTCTCCTGGTCAATGGCAGCGCTGTGTCAAACGCCGTAGAGCTGGCAAAGAGGTAAGAAGGCCATTTCCTTGGTATTACAAGGAAGAAGACCCTGGAGGGGTCCTTGGCTACCCCTGCTGTAGCCACACACTCCATCCCCTGCTGCCACCCTGTTGCCTACTGGAGTGTGTTGCACACTGAAATGGAGCAGGGAGTGTGGTCTTGGGGGACTTCCAAAGAGCTTTTCCACAAGTGGGCCTCCATTTCTGTTCTACTTCCATACAGTGGACCTGCCTTATCTGCGAGTCCGGCGTCCGTGGATTTCACTTGCAGGGCACTCAAAGACACTCTAGAAGCCACTTTCGGGTCATAACAGGGCCAAGGGAGGGGGTTGTGCAAACCAGAAGCGGCTTCCTGAGCACCACTGAGCACATGCCCTGCAAATGTTGAAGTTTTGTAGTGCTACTGTAGGAAAGGCTATTTTCTGACTTATTTTGACTTTTAAAAACACACTTAAAAGCAGACCCCGTTATCCGGGGAGGGGGAGCAAAACCGAACCTCCATGGATACCAAGGGCTGACTGTATTTGCAAAATGGCAGAGACGTCTCAATTCGCCTGTGTTCATCCAGAGGCCACCAACAGTGTGGGCCGAGCCATGACTACTCAGAAGTAAGGCCCATCCAGCCAATAGGACTTACTCCCAGGAAAATGAGCATAGGATTGCAACCCAAGTCTAGTAATGCTGCCTGCCTAACTCCTCACTGCTCAGGGAAGAGGGAAGCCCACAATGAGAGTTGGATCACCTTATTACCCCAGTGGAAATCTTAACACTATTTTTCCTCTTGCATGGGAGTAGGTGCAGTTTTGCTGGTGCTTTTGCAAGTGAGTAATCTCTGTGGATGGAAGGTGCAATGCCTGCCTAAGCATCTGTAGGACTGTTTCCTTGGCGTTACAGAAGAGCTCTGATCTGGGTCAATCTTTTTGCTTGGTGCCATGATAAATATAGCTGTTGATTACCAGCTCTTTAATCCTTTTAACCATCTCTGCTGACGGAAGAGCTTCTTCCCATTGCTCATTGGATCAGCGGCACCGTTTTCTGCAAGGGTTTTGAAGTTCCCCTCCATCTGCCGTGCATGAGATAGAAGCATGGACTGATGTAAATAAGTGGTAGTTGATGGGGAATGGGGCCACCCCCATTTTGTCCTGCAGCCCCCATGCTCAGCCAACTGAGCATGTTCTGGTCCAGTTCTGGTCGCTGCATCTCAAAAAAGACATAGTGGAATTGGAAAAGGTGCAAAAGAGAGCTACTAGGATGATTGCAGGGCTGGGGCACCTTCCTTTTGAGGAAAGGCTGTGGCGTTTGGGCCTCTTCAGCCTAGAAAAGAGATGCCTGAGGGGGGACATGATTGAGACATACAAAATTATGCAGGGGATGGACAGAGTGGATAGGGAGATGCTCTTTACACTCTCACATAACACCAGAACCAGGGGACATCCACTAAAATTGAGTGTTGGGAGAGTTAGAACAGACAAAAGAAAATATTTCTTTACTCAGCGTGTGGTTGGTCTGTGGAACTCCTTGCCACAGGATGTGGTGCTGGCGTCTAGTCTGGACGCCTTTAAAAGGGGATTGGACAAGTTTCTGGAGGAAAAATCCATTATGGGGTACAAGCCATGATGTGTATGCGCAACCTCCTGATTTTAGAAATGGGTTATATCAGAATGCAAGGGAGGGCACCAGGATGCAGGTCTCTTGTTATCTGGTGTGCTCCCTGGGGCATTTGGTGGGCCGCTGTGAGATACAGGAAGCTGGACTAGATGGGACTATGGCCTGATCCAGTGGGGCTGTTCTTATGTTCTTATGTTAACTGAATTGTCAAATGAGGTCTTGAAATGGTGCATGGAGCCCCAAAAAGGTGCCTTGGGGAGGTGGAGCCAGTTGCATAATATCTTCTTAAGCAATGATTCATTTTTTTAAAAATTGGCTTTATTTATTTTTCACATGGTTATCCTACCCTTCCTCTTGGGCTGGTGTACCTAGTTCCTCCCCTCCTTTTATCCTCACAACAACCCTGTGAGGTAGGTGGGGCTGAGAGATAGCTGCTGGTCCAAGGTCACGCAGGAAGCTTTGTGGCTGAGTGGGGATTTGAACCTGGGTCCATCAGGCCTAAATCCAGCTCCTGAATCACTACGCAATCCTGGCTTTACACACACACCCACAGTTTAGTACAGCATCTGGCTCAGGGTTCGGCTCATGTTCCAAACAAGCCTGGTTGCAGTTTGAACCTGGGTTCTTGGGAACTTGAGAAAAATAAAATTCAAGGCACAAGGGCAAGTGAGGGGGCAGGCCGAAGGTTTAGGGGTGGCTTTAGTGTTACCGAAAGGGCTGTTTTGTTGAGGGGAATTATTGCACTGCCCTCAATGGAACCTTAGGATCGTAGGCTGATCTCGGAAGCTAAGCAGGGTCATGCCTGGTTAGTACCTGGATGGGAGACCGCCTGGGAATACCAGGTGCTGTAGGCTTCTACCATAGTCTTTCGAGACTGAAGGTTGCCAACTAATGCAGAGAAATTCCCTTTTGCTTAAAGAGGAGACTGAGAGAAAGAAAACTTTCAATAAAAGATTATAGTTTTATTGCAGAAGCACAAAGGTAAACATAATGCACATGGAGAAATGATAAGTGTATGTTTCTTGGTCCTAGTACTTGAATCTAGTGTACCTAGCTTTCATGGTGGTTGCGTGTAAAGAGTATTTGGTGCATCCGAGGAAATTAGAAAAAGGAAAGGATGTAGGGAAGGATTTTAGGGGTTCCTGATCTGCCAACCCTAGCTGCTAACTAAAGATGGGGAGAGAAGGGGAGAAAAAGGGGGGGAGAAGGGAAAGAGTTCCAGGCTCAAGATAGTTACCTGTCCTGTAGAGCAGTTGGGGGGGGGGAGTCCTGTGTAGAGGACCCTCTGACGTGACACAAATGTGTTGGTCCTTGGAGGGAGAGAGAGAGAGAGCATGTGAGAGGATGCCTTCTCTTAAAAAGGGGTTTGGAGACGGTGCTGAGCTGGATGGTAGCTTGATTACTACCACACAGCAGGGTGCTTGGAGTATGTAAAACATTGAAAGAGGATCAGGATGTCAGTTATCAGCAAAATTCAATGGGGTCTATGGCTGGCTTCCTAGATGGGGGAACTTAAACAATAAACAGTGATTGGGTTAGGAGACACTTACACAGTGATTGGGTAAGACACAAGAAGGCAGTTCGAGTTTGCATACAGTTCTTAAACGGTGATTGGGTTAAAACAATACAATGAATACAGTAATGTAGGAGACACTTAAACAGTGATTTAAGACACCAGACTGTGTCTGGTGACATTAAGACACCATAATGTGTGACTATGGGGGTGGTGGTGGTGGTGGTTGTGTAACCCTGAGCTTGTGACTTGACCAGAGTTCTGGAAATGTGGCCTGTGTGCTGGGAGAAGTTTAGCCTGCACGATATTTTAGTCCGTAGTAACATAACCAGATAATAGAGAGAACATCACAACTAAAAGGCAAAAGGGGATTTTCACGTAACATTAGATCCCTGTCTGATCGACCTGTAACTCAGGAGCAAATTTTTCCCCACCCTCTTCTACCCTGCTCCATGTTTTGAATGTTTGAATGCTCCCCTTGTTGGGATGCTCAACAAGGAACTTCCCTAGCAAAAGACACAATCTTCCCTAGATATCCATCTCGTATCATGACAATGCTTCTTACAGGTAACCTGCATTTTAATATATTCGTTTTCTAGGTACTGCATCCCGATAGGACTCCACGCCAACCTTTCTGAGGGCTCCCCTGTTTGCCCAGCGTTAAAGGAGAAGTCCTCGCTGCTCAACAAAGAAGGCTTCTTCCATGGAAAAATGGGGATCAGGACCGCATTAGCAGAAGGTGTCCTTAAGATGGCCGAGGTGGGAGGAAAAAAACACGCAAACTTTCAGCATTGTCTGTAGGAGTTACCATATGGAGTTTATTAACTTAAATCACCACCTGCTATGAGTTTGGTCTCTCTAGAGCAGGGGTGCCCAAACCCCGGCCCTGGGGCCACTTGAGGCCCTCGAGGCCTCTTAATGTGGCCCTCAGGGAGCCCCCAGTCTCCAGTGAGTCTCTGGCCCTCCAAAGATTTGCTGGAGCCCACACTGGCCCAACGCAACTGCTCTCAGCGTGAGAGCGACTGTTTGACCTCTTGTGTGAGCTGTGGGATGAGGGCTCCCCTCCACTGCTTGCTGTTTCACATCTGTGATGCAGTAGCGGCAGCAAAGGAAAGGCCAGCCTTGCTTTGTGCAAGGCCTTTTATAGGCCTTGAGCTATTGCAAGACCTTCATTCATTCATATAAGTTCATCTTTAATATATTCATTTATGTAAACTTATGTAAATTTATTCAAATTTTAAATGTAAGTTAATTCTTTTTCCCCCCTGGCCCCAACACAGTGTCAGAGAGACGATGTGGCCC
Organism: Tiliqua scincoides; assembly: GCF_035046505.1. Classification (NCBI taxonomy): domain Eukaryota; kingdom Metazoa; phylum Chordata; class Lepidosauria; order Squamata; family Scincidae; genus Tiliqua; species Tiliqua scincoides. The sequence continues at coordinate 8,558,273 of NC_089834.1, forward strand.
TCCTGCCAAAAACTTTGGACACCCCTGCTCTACTAGAGCAGTGATCTTCAACCTTTTTCATTTCACGGCACACTGACAAGGCATTAAAATTGTCAAGGCACACCATCAGGTTTTTGACAATTGAGAAGGCACACCATGCTGCCAGTGGAGGCTCACATCCCCCATCGGCCCTACTAACAAATGACCTCCCCTCAAATTCCTGTGGCACACCTGTGGACCACTCACGGCACACCAATGTGCCATGGCGCAGTGGTTGAAAATGGCTGCTCTAGAGTCATGCCAGCCTTGAGGCCCATTGGGCCTGTTGCTTCAGGAAGCGACTGGGGGAGTGTCACCTGCCTGCCTCTTCCTTCTCAGATTTTTAAAAAAAGTAGAGGGTAACAGAGCAGGCGAGGAAGCAGGAAGAAGAGAATAGGGGGCTAGAGTGTCTGCTGGTTTTAAAAAGGAAGAGGCAAAAGAACAGGAGAGGATGTGTAGGTGAGAAGAGAGTGGTTGGGTAGAGTGCCTGCTTCCTGGATTTGAAAAGGATGAGGGAATGGAGGAGAGTAGCGTGGTGGGCTAGAATTACCTGTGTTCATACCAGCTTTCATTCTTTCTTCTAGGTGAAACAGGAATTAACAGCTCAGGTTGATTTGTTCTTTGAACTAATGGGCCATGCACCTCATCACATGGATGGACACCAGCATGTTCATGTTCTCCCAGGTAGGGTGTGCTGCGCTAGGTGATCCGAATGTCCTCCTACACTTGGTAGTGTAGATGCTTGCTGGAAAAGAATCAATGCTTTGCTTTTGTACAAGAGGCACCAAAGATTCAAAAGCAAGCATGCCTTAGGAGGTATGGAGCATGTTTGTGTGGGTGCGTCTCAGCGCCTCTCCCCACTCCCAGCATGGATTTTCCATGTGGCCCAGAACCTTGAGATATCTCAAAGCTGCCTTACTCAAGTCAGACCCTTGACCAGTCAAGGGTTAGTATAATCGTCACTGATTGGCTCTCCGGGCTTTCAGACAGGTGGTCGTTCTCACCCTACCTGGAGTTTCCAGGGTCACCTGGAACCTTCTACATGCAAATCAGGAATTTGCCAGGGAGCTATGAGCAGCATTGGCTCAAAACATTTACAGCAATACTTTGACTTTCATCCACTTGACATTCATTGCTTTGCTCTTTCAGCCATTTTCAGTTATAACCATCTTTCAAATTTTGTCCGCGTGCTTTCCTTCCTTTGTCCGATTTCATCCAACCTTCCACAATGTTCGCCAATGTTCATACGTTTATTTTTATTTTATTTAGGTTTCACACACATTCACGTGTTATGTAGTTTTTTATGTACGTTAATGTGTTACGTACACTTTTCGCTGGTTCAATACGGCTCTGCTTTGATGTTCATTCATTTTTGACTTTTATCCATGCTCTGGTCCCTAAGCAGACAAAAGCACAAGGCATGGCTGTACTGGTTGAAACAATGGTTGGCAACCTTTAGTCTCGAAAGACTATGGTATAAGCCTACAGCACCCGGTATTCCCAGGCGGTCTTCCATCCGAGTACAAACCAGGCCTGACCCTGCTTAGCTTCCGAGATCAGACAAGATCGGGCGATAGTGTTCAGTATAGGGAGATGGTTGGCAACCTTCAGTCTCGAAAGACTATGGTAGAAGCCTACAGCACCCGGTATTCCCAGGCGGTCTCCCATCCAAATACTAACCAGGCCTGACCCTGCTTAGCTTCTGAGATCAGACAAGATTAGGCATGTGCAGGGTAACAGTTGCTGCAGTTTTCAAGTAGGGCCCTGCCAAGAAACCCTGGAGAACACTGACACTGGTATCAACCCTGGTTAGATGGTTGACAACTTGTTAATGACACTGACACTGGTTAATGTTGACACCAATGAGCGAGTTGGATCAATGTTCTGATTTGGCTTTGGAAAGCTTTATATGTCCAGTTTAATTAAACCAAGTCCAGGAGGACAGTAGAAATGGTTCCCCATCTGTTATTCATGCAAGAGCCTGTGGCTACATGGTCTCCACTTTCCGCTTGCCACAAATAGGAAAATAAGCTGCATCTTGGTTTCTGACCAGAAATAACCCTTTGCCTTTTTTCTCCCTATTTCCCTTCCAGAGATCAGGCATGTATTTGCACAGGTAATGGAGGATTACAGGATCACATACACACGTGTCCCCATAGAGCCAGACCTTCCCCGCTGTGATTGGATAGACCCGCCGCTGATGGACTTCTATCTCGGCGTGGAAAAGGATTCGATTGATACAGTGGATGTGTTCAGGAAGCATGGGATCAGGTGACTCGCCCTTACTTTGAAGTGATTTGTCTTGCCCAGGGTCAACCCAAGACCTCCCAGCTCCTGCAAGCCATACCAAATGCCACATACTCCCTATTGTAACCCCCACTTCTGCTGTTCCTCCTTGCTGGTTTTGATGAAGGCAACGGAGCAGAAGAGGAAGTGTGTAGGAGAATATAGTGCTTGGTTAGAGAGTCCGATGTTCTCCACGCCTCCACACTTCCCCCTCTGTTCTGTTCCTCCTTTTGTTTTCTAATTCAGGCTGTGGAGAAGCAGGTATAAAAGGTAAAAATAAATCCATTTGTGCTGCAGTGATCTCGAAACTGTATGGCTGGTAATTGTTTGGCCAAGACCGTGTTGGTGCAGCAATGACAGCGAAAAGGCTCCAGCAGCTGCGGTTTAACGGCTGTGTGATTTTAACCCCCTCCTGCTTCTCTTCACAGGTGGCCAGATATATATATTGGTCTGAGCACCATGGGGAAAAACATGTCTGTCGGCAACATCCTTGGCGCCATTGATAACGCGACAGCGTCCCTAGAGAAGCAGACCCCCTCCGTCCCTTCTAGTTTCGCCTCGTCCCCAGGTCAAGACATCAGAACTGTAACCATTGAGTTGATGACGCATCCAGGGTACCCCAGCGTCCCCCCAGTTGGAGGCTGCGGCGAGGGACCCGATGATTTCTCACAATCCTGGGAACGCTTGCACGAACTGGAGACGTTAAAAAACCCAGAGCTGCAAAGCCAGTACCACATTAGGAACATCCAGCTATGTGCGTTTAAGAACTTGGAACTGTGATTGTGAGAGGAGGGCACTTTCATATGTGGGTACTTGGTGGATTAATCATGATGCTAAGTTACGGTTAACGCCCCCAAATGTGGGCAACCGTGACGTGGCAGAATTACAGCAGAGTTTCCAGTTAGAGAAGTCGGAAGAGAAGAGCCTGAGCTCTTGCAGAAGGAAGAAGAGCTGCAGCCCAGCTTGCGGGAATAGCAGCGTTTGAGCTGCACTGCGTAGAAGATTCTAGAAGCAGGAAAGAATGTATGGGAGACTGTGCATGCTTCTCTCATAGCTGATCCAAGACTTCCTGGCAACTGGGGTGGTGTCCAAAAGCCCTCCCCCTTTACCGGACAGCACTCCAGCTGCTTCCTTGTCCTCCCTGTTCACTGGGTTTGCAGAGGAAGTGTAGGGGAGTGAGCACCAGCTTTCCTCTCCTCCGTCGCTTCAGTCTTCTCTTCCTTTTCAAATTCACGGAGTGGGTGGAGGGGAAGCAGTGGAGAAGGTCAGGCAGAAGTGGGTAGCCCTCCCCACTACTTTGCTGCCAGAGGCGTCTACCTCAGTCGGCCTCCTGAACGGGTCAGCCCTGCTTTTTATTCCTGGACGTATCCTTGTAGACTTGCCTCTGGTGCAAAGCAAGACAGCTGCAATGGTTAGCAATTTCTAGTCCGTGTATTCTGTGTTTTTGGCAGCCTGGCCCATTCTACAGGGTCTTTATGATCCTGCAAGTTCTGCCCTAAATCAAGTGAAGCTGCTCCCCCCCCACGTCCCAAACACCATGCCAATAAAAGCCAAATTCTGCAACCTGCGTAAATGGTCAGAATGTGCATGTTTCCTTGTTTGCATGCTTCGGGTTGTGAGCAAAAGGGGGAATGCAAGGCAGGCATGGAAGCCTGAGTTGTAGCCAGTCTACCCAGCCTTCCAGAGACACAATTTCCATAAGTTGCCTTATGCACATGGCAGGCTCTAGGCTTAGGGGATCCTCGGCAAACTGGCCTCTGGTGCACACCTTTTTCCCTGGACAGGAGTTTCTTTCATTTTTGGTGGTAGGAACAGGGCCTGCCCCCTGCCCTGTTCCCCACCCCCTCACTGTCCAAAACAGAGCTCTGCAACACTGTATGAGGCCATACTATATAGGGCCAGAGATGACATCATGGGCATTGAGGATCTGTGCCAGCCATTTTCAACCATGTTCATCTCATGGCACACTGACTAGGCACTGAAATTGTCAAGCCACACCATCAGTTTTGGGACACTTGACAAGGCGCACTGTGCTGCCAGTGCAGGGCTCAGATCTCCCAGTAGCCCTACTAATAAATGACCCCCCAAACTGCTGTGGCATACCAGCGTGTCACAGCCTAGTGATTGAAAATCACTGATCTATGCCCCTCTGAGGGCCTGTGAATGCCAAGCAATAAGGAGGACTTGCTGCTCATTTAATCTGCTCTTAAACTGGCTGGAGGACTGGGCCCATGGCCAGGACCATCCATGACTATCAAACCCGCCCCCACGCACAGCGAGCGCTTCTGTTTATCTGACTGAGAAGCATCATCGGGCACTACCTTGCCAGGAGCACCCCTGCACATGCCTAATCTAAGAAGCTAAGCAGGGTCAGGTCTGGTTAGTACTTGGATGGGAGACCGCCTGGGAATAGCAGGTGCTGTAGGCTTCTACTATAGTCTTTCGAGACTGAAGGCTGCCAACCAACCATGTCTCCAGACTCATCTGTGGGGCCAAGGTGGTCGATTTAGGGCTTGGCAGGGAGGCACCCCTCCACCCCCACCCACCTTCACATTCAGAAAGAAAGAGGGGAGTAACGGAGGAAGCACAGGGAAGAGAAGGGCAGCAGGCTACGGTGGAACAAGGACGATACACAAGTCTTTGCTACCGTTTTAATTTCAGCATCATCACTGGTACTGTCTGAACACAAAACATCAGTTTGGGTAAAGCAATCGCTTTGACTACCTGTATTGTCACCAGTCTCTGCAACTGCTCTACCTCTTAGCCTATCAAGGAGTCGATATTTCAAATTAAATCCCAATTTTTGTTGTTGTGGTGTGAAGCAGATGCTTCCGCCTACTTAAATTGGATTAAGCCATGCAATAGCCTCCTGGGTGCCATCTTGAAATGTTTCACAACAGTATCCTAGGTTCTAAGCAATTGACTTTGAACGCCCACACACCAGGCAGAACCACCAGGGCCTCTGATGGGGTGTCCAACGGCTCCTGCCAGAGCTTGGCAGAAGCTGCTCCGTGTGGCATGGCGTAGTTGAAAAAGAAGTCATTGATGTAGATAAGGAAGTATAGAGGAGCAGAGGATGGTACACCAGGTAAGGGGAACATATTTACCGCAGAAAAATGGCACCCACAGAGGTTGAACACTGTTGAGCCTTAGGCTTGCCCTGCACTCAGAGTGAAATGCCTGCCAAACCCCCCACCTATTGGAAAAGAATTCTTGGGAAACGGCAAGGGAAGGTTTGAGAGCATTTTATTCATTTACTTTTATTTCAGGTAGCAGAACGGAATTGCAAGAAAGCCTATACCAGTACAAGTAGGGCGGTGTAGACTCGGATCTCAAACTACACGGGTAGAATTCAGCTTCGGTTAGGGAACCAGCCAGAACCAAAAGAGAGAACACGCCTGAATGCTGCGTCGTCATTGCCTTGTCACCTCTACATTCGTGCATGCCACAAGATCACCACACTAAGGCGGGCTTGGTTTCTCTCCCCCCCCCCCCCCGCCACTCTATTCCTAGACAAAGTTGGCCTTGGAAGTCTTCCACTTTTCTCTGCTCCTCACTCCATGCCTTGAAGCAAACAAACCATCTAAAGCAAATGGATTTGACCTCTGAGGACAGGCTGTGGCGAAGTAAAGAAGCCTGAGGATCAGGCGTTTATTTCTATATTCAGAGCTACACCTCTCGAGACCTACCCTTCATCACACAACTGGAGAGTAGAGAGCAGTGTGAACAGCGGGAAAGTTAGTGTGGGTGCAGTGCTGGAAACACTGGTCCCTGTTGCAGCTGCACAGAAGTCTATCTCTCCTCAGCACTCATTACTGCGGATGTTTCACTGTCGCCCCGCTTCCCTTACTGCCTTTGAAAATGCCTGCCTCTCTCGCCTCTGCCTGAGCGGCAGGATTTTGTACTTGAGGGGCATTAACTGAAGATCAGTGAATATCTCATGGAAGAGGTACCGGATCAGAAGGTTTCAGGTTCAGGTTCTAGAGTTTTCTTCACAATGTGTGTTCCGGCTTTTGGGTGACCCAGTTCCTCAGAGACCCAGTTCCTTCAGTGACACATCTGCACTCAAGCTGAAGCAATTTGTGTGACTATAGAAAATGTGCTACTGTGATCACTAATCAGTTGCTTGGGGGCGTAGCCAATAAGGCCAACAGCTCAGATGCTGGACTGACGGGGGGGGCATGCCTGCCTCCACTGCTTGCTAGATTCAAGGTACAAAGCAGAAGAGACTGGAGAGAAAGGTCAGAGCAACCCTGGCATACTAGCTCACCACTCTCACCTCCAAGTCCAAGCACACCGCTGGGGAAGCCTCTATTGCTATGCCATGAGGTTTTGGACTAGAGACTATGGCTGTCACGCTGGAGGAACAGGGTCATGCATCATCAATGTAAGAAAATTCTAGAACACATGAATCAGCTCCTAGAAGCAAAAACTACTGTTGGCTAGCATGCGGTTTCAGGTTATCAGGAGGGGGAGGGATAACGGGAATTTTCTACCATCTCCTTTTTAGGTGCAAGGGAGAAGAGCACACCAGCATGGCAGAGATAGGTGTTAAT